>NC_057864.1:117168381-117540047 GCF_019393635.1 Dromiciops gliroides | reverse complement strand
ACTGTTAATTACAAGGAGAAGAATTTGCTGTAGCATGCTCCCAGATTGCCATGAATCATGCAGCACTCCTAGAGATTTATAACAGATGTGTAAGTGGGATGAATTAGCAGGGTTTAATAACAGAGACACAAATCATGCAGACTTCAAGGAGCTTTAATTGATATACTAGAATGTGACGGGCATGAATCACTCAGCCATTCAACAGCACTGTAACATATGGTCAGCTCAATATGCTGCATCTTAAATCGGTTGGTGAGTCGTTGGTTGGCCCATATGGTGGTGGCAATATATTTTTCACGATTTAAAAAAAATCTATTTTTTAAAAAGAAATATGATTATAACGAGTGTTTGTTATTGAATAGTCACCCGAAAGACAGCCTGGGCTTTTTTGAGGATTTGAAAAGGGCAGCTACCTCAAAGAAATTGTAGCTATTGGGTTTACAACCGCATCATTGGAGGTAGCAAGCACAGAAGTGACTGTACCAATCGGTGACCCAGCACACTTGAGGCCATGGTGAATTGTAGAGGACAATACAGCTGACAGTAGGGTAATCTGGGAAATCTCACTGGCCTGGTGGAGTAGCACAAATAAAATAGAAGGTGTCAGTGTCAAGAGAAGCAGAGGAATGCCATGTTTGCCTGCCAATGGAAAGACAGATCCTTGAGCAGCAAAATCTGTCCTCATGCTTTTACCATTTGGTTATTTAAGAGGAGTGAATGTTCACACCTTACACTAACTTCTATTAAGAGGACATTCATCAAAGGGATGTTGATAAACCATTGGATCAGTATATTAGGATTTCCTTATAATTATTGAAGAATCTTCACTTCAAGAGATGGAAACAGGTAGCTTGGTAAAGGTTTGTAACCTATACTGTAAACATGTTTTTATTGGAACTAGAATCTGGCAGCTTTGTGAAAAGCTTTTGTAACATTAGTAAACCTGACAGACTTGAGAAAAGAGTATTGCAGCCTTAGAACTGTAGCTGCCAGAATTTAATGTCAACAATTAAAATTTATTTTGATCCTTACCTAGTGTTTATTACTGTTTGTATACACAACAGACCTTACTAATACAGAGATGCACTATTAGATAGAATTACCATCTGTTCAGAGTGAAATGCTGGCATCTGTCTTCGATTCTAAAACTAAAATGATATTATTTCAAACAAAACAAAATTAACCGCTTTTTATTCACCAACTTCAATTGTGTGTGTGTGTGTGTGTGTGTGTGTGGCCACCCAAGGAAAAGGCTTGTTTGCAAAGTTTTTAATGACCTTTGTCGCCATGTCTGCATTTAGATATATGGCTTTAACATAAGCTATATGAGCCATCTGTCTTTATTGGTCTTTTTTGTGCCCTCTTTCACACAATAGCACACAGCAATCATAGGCTTTTAAATACTGTTTTAGCTTTATAATACATTAAATATGTATTATATAGCAATGCATTAAAATAACATAATTAAAATACACAAAATGTGACTTTGAATCTGTGAGGCTACAGTATGCAAATTATTTTGACAGATGTGTCTTTACCAAATGTGACTAAAAAAATTAAATAGATAAAAATTATAGTTCATTCATTTGAACAAAGTCGCTACAGGTACTATAGTGACACCTTTAGGAAAATATATACCATATCTTTTATGCCTGGATGTTTTTAATTTCCCTATACACTAAGGCATATGTTAGTGATTTACGTACAGCTCTCTCTTTCTCTGTGTCTCTCTCTAATCCCCTCCCTCCCTTCCTCCCTCCTTTTCTCCCTCCCTCCTTTCCCCCTTCCTTCCTTCTTCCCTCCCTCTCTCTTCCTCCCTCTCTCCCTCTTTCCCTCTTCTTTCCTTTCTCCCTCCTCCCTCTCTGTCCTTCTCCCTCTTCCTCTCATTTTTCCTCTCTCCCTTTCCCTCTCTCCCTCCACATCTCTCCCTCCCTTCTTTCCTCCTTCTGTGTCTCTATCTTGGTCTAGGTCTGTTTCTCTGTCTTGTCTCTCTCTTCTGTATCTCTATCCCTGCCTCTGTTTATCTCTCATATGTGAGAACTTAAATATCCTTTAAATATAGTCTCTAGCTTTCTTTAAGTAAGAGAATTGTGGTGAATCAAGGACACTGGCAGATATAATACTAATGTTAGATCAAAGTTGCTACTTTCTGAAAAGAAAAGGTTCCTATTCCATATATCACAAAAATAATAAATTGTGTCATGCCAATGTTTAATGCGTGTACACAGTGCATTAACTGTAACTGTAGTACATTTATTTGTGCTGGAGGAGACTTGAAAATGATTAAAAAATCAATACTTCGCTGTCAGAGAAGCAAGTGTTACGATGCATTTAAGTAGTTAATTGCATAAGCCCCATAAAAGCTTCAAGTTTGGGTAGTGGGGATGCCATAATTACAGTCCAAGCAGCTACCGTTTATTAATGGTGGACTTTAAGGGAACACTGGTTATTGTCATCACTACTGGCTCTATGTACAATTCAGAAATAATGGGCCTTATATTCTGTGCAGAGAAAATGCCAGTGCCCTAGCAATTAATGAGAATGAGGGCAGTTCCTGGTTGGCAGAAGTATAGGCATTAGTGGGCAATGTTCTTTTGATGGTTAGACTTGCTATCATGGGGAAATCTATGGGGTCCTCTGGAATTTATACAATTTTCCTTCTTGAATGAGCTGACTTTATCGTAGATGGCAGATAGAAAAAATCTTCACATTGATGTTATAACTGACAAACATTTGTCTATGTTGTGGGCCAAGACCCCTTCTAGAATTATATTAAGTAATTTGTTTTTAGGTTGGAGGGTGGTGGTATGCATTAGTAAGCAGCAGCATTTCACCTGTGTAGAGAAGAGAAAGGAACATCCTTTATGTCCCTATTAAATGCCAAAGGATTCCTACCCCAACATCATCACAGTCAACTTCTCTTGCTCGTGGAAAGGCTCTTTTCATTTGAACATCTCAATTTTAGCAAAAGAAAGTTGGTAACACTTAAAATATTGTCATAGCTATGTTGTCTTCAAAGAAGCTTTTGTCTCCTTCCAAATTAAAAAGATAAATTCTTATTACAAAACCATTTTTTCCTATCCAGTTTTGTATTTAATACTTCTCTTCATTTAAATGCTCTGTTCTCCTTAGGCCAGGCGGCTCAGGACTTCACACCACCCCACTTTAATTTTGACATTGTAAATTTCTTCATTATGATGTGATACTAATTAGATTATAAAGTCATAAATGATGCCTAAAGAGGAATTTATGGCATCCAGAGATTTTTTAAAAGAATATTTATAAGATAGAGAATAGAAGTAGGATCATTTTTCTAGGTTAATGTAGGAAGTGAGACATGCTAATGGTGCCTGTGTAAAAAAATAGAACATTCTTTTTTTCTTTAAAAGAAAAATGGATTAAGGTTTTTTTATGTTGATCTTCTTTAAACATGTTGGTTTTTGAAGGCAGTCCTCATATTTTAGATGCTATCTCAGAATTTAGGATGCTACAAATAACCAACATGTCATGGTAACAGGTGACTTTTATGTGATGCTCAATCCGAACTGGAGAAAAAAGGGTTGATTTATTACATAAGGATAGAATACATCATTATTAGTAAATTTTACTATATGTTACTTGGAGGCAGTACCAGTCATCCTTTCTGGCCATTGTGATGCATTACAAATGTAGAGGAAATTCTGTGTAACCCAAACTGTTTATTGTGATTTATTTTTATCTGAAGTCAGTTGACTACGAAAGTACTCCTGTGCTATAGGAGAGAGAGAATCTTAATTATTCTCATTTTGTATATGAAAAAAACCCCTGAGATTTATATGCATTAAATGGTCTTCTTAAGATTATATAGATTTGGCACTGGTGACAGGAACTGAAATCTTACAGAATATTGTCATGACTCTTAGAGTGTACTCCATAATTTACTGTTTTTTTTTTTCAGCCAGCAGATATTTAAGTATTCAAATGTATTTATTCAAATTTCTAAGCCCATCACTTAATGATTCTGTGAAATCAGTCTACAATTTCTCCACTTTTTAGCCACTCCTTATGTGTGTTTTTCCAACTGTTTTAGAAATATCTATGATCTTTTCATCATTCTTCTTTTGTGAGATTAGCCCAGGAAAATTGGCTTATAACTATACCTAACCCTCTCTTCTAGTCTGGGAAAAAACATTGAAGATAATGACTCAATAGAGCACTTACTCTTTAAAACTAACAGGGATGGTCAAATCGTCTGCCCAAGTCTGTTTTACAGAGCAGCTAGATGTTTTTTAAGCCAGAGAATAAAAAAAAATGTGTTCTGACTGGAGACATGCTCTACTATTGACTCCCTAAGGCTAATATAACTGCTTCAAAGAAAGATTTCCTCATGAAACTAAGAGGCAGTCTGGCTGAAGCTAGAACACTTTGCACTAGTCTTAGGGGGCTGTCAAAACCAATATCATATACCATTACTGGTAAGGACCATTTTACCATGTCACCAATTGGTAGGTCATGCCACCTGTGTTAGAAGATCAAACCAAATATGGTAAGCTGCTTGGAGTTTGATTATTCTGAATTGCCTCCATATTTGTATCTCTAATCACAAAGAGAATATTGATTCTGATATACAGGAGGTGACTCAGATTATTAAGGCTACACAAGTCTTGTTCAACATCCTCTTTTTGCCAGAGTTTGATGGGATGATAGAGTTGGATCAGAATGTTGAAAACCAAATGAAACATTGAAGAAAAGATTTCGGTGGACCGTAGAAAACCTTCCCCTCAGTTATTCTGTGTGTTTTTGCACACTTCCTGCAACTGTTCAATTAATGAAGAATTAGTGTCATCTATACTAAAAATGTGAATAATTTTAACACAAATTTACCTAAATTGAATATTTCTCATACCAAAGCTGGTACTTTTTATACAATAGGATGGGTTTTAAAGGGATTATGAAGATGAAAGCTACAGAGCTCCCCCATTTGTGGCTAACCTTGGGCTCTATACATGGGAAGGACAAGTAATCATGCTCCATAAATTGCTTCCTCTCATCCTCCTAACTTTTAGTATCTCTTGGAATCTCAAGAGAAAGGCTACAAGTATAGTCATGGAACTACTGTTTGATGGTGGTTCCACTTTGTAGATAAAATGAGTGATTTTTTTTGAAGAGCAGCCTGATGGTAAGGGATCCTTGGTACAATTGCAGACTAAAGACTTCTAAGAACAAGATGTAGTTTTTGGCAGTGAATGAATAAGTAAATTAATAAATGAAAATGAAGGATAAGGTGAAATAATGAACATTCTTGATAAACATTCATCTACTACAGTAATAATATCCCATGAATCACAACAGCATGTAGAAGATAGACTTAATTGATTTTTACTAAACTGGCCTCTCTGTAACCTATCCTCCTTGTTAAATGTCACTTAAATTAGTTAAATGTTTAAAATACAATTTCTATAGATATGTATTTTACTGAAAAAAACTTGGTAGGTACTTTTAAAATTAATAAAGAATGGATGTGTGTCTTAAGCTTTTCTGAAGCAACTGTGCTAGTTATCTTAAGGTTAGGTGTTTTTTTCCATATATTCATGCACCATGACACTTTATGCTTGGGCTAGTACAATAGCTTCCCAATAATACATAGGTTTGTGCCTTAGTTATATTTTTATGCACAGATATATTTTCTCCCTAGCTAAATTGTAAACTTCTTGAGGGCAGGGACCATGTCATCATTGTTATCTTCATCCTCATCACAGCTAGCATTTATATAATGCTTTAATTTTTGCAAAGAACTTTGCAAATATTATTTTGTTTGATCCTCTCAGCATTGGCTTGGAACATGGGCTTGTTGATGTAATTTGTAATTGGAAGACCAACATTGTTATTTGGAGAGGTTCATCACAAGCTTATGGAATTTTAGAGTCTAACTCTTAAAGGCTGTCTATTCAATGAGAAAGGAAGTTTCTGTTGACAGGAATATCCATCTCAGTCAAAATCAGATTTTTTGAGTCTTCAAATCTATATCTATATCTATCTATATTTATCATGTTTGATTATAATAGACTTTCTATTTCACAGCCCCAGCTCACGTGAGAGCTCCTCATGTTGAAGGGATCAACTGTACAACTATGAAGATTAGCTGGCTTCCACCTAGAGAACTGAATGGACCTTCTCCCATCTACCAGCTAGAAAAAAGAGAGATATCTTTGCCAGCACTGGACACCGAGATGATAAAAGGCGTCCGTTTTATTGGAAATGGATATTATAAATTTCCAAGCTCAACTCTGCCTGTCAATATAGATTTTACAGGTAAGTGCATTGATTTCTAGTTCACTTAGAAGGAACTGAATAGGTCATCCCCAAGTTACATGTTATAATTCTAACAAATATTTGCAATTAATATATAGTATATCTATTTATAGAAATGAATGCTAATTAAACAATGCATTCTATTATTTATACTATAATTGTCTTTTTATTCTTACAACTAGTATGTTCTCTTATAAGATGTTGAGCTATTGGGAAAATGGGGTGGAGAGGGTAAGAGGAACTCAAGGTGACTATTATTGCCCGGAGCTAAAGGCCTATCCAAACAACCCTAATAAGAGTATGTTCTTCACTTCTCTGTCTACATCTCTCTCTAAATCATAGTTAAAAACCCCAATTATAGGATCAAAGAAGTAATTTGTGTATAGAGTTTTATAGCCTACCTTCTTAAACTGTGGGTTGAGATCCCACATGATGTCATGTAAGTGAATATGGGAGCCATGAAAAATTTGGCAACAGTAAAAGGTTATGCAATATCAATTTTATATGCCTGAATGCCTGAGGTTGTGTAAAAATTTCTCATATGAAAAGGAGTCATGAGTGGAAAAAGCTTAAGAAGCCCTGCTTTATAGTATACAAAGTATAGTATGGTATTGTAAGATTGGTAGGGCACATATTAGTTTTGTTTTACAGATGAAGGGATTGAGCCTCAGAAATGTTAAATGATAAGGCTATGATCACATGACTAATAAGTCCCAGATATGAGATTAGAATTCAGGTCTTTTCATTCCAAATGTTCTTTCACTACACCATTCTTGTGCAAAGTCTTTCCTTTTGATCATGGACCACTTTTTCAACCTATGCTAATTCACAAAAGCAAACAATTATTTGTGCAAACTCAGAAGTTTATGGCTTTAATTCAGATGAGCTTATTTTGCACATAGGCATTAGATAAATGTTTGTTAAATCGAATAGTCAAATCAAGATCATCAAAATTCTAGTAAGAAGGAAGTTAAACCAGTGGGATAGCCTATAATGGACAATTTCTGATTAACATTCATATAAGGCAGTTATATGACACTATGAGAAAGAAAAAGAGAAACACCAGGATGAAAACCAAACTTAATTACATTGGGAAATGGTTTGGTAAGCTGTGTTCCTGGTCAAACATTTGGCACTGTAGCATGTTTCAACTGAGGAAGCAGTCTCAGTTTGTGTACAGCTGTGAGGTCCTGATGCAGGTGTGTCAGCCTGAATCTGCTGGCTAGCCACTGGACAGATTTTTGATGGGATCACCCACTGTTGTTGTACTGAAAGATAGAGTGGTCCATTTACTGTTAATAAATTTAGTTGTCCTCATCATCTCCCTGGCCAGTCTTATACTCAGGTTCAAGTGCTAGGGGCAGATGTATTCTCTGGGAAGTTTTCCAAATTAATCTTTAAAAAAGTTAGGCCATAAACACGAGTCTCACTGAGCAGGATACTTCTGTCTATAACAAAAGCCTCCAGCTGTACTGAAAATATGCTTGGAATACACATTATTAAAAGGAGGGTAAGATAGGTAAAATACATTTTAGCTTAAGCAGTCCTCAAGTATTTGTCAAATCCTGGCCAAAGAAAGAAATTCTTCATTTATTTAGCTATGTTATCATAGTATGACCAATCATAGTATTACCTGGTCCCCATTCCTACCCTCAATCTACTTGTCAGATTTTCTTTCAGTTTTAAAGTTCAGAGTAACCACTGGAGCCTCAATATCTGATTTGGCAGACTTACTTCACGTTAACTCTATAAGTTATAGAAGAGTAACCTATATGTATCCAAGGAAGAAGTTTCCTCATTGAGTTCCTTATACTAATGAAATGACATTTCTGGACACCTCTCTCCCCTCTTAAATAATATTACTCAATTGACTGACACAATCGAATGTCACAAATTCACCAGTTGTTTTTGTTCTGTATGGGCACAACCTTAGAAAGCTTTTGGGTAGATAATTTGCTAAAAGGATATATGGGAAGGGAGATGAAGGGGAGATTCAGAATGGTGAATGAGAATACCTGTATTAACTGAAATTCACCAGTAATATTAAAAGTTTCTGTGTTTGTTTTATGTTATAGTTTTTTTAAAGATAGCAGCTTGGGAGTAATAATTAGTATTAGCTTGCTAGGTTGTACAATAAATGGAACACTGATTCTAGAGTTAGGAAGATGCTATTAAAATGTGACCTCATATACTTAATAGCTATATGATACTGGGTAAGACACTTAACCTATGTTTGCCTCAGTTTCCTGACTTGTAAGATGGAAATAACAAAAACTTCTACCCGCCAGTGTTGTTATAAGGATCAATAAGATTTTTGTAAGGTACTTAACACAGCAGCTGGTCCATAGTGAGAGCTTAATAAATGCTTATTTCCTATCATTTCTTTATGTCTCTTCTGCATTCCACCAGGCTCTTAAAGTAATCTAGGAGTGGGGGCTATAATACTTAGGAAGGCAAAATAAAGATTTTGACTCTGTGACAATTCCTTAAGAAATGTTGGTAAAGTTATATTACATGCTGTAGAGTTCTTTTTTTATCAAAGTAGTACTTTGTATATATGTGCATACCTATACACACACACACACACACACATACACGTATATGTGTATATATATATATATATATATATATATATGCACAAATAACACATGGGTTTTATTTGTTTATATATTCTAAGCTTTGATAGATCAGTTATCTTATTGATGAGAGAACTTCCTTTAATAGTATATGTCAAAAGCTATTCAGTGTGACATGTATATCCTCAGGTAAATCCTCCACTGTGGGTCTACCCAGTGTTCCTAAAAATATTAAAGGTGAGGAAGGTTGTAAAGAGAACAGCATAGTTGTTATTTATATTGCAACTATCTTTCATCAAACCTACTCTGATTTTTAGAATGAACTTACTAAAATATGAACTCCTATACTAATTATTTCTCATGACACCTATTGGAGACCATTGATTAAAGGTGTATTGTCTTTCAGAGTTATTTTCCTTTACATTATTGTGATTATGGTATAAATTTGTCCACTGCTTCTGTTCATTTCTCACTAACTATTCAAATCTTCCCAGATGTGATAGGACCAATCTCTACCAGGTTTCCGCACCTCCCCTTTACAATATAGGTTAGGCTAGTTTTACCTAAAGAGTGACAAAGCTAGTCCCTGAATCTCCATTGAGGCAACCTTCCATGTCATATATGGGCATAAAAAAAGGCCACAAATGGGAAGCTGAAGCCCTTTAGACATAGCAGTTTTCTTGAGGCTATATGAATCCAGACACATTTCATTGAAAAGACAAGGAAAGTTACATTTGCCTAAGTTATGCTTCTGTATCCTTATTGTGCTTTCTATGGAATCCTTTGTTAACTATTGAGTGAACTTAGTTTGTTCCTCACATTGAACTTGGAACAATGATGCGAACCTAAGTCCTCTAGCATTTGGTGTTATTGATAACTGGGAAAAGCTGGCTAATGTCAAGATTAAGTTGGGTAAAAGTGTGATTGGAGATGGTACTCTGGCACAGGACTTTTTGATGGTGTGTGTTGAGACCTCTCAATGTAACAGGGAGTAGACACCTCCTGTTCCCATGTAAATGAATGGTACTCTGCTGATGAAGATCCCTAAGGTTGCGACCAGGAATATTTGACCCTGGAGTCAGAACTGTGGTCTCTGACCCAGAGGTTTTAGTGCATCTTACTGAAATGATAGCCATAAGATAGAATAAAAATGGAAATGAGGAAGAGGTTTGTGAACTCTCTCGGTGGTAAGAAAACCTTAGGCTTATATTATTTTTTCTGGGGTGTGTTTTCTCCACTGGGGGAGCAAAGTGGGCCAGCTTTGCTAACTGCTAACTGGGGAGGTTGCAGGGGAAGTTCAAATAACACCTGGTATGCTGGGGGAACAAAGGCTTTTGACAGCATGATCCAACTGAGTCACTGCAGAGACTATCTCTGTAGCAGACTTCCATAGATGTGAAAAGCTCTCTGAAGACTCACTTTTATAGGAGCAGCCAAGATGGCAGAGTGGCAAGAAGTATGTCTTAGCTCCCCAATATACCCCCTGTACAAAAATCTAGAAAATACTTCAGACCAAGTCCTGAACAGGAAATCCAAGAAAAAAATTAAGTGAGTAATATTTCCAGCAAAGTTCAGCAGAGGGAAACAGTTGTATGGACACTGGCAATAGGGTCTGGCTGGGGGCGCATGGGCACAGAACATTCTAGTACACATAAACTGAGAGAAGATTGTGGTTATGCAACAAGACAAGAAGAGAGAAGTGCCAGACCTATACAGGAAGATACTGACCTTGTGCAGACTGCAGGAATAGATACTAACTAGAAGATCTGTCATTCACTATCCAGTTCCAGGTCAGAGGTTGAGGGCAAAATGAAGAGAGGACCTGAACCTCCAGATGATGTGCAGTCTCTGGTCCTAAGATATAAGCTGAGTAAGGAATGAGTTCAGAATCAAATAGCTGTGTAGGTTTGACTTTAGTAGCAGGGCATCAATCTCAGTTCTAGCTTCTGTTGTTGTTCGGTCTTTTCAGTTGTCTGACTCTTCATGACTCCATTTGGGGTTTTCTTGGCAAAGATACTAGAGTAGTTTGCCATTTCCTTCTCCAGCTCATTTTATAAATGAGGGAACTGAGGCAAACAGGATTAGGTAACTTGTCCAGTCATGTAGTGACTGAGTGTCTGAGGTCAGATTCGAATTCAGAAAGATGAGTCTTCCTGACTCTAGGCCTTGCACTCTATACACTGCACCACCTATCTGCCCACTTCTAGCCCACTGGAAAAAACAAGGCAGGAATCCCAGACCAAATGAGACCATATAGTTCTATCACTCCAAATCTGTAAAACTTTCTATCTATCTAATAGTGGCTTAGTACAGCAACAATTTATGAGTCTTTTGAACCAGGAAATAAAAAACAACAGAAGTATTGTGATGACCCAAACCCAACTCAGGAACTGACAGAATTCAGACCAGGAGAGGAGTGATGAAACTTTGCTCTGGATTATACCACCATGAGAAGGCTGAAAGCTACTGGTCTCCTGGCTGACACATTCATGAGAACCTGGAATAGTGCAATACCCAGTACTCCAAGAAAGCAACAGAAGAACCAAAGAGGTCAAAAGCTTAGTCCAGACATATTCCTCAGAAATATGATTTGTGGTACTATTTTTATAGTACAATAATATTCCATTATATTCATACACCACAATTTGTTCAGACATTCCCTAATTGATGGACACCTACCTTGTTTCTAATTCTTTGCTACAGCAAAAAGTTCTACTTAAAATATTTTGGGGCATATGGTCCCTTTCCCTTTGTCTTTAACTTCTTTGGGGGTGTATATGCTGATATGTGGTGTTACCTACTTGCATTTGATTTATATTTCTCTCATATACTTAATTGAATCTGGAATTTCATGAATTTAAAGTTCCCTTCAATGATGTGGATTACACCCCCTCATGCATGTTCTGGGACTTGATGCAATCAGCACTATGTCACAAATAAATATGAAAATCTGGAAAATCTCATCACTCACAGATTATTATTGTTCCAACACAGATTTCTATATGACTTCCTAGTCTTTGTTTTCTTTAGTTCTGTTTCCTTATAAGTACATCTCTGACCAAAATGTTATGGTCTAATTGTGGTGGTTCCACTGTCCTTGGTGGGGAGAATATTTTTTACAGTTATTTTGACAAATCTTTTCCATTTTTCTTCTGTTTGTTGTTCTCTTTCCATTTTCATCCTTGCTTTATTGAATGTCTTGCCAAACTTTCTTTAAAATATTTTTATCCTCTACTGCTTTTCTCTTCATTATGAGCTGATACTGATCATAAACATCCATCATTTTTTCTTTATGAGATTTTGCAAATGAATTTATATTCTAATCTGATGTTACCCTTGGCAGTCATTTCTTTCTATTTGGCAAGTGTCAGATATTTGTTGACTAAGGCTCCTTCTGGGATCTTTTGTACTCCTTGTTGTGACAATTAATTTGTATTGGTTTAATGTCTGAATAAAATTATTGAAAATATTATAGATGTCATTTCTGTTATCCATTTCCCATTTATGATAACAAATTAATTGTTTAAATAGTTCAGGATTAAGCTTTTTGGTTCAATTGTATGCCATAGCCTTTTCTCATTATTATGCCTTTCTTTGTAATCCATATGCATATACTATTCCATAAAATATCCCTAGGAAATTATTTTAATTGTATAAGGAATTATAAATGGACTAGGCCAAGAAAATATCATTTAGATGAAGCTAGTCTTTACATCCAACTTGTTTTTTCTGTGCTCCTTTTATACTTAATGTTATCTTTATCTTTTTTTTTTACATAGCTCATGCCTTCTCTTTTTTCCAAAGCCCAATCTCCAAATAATATTTTAGATCATTATGTACCTCATTCAATGGTTGTGGCTAGCCACCCTGAGGCATTTAGAAGCATTACCCATTTGGGAATGGTTAGACCCTAGATACAAACTCAATCTTCCCCATTGTGTTGGTCTATGCCTCATAAATATTTCTAGGGCCACATTAGTACATATTGCCCTATCCTGGTGTGACTATTTGTGTGTTTGTGTATCACTGGGGGAGTTTGACCACAAGACTTCCCCAATCAACTTGATGATCTTGGGTACATGATAGTGAACTTTTCTCTGAGACTTTTCATGGTACCTCTCTTTATAAAATCTGGACATGTTCCTTTGTATTTTGCTGATAGGATGAAAAACAATCCCTGATTATGTCTCAGATACTGAGTCGACCCAAAGATTAATTGGTGATTTTGGAGTTCCTTTTTGCTCCTTTTTTGGTTGATACTTCAGTGACTGGTCTGCTCCCAAGACACTTGACTCACTTGGACACTTTTATTAGAGGGTCTCACTGTTGTGTTGACCTATAAAGAATATGAAAGACCATTTTCAGCACATTTCTTTTTTCCCTGTTTAGAAGAGAGACTAATGTACAGCAGAGCTGTACCTGGATTCTGCTCTGTTTCTGTCTTCCCTATCCCTAGAACCATCAATGGCTGTGTCTTGTCACTGTGCTCACCAACAACTTTCTGGGCACAATTCAGTAACTGGACACCTGAGAGTAGACTTATTTAGCCCAAGAGGTGGCAGTAGCTGGGGTATAGAAGAGTAATAAGATTTTTTGCAGAATCCATGGCAGAGGCAGATATGCAGCCTGCAGGCAATTAAAGAAAAATGTTCCTGAGCCCCAAACTCTCATTATCTTGTTTTATGGTTTTGAAAATCTAACCTTTTAAATGGAGAAGGGATATTTCTTGGATAGTAACAACCTTTGAAATTGCCATGAAAATAACCACAAATTAGTAAATCCAGGGATTTAGATGTCTAAAGAGAGAAGGCCCTAGGTACATTGCCTCTGGTAATGTACCAAAAAAAAAAAAGAAAGAAAGAAAGAAAACAGAAAATAGTTGTCATTCACAGTTCTTTATCAAATAATATTGATCTCTCTGTGCACAATGTTCTCTTGGTTCTACTCACTTCACTATACATCGGTTCATACAAGTCTTTTCCAGGCCTTTCTGAAATCAGTTTGCTTGTCGTTTCTTTTTTTTCTTTTTCTTTTTTTTAATTTTTGGTGAGGCAATTGGGGTTAAGTGACTTGCCCAGGATCACACAGCTAGTAAGTGTTAAGTGTCTGAATCTGGATTTGAACTCAGATCCTCCTGAATCCAGAGCCAGTGCTCTATCTACTGTGCCACCTAGCTGCCCCTCTGCTTGTCATTTCTTATAGCACAATAATATTCCATCACCATCATATACCACAGCTTGGCCTGGTTTTTGATGATATGTAGTCAACTGAATGTAGTTTGAATGTAGTCAACAGAAATCCTCATTTATGCTTTAGTCTCTAGCTCATAATTCTGTTTATTGAATATCTTCAAAGTAATGGTTAAAATTAACTTTAGGAATATATTCCTATTCTATTTGAACACTCATCTATAGTAACATGTAATGTATTATCTTTATTTCTCTCATTTGTGTGTGCATATATATATATATGTACATACATACATCTATAAATAATAGTAGTTAACATTTGTATAGTGCTTTAAATTTTGCAGGGTCCTTTATATGTATTATCTCATTTGATCTTCACAATGAACCTGTGTCAAAAATACCCCCATTTTACAGATGAGAAAACCAAGGATGAAAGAGATTAAGTGATTTACCTGGGGTTACACAGCTATTAATTGTATGGGGTAGGATTCCAGATCAGTTCTTCCTGACTCTTTAGCATTTTATCCACTGTTATATCTAGATAAATTTTAAAGGGAGACAAGTAAGAATATGCTTTGGCATAATCAAATAACCACAGTAAAATATAATTTTGGAGTATTGAAAAAGCAGAATATGCAGTTTTTTCTTAATTATATTATCCCCTCCTTGATTATTTGAGTTCTTATACCAAAACAAGGAAAGTAATATGATGTAGTACAGGGCTGCTTACTTTTTTCCACTTGGAATCCCTTTTTGCCCAAGGAGTTTTTAGGCAACCCTGGGTATATAGGTATATAAAATAGGCATACAAGTCAAACATTTATGGCCAAATTTTCCACAACCCCCACATTCAATTGTGTGACCCCATATGGAATTGTGTCCCACACATTAAGAATCTTCTGTGTAGTAGAAGCCTCATTGGATTTGACAACCATGAACCTGAGTGTGACTCCTGACTGACATTTAAGAATTCTGTGATTTTAGGAAATTTACATAACTTTTCTGGACTTTTAATTCCCCATCTATTAAAGGAGGATTTGGACTAGATGGCCTGTAAAGTCAGATCCAGTTCTGATACTATGAGAGTATGCAGTGAGAGCAAGGGGTGAGCAGCCTAGAGGTTCTACTGGAACCTTGACATACAATTTCAAGAATCCCATATATCAGGTGGCACCCCTGTGGAGGACTTCTGTGAGGACAAAGACTATGTGGTACCTTTAGAGGGAGGAGCTACATTGATGATATCTTAGAACCATTGACGTTTCAAAGCATATTCAAGTATGTCTTTAGGTTGTACTTTGGGGGATTTTGTGCTTGGCGGCACAAAAAGAATCACTTGAATTGATGACTTTTACTCCTTTTATTTTTTTTTTAATCCAAAGTTTTATACCTGTTTGCTATTTCTATAGTGGGCAGGTTCAGTGAATTGGGAAGCCATTCCTTCACTTTCTGCTCAATAGCATTTCTCAGAGCAACTCTGAAATCTAGTCCTAGTTTTTAAAATGAATTCTGGGTTTCATCTTGAACAAGACATTTTTCTTTCTTCCTTTCTAATCCCAAGGAGCCAGAAAATAAGGAAAGAGTAGCTGGAATAAAAGAAACAGGAGTGAAACTATCACAACAAAGTGGATAGTATTTCTTGATGAACAACAACAAAAATCTTGAAACATTTTCTAACTTGCTCAACAGGGACTCATGCAGCCAGTAAGCTGGGCTGACATTGACCTTGCCAGTATTTCTGAGGTAATATTTCCAGTAGGATGAACTGTTTTTGTTAGGCACTAACATTCTTTATATCAGCTTTCTAGCATCTGCTTTTCCATTTCTTTTTTTAATCATAAAAAGATTTATTGTTGCCAGCAACAAAAAAAATAAAAAAGGAAATCTACACTTTACTTGACTGCTCTATGAAATCTCATATTTACCTCTTTCATTTCTAGGAGTCCTTTAGTTTTAGTCTTCCTCTCTCCATTTAAGAATTTTTTCAAAGACAATATTACAAACAACTGTTGCCAATTCTTAGTGGGATTTTGCATCAACAGAAAAATAATTAATTTTAATTTCTTTGCATTCAGAATTTCAGAATTGCTAATAAATATAATAATACCAATAAAATAGCTAGAATTTATATAGCACTTTACAGTTTATTTGCAAAGCATTTTCCCCATATCTCATTTGAGACTTGAAACAACCTTTAAAGGAGATGCTATTATTATCCTGAATTTACAGATGAGGAAACTGAGACCAAGACTAAGTTGTTCAGAGTTATATACTCTATAAGAGTAAAGGCAGAATATGAAATCAGTTTTGCTGACGAGTCCCACAATCTCGTCATTGCACTCTATAGCTGCCAAAGTAAGAAATTATAGGATTTTGGAAATTGCAAAATTCAGATAATTCCTGTTGAATTACTAAGATTTTAAAAATGTATTAAGGTAAATTTAAAAATTAGTTTTCTTTTTAAAAGTGAAGAAGGAGGGGCAGCTAGGTGGTGCAGTGGATAAAGCACCGGCCCTGGATTCAAGAGTACTTGAGTTCAAATCCGGCATCAGACACTTGACACTTACTAGCTGTGTGACCTTGGGTAAGTCACTTAACCCTCATTGCCCAGCCCTCCCCCCCAACAAAAAAAAGAAGAAAAAAGAGAAAAAAAGTGAAGAAAGATTGACAGTTTTTTTTAACAAATAGAATAATTAATAATTAAAATAACTGACATTTATGTAGGATTTTAAAGGTTGCAAAGTGCCTTATATAACTAATTTCATTTGATCCTCACAACAATTTTCTTGAGTAGTTGTTATTCCCATTTTAATAGATGAGGAAAATGAAGCTTAGAGATGTTTTATAACCATTTTATCACAGAGATAATGTCCAAAGCAGAATTGGAATTCAGATTTTCCTGATTTCAAGATCAGAACTCAAAAATTCCACGAAGTAGGCTCAAGGACCTAGAGTTTTAGAAGCATTCTCAAAACCCATATAATCTAACCCTCTCATTTAAAAATGAGTAAATTGACCAGGTGAGTCACAGTAACTTGTACCCAGAACATGTATATAATAGAGTACTCTAACCTAAGAGCTGGGAGTTACTAAGTATTTGGTATAGTCATTTTTGTATTGATATTGCCAGTGCCTAGCACAGAATAGATGCTTGATAAATGCCTCTTAATGGATTATTAGAGGTCTATCAAGGACGACTAGATATGATAGTAGTCTCTTGGCAAGAGGAGCTTAAGAAGTTAATAGTTTTTAATATAAGAAGAACATTTAAAGATAAAGACCTCCACTTCTGTTGATGATAACATGAGAGAAAGCCAATGGAAGATACGTTGGGTAGAAGGAATAATTCCCTAAAGGTGAAGATTTTTGATATACTAGAATGGGATGCTGAATGTCTTTGAAAATATTAAAATACAGCATAAGAATATTAGTATATTTGGTTTCTTCTAAACTAAATACATAATTTGACTTCTTGGAGTCAGGTATCAGTATTTGTAGTTGGAGTGCTTGTTATGGTGAAGAGGGAAAAATTCCATTTCATATTACTACTAGTAACTCCTAGTAGTTACTAAACTGTCACCCCTGTCTTAGGTTCCAATTTCTTGGGCCTGTTGCCATTGCATTTTAATGATGATGAATATTTCACTATAGTTTTATCAGCACAGCATTATGGCTTATTGCAGTAGGTTTAAGATGACAGTAATAATAAACATACACAATACAATAAAAGCACTTTTAATCTTGAAAGTGCTTTATAACAGCCCTGATAAGTGTTATAGATATATTAACTGCCTGCAAAAAAGATTGAATCCTTTTTCAAGGTCAAAGAAGGGACTGGTATTAGTATTCTGGTTTCAACATTGACTCATAGCTTCAGGTTTTGATCTAAAAAAATTTATACAAATACTCAAACAATTTATTGTAATCCTCTTCTACATTTTCTTATGCCTATACAGCTCACATTTCATTTAAAAATACCAGTATTTTTTAAAGTGTTCTATTAGTTACCGCCTTACCCCTAAGTGGAGCAGTGGATAAAGGATAAGATTTGGAGTCAAGAAGAATTGAGTTGGAATCCTGCCTCTGACACTTAATGGCTGCATGATCTAGGGCAAGTCAATTAACCTATATGTGCCTCAGTTTCCTCTTTTGTAAAATGGAAATAAAAATAGCACCTATCTCCCAGGGTTTTTGTAAGGATCATATGAATTAGCATATGGAAAGCACTTTTGAAACATGAAAGTGCTGTATAAGTGCAAGGTGTATGAAACACATTGATAGATAAAGCTATGAAAGGGTCAACAGGTAGAAAATGGAACATATTTGTCACAATGTCTATGATAATCTTGGGCAGCTAGATGGCACATTTGGACCTGAACTCAGGAAGACTCGTCTTCCTGAGACACTTACTAGCTATGTTATCCTGAACAAGTCACGTAACCCTGTTTGCCTGTAAAATGCACTGGAGAAGGAAATAGCAAACCACTACAGTATCTTTGCCAAGAAAAACCCAAAATGGGGTTATGAAGAGGTGGACCCAACTAAACAACAACCAAGATAATACATTGCCACCATCAGTGACAATACATCAAACATAAAGTTGTAGGAATTGTACCTAAGAAAAGGAAGTAGGAAAGAATAACCAGATATAACAGATACACAGTAAAGGAATTCTGCTGGAGATATTGATGGATCTAATAGACAGTACCAATATAAAAAAGTCAAATACAATATCAATATCCTCCCCTCAAGGCAATTGAAATATCATTAGTAATGCCCAATGCCTACTTTCTCATTCTTGGTAACTCTTTGAGAGAATGATCTATGTGCATACATAGGGTATTATTGATTAAAATATAAGGAATGAACAGAAAGACTTTGGTGAAATATTCTCTGCAAAAGACCACATTGTTATAGTTACATAGTTAAGCGAAAGGTATAGCAAATATAAGATTCCACTGTTGGTTTGTTTTTTCTTTTTTGCTGATTACAAAAAATTTAAAAAAAAGAATCTGAGGGTAAAACATGACCTTAAACACTTTCCTTCAATAAGAAGTCTTTAATGCATATATTAAGATCACATAAGACCCTCTGATAAGTGCAGCCACAGGGATAACTGTGTTCAATGACCCTTGGATTATTAATGTCAAGTGAAGCATAAAGGAGAAAGATGTAGTGCTTGTGAAAGTTCTCCACTCTCATAAAGGTTGTCTTCCACAAGAACCAAAACAAAATAGACATTCCCTATGATTGTGAAGTCTTCTTCCTGTATTTTTATGGTGTTTTGCTGTTTGCGAAAATCTCCAGAACATGCTAAATCCCCTCCATGAGCTTGATGAATACCTCAAGGGGATTAATCTAACAATCCATACAGGAAAAACTAAATGGATGGGGAAATACTTAACATCCAAACAAGTTGGATGCCAAGCCCATTGAATTAATATATGAAAACTTATATCTGAGACAGACAATGAAGATGGATAATGAGTTGGGCCCAAAATGAATAAGAAGAATATGGATTGGACTTTTATTTTAAAACAGACCAATATTTTCAACAATCCAATTGTTCAGTGCTTTCACTAATCTTTTTCACTCATGCAGCCACCACCCTAATTCAAGCTTTAATCACATCTTGCCAAGATTATTGAAATAGTCTAATTGGTTTTATTTCCTTTCTCAAGGTTATCAATTCTCCCATCCATTCTCCACATAGCTGCTAAAGTAATATTCTTAAAGCATTGGTCTGATAATATTTTTAGCAGCTAGGTAGTTCAGTAGAGTGCTCAGCCTGTAGTCAGGAAGACCTGAATTCAAATCTAGCCTTAGAAACTTACTAGCTGTGTTACCCTGGTCAAGTCACTTATCCTCAATTTCCCCAACTATAAAGTAGAGACAATAACAGTTCCTACCTCACAGAGTTTTTAATGAGGCTAAAATAAGATAATATTTGTAAAGTGCTTAACACAGTCTCTGACACATAGTAGGCATGTCATAAATGCTTGTTGCCTCCCTCGCTCAAAATTCATAGTAACTTCCTGTTGTTTATAGGATAAAATACAAGTTCTTCTATTTGGCGTTTAAAAGCTTTCATAAGCAGAATCCAATCCACTTTTCCAGGCTCATGCATATTATTCCCTTTCACATTCTCCATGTTTCATCCAAACTGGACTAATCACTTCTCCTCACATTGTAAAGAATTAATTGTGATTTGAGGTTTCTTTGACCCCATCTTTGGCTAAAATTAGAAGCCCTGGCCGGCCTCAGGCACCACTGCCACCTTCATGCCAACACAGTGCTCCACCCACCAATGCCTATGTAGGCCTGGCCAAATTATAATGATTGGAAGCCTGGTGAGGGTAGTTAGGGGACCTCTGGTGTCTGGAAACTGATGTGGTTGGCAGTTGTGGAGCTCCTTGTTAATTCTGTCAATCAGGGCTGCTGGCCAATTAGCTTGGGGCTGTGTGTATGGATGGCCCTGGGTTTTCTGGGAAGGAGAAGGGAAGAGATTCTCCATTCTGGCGTGAGAGAGGGAGAGAGACGGGGCTGAGCTTGGGTGCAGGTCGTATAATTTTCCTTCCCCTATTCCCTTTTTTCTTTTGTTCCTAGTTCTACTAACCTTACTTGTGTTTTGAATTTGTTCCTGTTAATAAACCCTATTTGTTTTTTTGAAAGAATCTGTTAATCTCTTCCCTTACCCCAATATTATGGCGAGCTGCCCAATTAATTTTCCTCATATTGAATTTGGCCCTTACAACATACAGTATTCCATATTGTAGCTCCATGCTTTTCCTCAGACTGTCTCCCATGGCTATAATGTATTCCTTTCTTCACCTTAACCTCTTCAAATATCTAGCTTTTTTCAAGGTTCATCTCAAATACTCTTTCCTACTTGAGATATTTCCTCAATTTGCTATCTGCTAGTGCCTCTTTGCCCTTGAAATAATTTTACATTTTGTATTTACTTATGTTTATATAGTTGTCTCCTCACTGTGGAATGTAACTTCGTTGAAGTTAGAGATGGTTTTGTTCGCATTTTTGTATTACCATTGCTTGAGTCTACAGCTTGGTATGCTGAATAGAGAGCTGGCCTCTGAATCAGGAGGGCCTGGGGTCGAGTTCAGCTTCTGGGACTTACTGGATATGTGACCCTGGATATGTCAGTTAACCTCTAAGTGCTCATACAACTCTGTAAGGCTATAAGCTGCAAAGAAATTACTAAGATGCATTGGTAAAGGAAGTTTACATATCTGG
Organism: Dromiciops gliroides; assembly: GCF_019393635.1. Taxonomy (NCBI): domain Eukaryota; kingdom Metazoa; phylum Chordata; class Mammalia; order Microbiotheria; family Microbiotheriidae; genus Dromiciops; species Dromiciops gliroides. The sequence continues at coordinate 117,518,740 of NC_057864.1, read as the reverse complement.
GAATTTCCTATATTTGTTATCTCATCTATTCCCTCTTCTCTATCCACCCCATCCCCATTTGCTATCCATAGTGCCTGGTACATAATAGGCTTTAATAAATACTTATTGATTGGTCCTTTCCATTGAATAGTCCATTTTTGCTATTAAATTGCCTCAATATATACATAAATATGACAATATATAAATACACATACATATGTAATATCTGCAATATGATATGCATATAATACCATATACAATATATTATATTTATATATACACATGACTTACATATACATATAAAATATACAGTACATATACTACATGTATACTACATATACATAGATATACATACACACACACTGAAACTACATGGGAACATCAAAAGCATTATTCAGTGGAATCTTTCAATGAAGTGTATAATAAGGCCTTATGTGTTCTTGGTCCTGTATCTGTATCTGTAAGGATATGAATATAGCTAGGTACAAATATCCATCTATTTATATGTATATACATGTATCTTTTTATTTAGGTTACATATCCCTTTGTACTTTTTTTGTAATATGTCTTGTAAACTGCTGGTCTAAACCTAATTTCAACCAAATGTCTTTCTATTTTTCCCTGAAGGTCTTTGTTGAAGAAAAAGGTATTCTACCATTAATCTCCTGTTATTAGATTTGCCTAACACTAGCTATGGCTTTCAGTTACTCTTCCATTTATCTACTCTTCTGTCATTTTTTAACCAGTTCCAACAATGTATTTATATATCTATCTTTATGAAGTTTATTCAACATTGGCTATCTAATTTTTTGTCATATTACCCATCTTCTAGATGTGAGGTGAAACCTTAGAGATATTTTGCATCACATATCTTTTATTATTAGTGATTTGTACCTCCCTTTCTTGTAGTTAATATTTAGATGTTTTTATTTTCAAAGTAATTTTTAATAACCTTTAATTATTCACTTTGGTCTTAAATAGTTGTGTCCTTTTATACCTTGATTCTGAGACTCTCTACTGAAGGATATGCTATAAATATTTTCCTCAGTTGACAGTTTCCTATCTTATGCTACTTATGTTGATTTTATCTGCACAAAAATTTTCCCACTATATGGGTGCCAGTCAACTAGCATATATTAGTCAATAAATCAATAGTAAATAAACATTTATTAAGCCCATAATACATTCCAGGCACTGGGCTAAGCACTGGGGAGGTACAAATAAAGGCAGAAAACAGTCCTGATTTCAAAAGCTTACTGTCTAATGATACAACATATAAATAACTGGGTACATGTAAGATACATCCATGGTAGGTAGAAGTCAGTCTCAGAGGGAAAGCACTAGTGTTTGGGGTTAGGGACAGTGAGTACTTCAGGTGGGATTTTATTTGTATCTTGAAGGAAGGCAGAGAAACTGAGGCAGAAAAGCAGTTGTGGGGGACATGCATTGCAAAGGCAGAGAGAGGAGAAGGAAGGGTTGAGTTCAAGGGATGCCAAATAGGTCAGATTGCTGGATCATAGAGTACATGGAGGGCAGTAACATTTAAGAAGATTGGGAAAACAGGAAAGGATAAAGTGATTAAAAGCTTTGTATGAAAAATGGATGAGTTTTATAGTTGATACTGTGGAAGTAACAGAGCTATTGGAGTTCATTGAATAGAAGGGTGACATGGTCAGAATTAATTGCTTTGGTAGTTGAATTGGAGTAGGTTAAGAATTGAGGCAGGGTGATGAGTTATAAGGCTTTTGAATCAACCTCTTTGAAAGGCGTTGAGATACTGAACTAGATTGTGATGATAAAAGTAGAGAAAAGGGAATGTCAGATGTTGAAAGGTAGAGATTTGGCAACAAGTTTGAATATGTGGGATGAGTGTTAATGAGTCAAGGATGAGACTGAGGTTTTGAGTGTGAAAGATAGGATGGTGGTAGTGGGAAATTTCAGAAGGGATTTTTGGAGAGAGATAGTTTGCTCTTTTTTAGACATGTTGAATTTGGAATTCCTATGGGACATTCACTTTGAAATGTCCTAAAGGCATTTGACCATGCATCATTGTAGCTAGGGCAAAGGCCTGGGTTGGATATTTGGATGTTGGACTCATCTGCATAGGGGTAATAATTGAAGTTACAGTTGTTGATGGGATCACCAATTGAATATAATAGAGCAAAAAGAGAAGAGGATCCAGAAAAAGCTTGAAGATGATGGGAAGTACAGTTTTCCACAGCTCAATGAGAATATAATATAATTATATTCTGTGTGACACTGGGCAAGTCACTTAACCCTCATTATCCTGAAAAAGTAATCATATAATTATAGAAGGAAGAGAGAATTGGAATAGAAAAGACCAGAAGGATATATGTGAGGAAGAAAATGGCTGGGAAGCTGTTGTGTGAGGGTAGATGAAAGGGATGGGGACTCAAGCCTGGAAAAGCAAAGCTGAGAACACATAAGAGCAGAATGTATAATATCATGGAGTTTGCTGACCTGTTCACTTAATCTTTTTTGCTTTTAAGAGTGATTTTAAAAAATAGACCAGTGTGTGTATTCATTCATTCATCCATCTATCCATCCATCCATCCATCCATCCATGTATCTATCTATTTGTTTTGTGGGGCAATGAGGGTTAAGTGACTTGCCCAGGATCACACAGCTAGTGTCAAGTGTCTGAGGCTGGACTTGAACTCAGGTCCTTCTGAATCCCAGGCTGGTTCTTTATCTACTGTGCCATGTAGCTGCCCCTGTTCACTTAATCTTGAAACAATAGGGTGAAGAGGTCTCCATTAAAATTTAGTTTGTTTTAAAATTAAGTTTAGGACAAACAGAAGGATGGGCTGTTTCACATAGAAGCTATTAAAAATAATCAAGATATTGACTCTAAGAGGTAATAACTAATTTTATGGAGTTCCAACCCAAACCATCATGGCTGTAGTCTATGTGAGAAGAATGATGGAAATCAGAACAGTGGGCTGATAAGCAGAAAGAAGACCACTGGTTTCTCTTCTTCCTCTTTTTTGGGGGGTAATAATTGCTTTATAATAACTTAATTTCTTCTCTACTTGTTTCTGTTTTTGTTGTGTGGTTCAGGGAGATCTTTCTTGTTGATTTCATCTGGTAAGGGAGAAGACTAAGCCTAGATAACCTCTCACTTTGCCATCTTCCAAGGTTTCTAAGGGACTGAGGAAATGTAGAATGAGAAAAGGAAAAGGGCTTGTCATGTGTCAACAAAAACAGAGAGTAGATGGACAGGTTGAGTACTTGCATTGGTAGTAATTAACTATAAAAAAGACTTAGGAGTTTGCTGAAAGCTGCATCCTCAGGGAAGAAATCTACTTATCTATTTGGACAAGTATTGCATAGGATGAAATTGTGCTTGGATGAATTTGTGAGCTGGACTGATGGAAGGGAATGTTCACCTTGAAATCACAGAACAATATCATCTGTGTGTAAAAGTAAACAGCTTTATTGGACTCGACTATCGAGGAGCACAAAAAAAAAATCACTTTATTTAACAAATGTTTCTCAAGTTTCCAGAATAATGAACTATACTGTGAAAAATACAATCATCAGGTTGCTTAGTCTGCTTGATGCTACACAATTAAAAAAAATTTTTTTTGACAAGAATAGTCTGATTTTTCTCATATAGAATTGACTAAATTTAGTATCATGTAGACACAGCCTCAGTGTAAATTAGGGTTAAAGTCAACACCTCAGTGAAATTGGTTTCCAACTAATGTTATAAAAGACAGAGAAATGCATCTTGCTTTAAACTATTCTAATAGCAAGAAATCCTTGATAAAATTTCTTTAAACCTTTTCCCCCATTCTGAAATATCTAGTTCCTTTGGGTTTCATTCATATTATAATTTTTTGAAAGGAGAAATATGACTGGTTTCTCTATTTAGAAGATATATTATCATAGTAAAGCAATTTTATCAGTAAAAATGTGAACGACACACTTGAATATTCAGTTGTCCAATTTCAACTTTGATATCATTGTACTGCTTTGATATATTTTTTATAACTTGTGTGATGGTGTGGTTATATTATTGAGTTTAAATTAGTACAACATTTTTCTGAAAACTAATTCTATCCTGTAACCATACAAATTCAGTATTCAGGAAAAAATAACATTAGAGGAAATATAATTAAGAGTTGTGAAATCAATTTGAGGATCACTGAAAATGTGTTGAAGTGGAGGCATCAGGTGGCACCCTGTAACTGATGTTGCTGTTCACTTTGTAAAATGGTGCAAATGAAAAATTCAATTTGTGGAGCTGCCAATGCCTCACTGAAAAGTTTAGGGAAAATATCTGATGTTGAGATGTTTTTGCTTTTTTAAAAATTATGACAATATTCTCATAATGTGGGTGATTATAGGTTAATGCATTTAATGGTAAAATAATCTGAACTCTACAGATCCCTAAAAAGGGGATGAGACATGGTGTGTGTGTGTGTGTGTGTGTGTGTGTGTGTGTGTATTCTCTCAGGCTACTGGCCCAGTCTGCTGCTGTAGTCAAAGAAGGCCAACAAAATGCTAAATATTTTCAGGAAATGAAAACTAGTGGTAATATTGACTTATCTTTCTATAAAATGTAGTATTTGTAGCTTAAATATGATGCCCAGTTGTTTGCTAGAGTTCAAGATGATTATAATGCAATTATAAAAAGGACATAAAATTAGAACCAGAATGACAGAAGGAATAAGTATGGCAGAGAGGTTTATTGTGAGGATGTTGGGTGGGAATAAAAAGATTAGGACTCTGGAATGGAAGGGTGAGGTTCAGAGTGGATAAGAGTAGATGGCATAATATCATGAACTTTGTGGATAAGGTGAGTGTTCCCCTCTTCACTGAATTGCAAATTGCTAAAATGGCAGGGCACCCATTAAAATTTAGTTTAAAATTAAGTTTAGGACAGTTCTAAGGAAGTGCTGCTTCATACAGAAGGTAATAAACTTATGGAATTCATTATTCCAGGAAATAAAAGGGAGGAAATATAAAAGGATTCAGAATATATTTGAAGGAATTTATGAATGACAAAGCCACAAAAAGCTCCTAATAGCAGTATTTATGGTTTAATTGCTATGAGAAACTTCCGGTGTGGAAATTTCCTTCTCAGATATGTGAAAGATAATCTCCTATCTACCAAAGCATCCCATTCTGCTTTTGGAGAGATCTAAGCATTAGGAAGTATTTTCTTTTTCTTTTTTTTACCTAGATGAAACCTGTTTCTATACTTGCTATCCATTCACTGTTCATAGTTCAGCCTTCTGGGGTTTGGAAGAACAAAACTAATTCCTAGTCTCCATGATAGATCTGCAAACACTTGAAGATGGCTACCATATTCCCCTTGCCCTCCCAGGCTTTTCCTTTGGATAAATATCCCCAGTTCCTGTAGCTCATCTTCCATATGACACAATAGTGAACTCCTATACCACTATGTTGAGTTCCTAAAAACAAAACAAAACAATATATATTGATCCATTTTTTCCCTCCTCACTATCATCTCATATCTGTCTTTCTTTTTTATGGCTAAACTCCTTGAGAAGGCAATCTATAAGAAGTGCCTCGGGGGCGGCTAGGTGGCGCAGTGGATAAAGCACAGGCCCTGGATTCAGGAGTACCTGGTTTCAAATCTGGCCTCAGACACTTGACACTTACTAGCTGTGTGACCCTGGGCAAGTCACTTAACCCCCATTGCCCCGCAAAAAAAAAAAAAAAAAAAAAAAAAAAGAACTGCCTCCAACTTCTTCTATTCTCACTCTCTTAACTCTTTGCTTCTGATTTTTGACCTCATTATTCAAATGAAACTGTTCTTTCTAAAGTTACCCATGTGTTCTTTTTTGGGGGGGTGGGGCGGGACAATGGGGGTTAAGTGACTTGCCCAAGGTCACACAGCTAGTAAGTATCAAGTGTCTGAGGCTAGATTTGAATTCAAGTAATCCTGAATCCATGGCTGGTGTTTTATCCACTGCGCCACCTAGCTGCCCCAACCCTTGTGTTCCTAATTGCCATGTATAATGGCCTTTTCTAAATCTTTATTCTTCTTGACCACTTTTCAATCTTGGCTGATCACCCTCTCCTCCTTGATAGTCTCTTATTTCTAGGTTTTTAGTAGACTACTCTCTTTTGATTCTCCTTTTATATCGATTGCTCCTTCTCAATCACCTTCTTGAGGTCAGGGATTATCTTTTGTCTTTCTTTGTATCCCCAGCATTTAGCAAAGTACCTGACATATAGTAGGCACTAAATAAATGCTTACTGACTAACTGACTATGATGGCCTTTTAGTCAACAGTACCCAGCTTATTTATATCCTTCCTAAAATGTGCCTCAGAAATGAAATCAAGTAAATTCCAAATGTGGTCAGACTGGGGCAGAATACAATGGAACTATCATCTCCCTATTCCTGGTCACTCTATTGATCTTAATGCAGGCTAAGGTCATATTTTTGGTTGCCATATAATTTTGCTGAATCAGAACTCACAGTCATTTAAAGCTGTTGTGGAATTATCTTTCAGGCCAAAAGTTATTTTTCTATATGCTTCATTATGGCTATATTATATTAAAATCATTTTAATTCATGAAAAAAGTCTCCGAATGTCCCCAGCACCTATTTTGTTCCATTTGTGCAAATTCTACCACAAAAGGAGCAATTGCTTTGTTTTGTTTCAAAGTATGAATTAATTGATTTAAAATGTCTTTCTCAGTTGGATATCCTGTTAAATAATGGCAAAACAGTATATTCTCTCCCGCTTTGCCATCATATAGATATGAATATAACTAAAATGGCTAGGTTATGAACAGCAATTATCTCATCTAATTGCAATGTATAAATATCACTTTTTTGAATTCTTCCTTCAATAATTGATTCAACATCATTGGAAATATGGATTTGATGAAACACAGTTTTGTTAGAAATAGGTATCATGTTTAACTTCTTAATAGAATCATCTCATACACACACACACACATATGTATATATATGTATAAAATTGTTGTGGCACACAACAACATTTTTGTAGTATTTTCCCCACTATTTTTGCAGTTTGAAAACTTACTAAATATCAAACTTCATTTATTTTCCTACTTTCTTATTTTTTTAAAAAAAGATGAATCAATATTGTTTTAAAATTGTGTCTTTCCCAGTAAAAGATCCCAAGACTCAACAATATAGCTTTTGTGTTTTGACTGTAAATGTTGAGTCAAAAGATAAAGTGTTAAGCTGATATTTGCAAGCACTTATCCACAAATTATACAATATGTTTATAGATATTCATTATCTCCAGGAAATTAAAAAAATGAATTTAGCATATTCTTCCTAATATTTCTGCTTTTTTATAATCATTGTAATATAGGTATCTCGAACATATTTTTGCATTATTTCTATAGGTCAGAAGGATGACCTATAGAATGGCTTTTATTAATTTCCTGATGAAAGTCCCATCTGGATTTCTGATTGTTGAATCTGAATGAATGTTTTGAATTTCCTTCAACACATTTTTTGATAGTCTTTTTTTCATATGCATCCAGTCTTTATCCAAAATCCATTGGGTCTGTAATAATTAAAACATAAGTTAAAATGTTTATATAAATTATTTTCATATTTAATACTAGATGGATAAAATATGTACCTTTACATTAAATGCAAATGTATTGTGAGAGTTTGAATAATGCCACCTGCCGGGAGGAACATCGGTGTCAGGAAGTGACCTTTGCTTGTGGATACTCTTAATAATAGCTACCAGCCAATTAGCTTGGAGATGTGTGTGTGTGTGTGTGTGTGTGTGTGTGTGTGTGTGTGTGTGTGTGTGTGTGTGGACAGTCCTGTTTCTGTTTTTGAGGGAGGCTTCTGGGATGAAGAAGGGGGCGGGCTCTCTCTTTGGCCTAGGACCTCTGTTCAGCTGTAGCAGAGATGCTGGTTCCCTTAGATAGATAGATGAAGGAATCTTGGCCTCTTTCTCTCTCCTCACCAAATTCTTATGCTCCTTAATAAATACTTAAAAGTCTATACTCTTGCTAAAGCTTAAAATTTATGGCAACCACTCATTAGATTTTTAGACAGTCTAGCTAGAATTTTAGCCCCTTACAGATAGCAAGTTTACAGTATTTTCATCTAAGGGATTTTGATTTGTAACAATGTACAGACATCAGTACACTCCCATGCAACTAAATTATCTTTAGTGATGAATATAGACTCTAGAAGGTATGGCAATCTAACCAGTCAGTGAAAATGAATAGCTAGTTAGGATATAAAATGTTTACTTTTTGATTGGCTGATAAGCACTATATTAAATGATAAATGTACTCAAAGTTTAATTACACATATCTATTCATTTTAAACAACATACGTGTAAAACCTAACCCATGTAAGGACAGTCTCATCAGAGATGCTTTTTTTTTTCCTTTCTTCTACCAGATCACTTTTGAAAATTCCCTGAAAAGAATGGTATAGCCAGTACCTTCAGCCCAAGGCCTCTGCTTTAAGATTTCTTTAATGTATCAATGGCCCTCCTTGAACTCTTTTCTGTACCAGCTCAGCCCTCCTTTCACTTCCTCTTTTCATTCTCTCTTTCCAATTTTTTTTTTTGTCATATCTAGTCTTTCTAGTACTAGTTCTTTCTGGTTTAATTATGTAATTCCTGGATAGAGTTTTCCATTTTACTTTTAAAGGTGATTAAAAATATGTAAGAATTTACATTTGTTTTTAATATATTTTATCTCACTTGATTTGATCCAATGTTCTATCTTTTCAAGATCTTTTTAAAATTTTTATTTTGATTCTTTTCAATTGACATTTCTTTTCCTCTCAACCCCCCATTCCTTGCCTGACCTCTTTTTTTTAAAAGAAAAAGGAAAAGAAAAAACTTGTAGTAAATGGATAAACAAAACAAATTTGCACATTGCATATGTCCAAAATTATATTTTTCAATCTGTATCTTGAATTGTATCATCTCTCTATTAGGAGGTGACAGCATACATAATCAATGGGCAGCCCTTAAGTTTCCAGTTCTTTGCTACTACAAAAGGAATTGCTATACCTATTTTTTTATTCTTATTAGTTCCTTTTCTCTTTTGTTGATTTTGTGTAGGTATAAATTGACCTACTAGTGGTATCTCTGAGTAAAAGGATAGGTACACATTAGTAACTTTAGGGGCACAGTTTCAAATTGTTTTCCAGAATGGCTGGACCAATCACAACTCTTACAACAGTACCTTATTATATTTTATTATATGTTTTAGAAGTTATACCTTTGTCAGAAAAAACTTCCTGTAATTTTTTTCCACTTAACTGTTTCCTTTCTAATCCTAACTGCATTAATTTTGTTTATGTAAAATTTTGTTAATCAAAATTTCCTAGTTTATATTCCGTGTCTCCCTTGTTTGGTCATGAATTCTTCCCCTATCTGTAATGTAATTTCTTCCTTAGTTCTTTGATTTATGATGGGGACTTTTATATCTAATTTACATATTCTTTTGGAGCTTATCATGGTACATGGCATGAGTTGTTGGTCTAAATCTTGTTTTGACCAGATTGATTTTCATAATTTCTGTCTAGATATTAAATTGGAGTTATATAATGATTTGGATCTCCAGGTTTTTTTTTTTAGTAGTTTTCCCTAGTCATCCATCTCTTCATTATTCATTTTTACTGATGAAAGTGATTTGAGATATAAATTGTCCCCTAAGGACTGCTTTAGTTGCATCCTCCAAATTTTGGTATGTTGTTTTATTTTTGACATTATCTTGAATGAAACTACTTATTATTTCTATAATTTGTTCTTTGAACTGCCAGTTCTTTAGGGTTTAAGTTCTTTGGCAGCTAGGTGTTGCAGTGAGGGAAAAAAAATTGGAGCAGGAGTCAGGAAAACCTGATTTCAAATTCTGCCTCAGGCACTAGCTATTTGACCCTGTGTGAACCTTTGTTTTGGGCTTGTAATCCATTTCCCAAATTCCTCATCTATTTTCTCTTTCAGTCCAGGTGATTAACAATAATCTTAAATCATAATATCACTCTATTTCAACCTCTATTTATTTTTCTGTTTATCTATCTGTTTATCTATCTATCTATCTATCTAAGGTGGGGCAATGAGGGTTAAGTGACTTACCCGGGGTCACACAGCTAGTAAGTGTCAAGTGTCTGAGGCAGAATTTGAACTCAGGTCCTCCTGAATCCAGGGCCAGTGCTTTATCAACCGTGAAAGCTTCATTGTTGTCTTATTTTTTAAAGAAATTGCCACAGCTGCTGCAACCTTTCCCAGATCAGTCAGCAGCCATCAACATTGAGGCAAGACCCGCTGTCTCTATTTATTTTTGCTTGCTTTTATTTCTATATTGCTTACACCCTCTGGTTCCAAGGTTTTCCCATGTTAGTATATCTTATTAAAAATGTTTTTCTCCTTTTCTCCTCCCCTCTCCCCCATTTCATTCTTTCTAAATAAGGTCTTGAAGGGTAGATTATATTCCAATACTGGTGAATATTCCACTATAATGAACATTGTATCATTAAGGTCTTTTTTGTAAGAAGCAGTTAATTAGAAAAGGGCATAAAAGTGTTTTTTGTGCAAAGGAAGAGATTTGCATTAATTGTCAAAGGATGTAAGACCTATTATGGATGAACATTTTCATACCTAATGTAAGCAGAAAAAAAACTTTGTTTCATATAAATCACATAAACATGTGTATGAAATATAGCTTTCAGATGGGATTCAGACATTTTAAAAAATAAACATATTATTTAATTCTTTTTATCATTTAATTTTTTTGAGTTCCAAATTCTCTCCCTCCCTCCTGTCTCTCTTCCACCCACTTAGAAGGCAAGTAATCTGATATCAATTATACATGTTAAATCATGCAAAACATATTTCCATATTAGTTATATTCCCAAAAAGCAAGAAAACAATGAATAATTATACTTTAATTTGTAATTAGGGTTCATCAATTCTCTCTGGAGGTGGATAGCATTTTTCATCTCCAGTCTTTTAGAATTGTCTTGGATCATTGTATTGATAAGAGTGACTAGGTCTTTCATAGTTGCAGCTACTGTGTACAATGATATCCTGGTTCTGCTCATTTTGTATAGGTCTTCCCTATAATTTTCTGAAACCATCCTTCATCATTTATTATAGAACAATAGTACTCCATCACAACTGCATGCCATATCTCATTCAGGTGTCTTCCAATTGGTGAGCATCCCCTCAATTTTCAATTCTTTGCCAGACCCAAAAAAGAGCTACTATAATTTTTTTGTACACATAGGCCCTATTCTTTTTTTCTTTGATTTCTTTGGGATTTAGATACAATGGTGGTATGATTGGATCAAAAAGGTATATACAGTTTTATAGCATTTTGGGGATAGTTCAAATTGTTCTCCAGAGTGGTTGAATCAGTTCACAACTCCACTTAGTATACTGTTGTTTATTAATATACCTATTTTCCCTCATCCACTCAAGGATAAGTAATTTCTGATAGGTTTGAGGTGGTACCATGTGGTTATTTTAATTTGCATTTCTATAATCATTAGTGATTTTGAGCATTTTTTTTGTATGAGTATAGATAGTTTTTATTTTTTTCTTCTGAAAACTGCCTGTTCTTATTTCATGGTCATTTATCAATTGAGGAATGATTCTTATTTTTTATGAATTTGACTCAGTTCCATATATGTTTGAGAGATGAGGTCTTTATCAGAAAAACTTTCTGTAGGTTTTTTTTTTTATATATATTCATTTTCTCTGGTACTTTTTCACAAAAGATATTCCCCGGATTCTTTCTCTCTCTCTTTCTCTCTCTTTTTGGTGAGGCAATTGGTGTTAAGTGACTTGCCCAGGGTCACACAGCTAGTAAGTGTTAAGCGTCTGAGGCCGGATTTAAACTCAGGTCGTCCTGAATCCGGGGCCAGTGCTCTATCCATTGCACCACCTAGCTGCCCAAGGATTATCTCTTTTACTTAGGTCTATTTTTGCTTTTGCTTTGTCTAACATGATGATTGCTACTTTTTACTTCAGTGGAAGTATAATAGATTTTGCTCCTGCCCCTTATTTTAACTCTGTGTGTGTCTTTCTATTTCATGTGCATTTCTTAAAAAAAAACCCAAAAAACAAAACACCATATTGTTTGGCTCTACTTTTTTTTTTTTTTTAGTGAGGCAATTGGGGTTAAGTGACTTGCCCAGAGTCACACAGCTAGTAAGTGTTAAGTGTCTGAGGCCGGATTTGAACTCAGGTACTCTTGACTCCAGGGCCGGTGCTCTATCCACTGTGCCATCTAGCTGCCTGCCCCCTTGGCTCTACTTTTTAATCTATTCTGCTGTCTGCTTCTTTTTCAGGGGTGAGCTCATCCCATTCATGTTCATAGTTATGATTCCTGTCTTTGCCCCTGTATCCTGTTTTCCCCCATTTATCCTTTTGTCTTTCTTTTTCTCTTGTGACTCCTATAAAACTGTTTTGTTGCTGACCACTGCCTCCCTAAATCTATCCTTCCTTTTATCATACTTCCCTCCTTTCTCTTATTCCTTTCTACTGGTATTTCCCTCTTGGGTAAGATAGAGTTCTATACCAAAGTGAATGAGTGGGTGTGTATATATACATACGTATATGAATGCATGAATGCACGAATGTGTACATTTCTCCTTCTATGATCCAATTCTGATGAGAGTGAGCCTCACCTTTCCCCCTCATCATTTCCCCCTATACTATAAAAACTCTTCCTTTCATACATCTTTTATGTGAGAAAAATTTCCCCATTTTACCTCTCCCTTTGCCCTTCTCCCTGTGAATCCCTCTTTCTCATCCATTCATTCTTTTTTTTTTTAAATCAATCCAACGAAATTGACAAACACGTATGGTCTCTGTCTATGCAAACTCATTCTAACTTCCCTAATAATGATAAGGATCTTATGAGTTACATTTATCGTCTTCCCATATAGGAATGTAAAGTTTAACCTTATTGAGTGCCTTGTGCCTCTTTCATGTTTTTGCTTCTTTTAAGTCTTCTTGAGTCAAAATTTCTATTCCACTCTGGTTCTTTCATCAGGAATGCTTGAAAGTTGTTTCTTTCATTAAATATCAATTTTTAATAAAGTATTTTATTATTTTCCCATGACATGTAAGGATAGTTTTCAACATTTGTTTTCATAGGATTTTTAGTTCCAAATTTTTCTCCGACCTTCCCTTCCCTCCCTCTTCCTCAAGATGGAAAGCAATCTTATATAGGTTGTATGTGTGCAATCACATTATATATATTTCTGCATTAGTCATACTGTGAAAGAAGAATCAGAGCACAAGGGAAAAACTTCAAAAAAGAAGGGGGAAAGAAAACAGCCCCAAAGTAGAAACAGCATGATTCAATCTGCATTCATAATCCACAATTCTTTTCTCTGGATGTTGAGAACCTTTTATATAATGAGTTCTTGAAATTGTTTTGCATCTATGCACTGTTGAGAAGAGCCAAGTCTATCACCACTGTTCATCACACAGTGTTGCTGTTACTTTGTACAGTGTTCTCCTAGTTCTGCTCCTCTCAGTCAGCATCAGTTCATATAAGTCCTAGCAGGATGCCCTGAACTCCTCCTGCTCATTGTTTCAGTATTCCATTACATTCATATGCCACAACTGGTTTAGCCATTCCCCAATTGAGGGGCATTCCCTTTATTTCCAATTCTTTGCCACCAGAAAGAGAGCTGCTATAAATATTTTTGTAAATGGAGTCCTTTTCTCTCTTCTATGATCTCTTTGAGATACAGACCTAGCAGTGGTATGATTGCGTCAAGGGTATGAACAGTCCCATAGCCCTTTGGGCATAGTTCCAAATTGCTCTCCAGAATGCTTAGATCAGTTCACAGTTCCACCAACAATGCATTAGTGTTCCATTTTTTCCACAGCTTCTCCAACATTTATTACTTTCCTTATTTGTCAAATTAGCCAATTTGATAGGTGTGAGGTGTAGCTCAGAACTGGTTTAATTTGCATTTCTCTAATCAATAATGATTTAGAGCATTTTTTCATATGGCAATAGAGAGCTTTGAATTTTTCATCAGAAAACTGCACGTTCATATCCTTTGACCATTTCTCAATTGGGTAATGACTTACATTCTTATACATTTTATTTATTTCCTGATATATTTTAGAAATAAGGCCTTTATCAGAAATGCTGGCTTTAAAAATTGTTTCCCAGCTTTCTGCCTCCATTCTGACTTTGGCTGCATTGCTTCTGTTTGTACAAAACCTTTTTAATTTAATGTAATCAAAGTAATCCATCTTGTATTTCATAATATTCTCTATCTCTTCTTTGGACATACATTGTTTTCCTCTCCATAGATCTGAAAGGTAAACTACTCCTTCCTCTCCTAATTTATCTATGGTATCACCCTTTATGTCTAAATCTTGTACCCATTTTGACCTTATTTCGGTATATGGTGTTAGGTGTTGGTCTATGCCTAGTTTATGCCATATTATCTTCCAGTTTTCCCAGCAGTTTTGGTCAAATACTGAGTCCCTATCCCAGAAGCTGGAGACTTTGGGTTCATCAAACAATAGATTACTATAGTCATTTACTACTGTGTCTCCTGTGCCTAACCTATTCCATTGATCCACCACTGTACTTAGCCAGTACCAAATAGCTTTGATGACTGCTGCTTTAGAGTATAGCTTCAAATTTGGTACAGCTAGCCCACCTTCCTGTGCTTTTTTTATTAGTTCCCTTGATTATCTTGACTTCTTGTTCTTCCAGATGAATTTTGTTATTTTTTTAACTCTAGAAAATAATTTTTAGGTAGTCTGATTGGTATGGCACTGAATAAGTAAATTAATTCAGGTAGAATTGTCATTTTTAGCTTGGCCTATCCATGAGCAATTGATATTTTTCCATTTATATAAAACTGATTTGATTTGTGTGAAAAGTGTTTTGTAATTGTGTTCATATAGTTCCTGGGTTTGTCTTGGCAAGTAGACTCCCAAGTATTTGAAATTGCCTATAGTTACTTTAAATGGAATTTCTCTTTCTATCTCTTGTGCTGGCTGAGCTTTGTTGGTCATGTGTAGAAATGCTGATGATTTATATGGGTTTATTTTATATCCTGATACTTTGCTAAAGTTCTTAATTGTTTTAAGTAGTTTGTTTGTTGATTCTTTAGGATACTCTAAGTATACCATCATATCATCTTCAAAGAGTGAAAATTTTGTTTCCTCCTTGCCTATTCTAATTCCTTTAATTCCATTTTCTTAATATTGCTAAAACTGGGACAGCTAGATGGCGCAGTGGATAGAGCACTGGCCCTGGAGTCAGGAGTACCTGAGTTCAAATCCGGCCTCAGACACTTAACAGTTACTAGCTGTGTGACCCTGGGCAAGTCACTTAACCCCAATTGCCTCACTTAAAAAAAATATTGCTAAAACTAACACTTCTAGGGCAATATTAAATAATAGAGGTGATAATGGACATCCCTGTTTCGCCCCTGATCTTATTGGGAATGCCTCTAACTTATTGCCATTACATATAATATTTTTCTGATAATTTTAGGTAGATACTGCTAATTATTTTAAGGAAAGCTCTACCTATTCCTGTGTTCTCTAGTGTTTTTATTAGGAATGGGTGCTATATTTTCTCAAAATCT
Source organism: Dromiciops gliroides (assembly GCF_019393635.1). Classification (NCBI taxonomy): domain Eukaryota; kingdom Metazoa; phylum Chordata; class Mammalia; order Microbiotheria; family Microbiotheriidae; genus Dromiciops; species Dromiciops gliroides. The sequence continues at coordinate 117,503,158 of NC_057864.1, read as the reverse complement.
TTCTCTGCATCTATTGAGATAATCATATGATTTTGGTTAGTTTTGTTATTCGTGTGGTTGATTATGTTGATAGTTTTCCTAATGTTGAACCAGCTCTACATACCTGATATAAATCCCACCTGGTCATAGTGTATTATTCTGCTGATCACTTTCTATAATGCCCTTGCTAATATTTTATTTAAGATTCGTGCATCAATATTCATTAGGGAAATTGGTCTGTAATATTCTTTCTCTGTTTTGGTTCTGCCTGGTTTAGGTATCAACACCATATTTGTGTCATAAAAGGAATTTGGTAGAACTCCTTCTTTACCTATTTTCCAAAATAATTTACATGGTATTGGAATTAATTGTTCTTTAAATGTTTGATAGAATTCACTTATAAAACTATCTGGCCCTGGAGATTTTTACTTACAGAGTTCATTGATGACTTGTTCAATTTCTCTTGTTAAAATGGGCCTATTTAAGGATTTTATTTCCTCTTCAGTTAACCTGGGCAATTTGTATTTTTGTACATATTTATCCTTTTCATTTAGATTGTCAAATTTATTGGCATACAGTTGGGCAAAATAACTCCTAATTATTGCTTTAATTTCCACTTCATTGGTGATGAATTCACCCCTTTTGTTTTTGATACTGGTAATTTGGTTTTCTTCTTTCTTTTTTTAAAAACCAAATTAACCAAAGGTTTATCAATTTTACTGTTTTTTTTCATAAAACCATCTCCTAGTTTTATTGATTAGTTCTACAGTTTTCTTGCTTTCAATTTTATTAATTTCTCCTTTAATTTTCAGGATTTCTAATTTAGTGTTTAATTGGGGATTTTTAATTTGTTCTTTTTCTAGCTTTTTTAGTTACATGCCCAATTCATTCATCTTCTCTTTCTCTTTTTTATTCATGAAAGCTTTGATAGATATAAAATTTTCCCTAAGCACTGCTTTGGCTGCATCCCATAGGTTTTGGTATATTGTCTCATTATTGCCATTCTCTTGGATGAAGTTATTGTTTCTATGATTTGTTGTTTGACCCACTCATTCTTTAGGATGAGATTATTTAGTTTCCAATTAATTTTCAGTCTACCATTCCATGGCTCTTTATTATATGTAATTTTTATTGCTTCATGACCTGAGAAGGATACATTTACTATTTCTGCCTTTCTACATTTGACTGTGAGGTTTTTTTGCCCAAATACAGGGTCAATTTTTTAATATGTGCCATATACCACTGAGAAAAAGGTATATTCCTTTCTATCCCCATTCAATTTTCTCCACACATCTATCACATCTAAGTTTTCTAACATTCTGTTCACCTCTTTAACTTCTTTCTTATTTATTTTTGGCTAGATTTATCTAATTCTGAGAGGGGAAGTTTCAGATCCCCCACTAGTCTAGTTTTGCTGTCTATTTCCCCTTGTAACTCATTTAACTTCTCCTCTAAGAATCTGGATGCTATACCACTTGGTACATATATGTTTAGTATTGATATTACTTCATTATCTATGGTACATTTTAGCAAGATGTCCTTTACTTCCTTATCTTTTTTAAGTAGATATATTTTTGATTTTGCTTTGTCTGAGATAAGAATTGCTATCCCTGCTTTTTTTTACTTCAGCTGAAGCATAATATATTCTGCTCCAACCTTTTACCTTTACTTTGTGTGTATCTCTTTGCTTCAAATGTGTTTTATTGTAAACAACATATTGTAGAATGTTGATTTTTAATCCACTCTGCTATTTGCTTCCATTTTATGGCAGAGTTCACCCCCTTCACATTCACAGTTAAGATTATTGTTATTTCCCTACATCCTCTTTTCTGCTTTGTACTCTTTTTTCCCTTCTTTCCCTATTCCTCCTCACCAGTATTTTGCTTCTGACCACTGTCTCCCTCAATCTGCCTTTCCTTTTATCAGCAGCCCTTCCTTTTCTTGCCTCCCTTTCCCCCTGCTTCTGCCCTCCCTTCTATCAATACTACCCTTTCCCCCTTCCCCTTTTGCTTCCTTAAAGAGTAAGATTGATTTCTTTATACAAATGGGAGTGTATCTTATTCCTTATTCCCTCCCTGAACCAAATCTGATGAGAGTAAGGTTGAAACAATGCTCACCCCTTCCTTCTTTCCCTCTATTGTAATGTATACTTCTTGTGCCTCTTCAAATGATATAATTAACCTCATTCCACCTTCCACTTCCTATTCTCCCCCTAGTCTCCTTTTATTTTGCCCCTTAAGTTTCTTTATATCATCACATCAAAGTAAATTTAATAACAATACATTAATAGAGATACAGATCCCAAGAGTTAAAAGTATTATCCTCCCTCATAGGGATGTAAACAGTTTAACTTCATTGAACAACTTTTTGCCCCCTGTTGTTTAGCTCTTTATACTTATCTTGAGTCTTGTATTTGGAGATCAAATTTTCTGTTCAGTTCTGTTCTTTTTTTCTGGAAAAATTTCTTTGAATATTCTCTGAAATTTCAATTTAAAAAATATTTTTATTTAGCATTTTGAATTCCAAATTCTATCCCTCATTTCTTCCCTCCTCTCTTCCCTCCCTGATATTATAAACAATAAGCTTCAGGTTGTAAATATGCCATTGTGTAAAACATCTCTATCATAGTCATTTTGTAGAAGAAGACAAAAGAAAAAAATGAAAGAAAGGAAGTGGAGAATAACATGCTTCAGCCTATATTTAGTCAGTATATTAGTTCTTTCTCTGGAAATGCTTCATCATTAGTCCGTTGGGATTTCCTGGGATCATTGAATTGCTGAGAATAGTTTTCATTCACAAGCAGTGTTGTTAGTCCCTACAATGTTCTCTTGGTTCTATTTACTTCACTATGTATCAGTTCATGTAAATCTAGGTTTTTCTGAAATCTTCCTGCTTGTCTCCACTCTAATTTTTAAGGATTTTTTTCCTCAGTGAGCTTTTGTATCTCTTTTTCCATTTAACCAATTCTGTTTTGTAAGGAATTCTTTTCTTCAGCGAATTCCCCCCCCCCTTTTTTTAACCATTGGCCACTTCCGTTTTTTAAGGCATTATTTCCCCCCATTTTTTTGTGTCTCTTTTACCAATCTGTTTACTCTCCTTTCATATTTTTTTACATCACTTTCTTTTCCCACTTTTCTTCTACTGATCATTTTCCCCTACTGCTCATTTATTCCTTCCTTCCTTCTCTCTCTTTCTTTCTCAATTTCTTTCTTTCTTTCTTTCATTCTCTTGCTCTTTCTCACTCTCTCACTTATTCTCTCTCTATCTCTTTCTTTCTTCCTTTCTTTTCTCCTAGTAATCCTTATTAGGTTTGTGTCCAGTTAGCATTTTTTCTTTGACGCTTTGCTTGTAGCTGTTTTCTCTTAATCATCTGAATTTGTGCCTTGTTCTTCCATGCCATGATTGTGGATTTTTATAATAAAATTCTTTTGTTGTTGTTGTTTGCTCATTTCCTCAACCTATTTCTTGACTTTGAACTTTATGTTAAAGTCAGGCTTTGCTTAGCTAGGATTGGGGAAACACTGTTCCAAGTTTCAGAAATTTTTGAATTGCTGTTTTTATAGCTAGTTCTGAGGACCTAAAATTGTTGGTGTTTCCAAGGTGGTGTGATCTGGGTAGAGGTGTGATCATGACTCTCCTCAAATGCATTTTGGTCTTCACTCAGGAGGGGCCCCTGATCCTCTACAACTGAAAGTACTAGAGCTTCTTTTGGTCTTGGACCAAATCCCCTTGATCTTCTGCAGCTACAAGTGATACTTCTAGTCTCTGACTTGGAACTTTGACAAGGTCTCTCCCTCCCTTGTGACCAACCACAACTGTTCCTCTCAGCCCTGGAACTGTTACCCAGAACTGCATATTGCCAAACAGCTCAAGCTACATCTAGTGCTATCAAAAGATTCACTGTAATCTCTTTCTGACCACCATATAACCTCCTTATGGTCTCCCAAAGCTGCTGTTGCTTCCTTCAAGAACCACTGCTGTCTACATGCATTCTGGGCATGGTGTTGCAGACTTCTTCTGGTGACCTCTTAAATTGTCCTAGCTTGGAAAAAAGTCTTACCCTGACCTTTTATTGGCTCTGCTGCTCCAAAATTTGATTGAAAGGTCTTTTTTTTAAAGTTGTTTGGAAGACTTCCAGGGCAGAGCCAAGAAGGCAGAGGAAAGGTAGTGATCTCTCAAACTCATGACAGGCTCACTCCAAAAAACATCCAAATAATGCCTTGGACAATTCCTGGAGCACCAAAATCCACAGAAGAATGTACTGAGATAATTTTCCAATGAAGGAGAGCTTGAAAGGTTGGAAGGAGGGAGTTGCTGTGCTGAGACAGAAGTGGAACCCAATCCCACACTCACACTGACACAGATCCAGTCCCAGGAAGGCCTCACCAGAGAAAGAGAACCCCAGAGCCTCTGAATCAGCAGCAGCACCAGCTTGAACTAAGCTCACAGTCTGGTGAGAGGGCTGAGCCCTTGGCAGGGGGGAGATTACAGGGTTCTCTGCTGGTACTGAGGCTGAAATTGGGTTTTTCACCCCAGCTGGGAACCAGAAGGTAGGCTTGAGTAGCAGTGGCCCAGGTAGGGGAGGGGCACAGGCTCATCAGAGATGACAATCACAGCACACAAAGATGGCTGTGTGGGCAGCTAGGTGGTGCAGTGGATAGAGCACTGGCCCTGGATTCAGGAGGACATGAGTTCAAATCCAGCCTCAGAAACTTGACAATTACTAGCTGTGTGACCCTGGGCAGGTCACTTAACCCCAATTGCCTCAACAAAATTAAAAAAAAAGCTGGCTGATTAGCAATTTGGTCTCAGGTCATCTACAGACCAGGGAACAGGCCAGGGAAGGGAAGAGCTTGCTCTTGCTTAAATCATACCACCTGGGACCTTCTGAAATTTGGGATAGTGTGGCCTATAAATAGTGCCCCACTTTAAAGAGCTAAAAGTCAAGTAAAAGAAAGGCAAAATGAGCATACAGAAAGGCAAGGACCATAGAATGTTTCTTCAGTGACAAGGAAGATTGAGGTGCATCCTCAGAGGAATATGTCAACATCAGGCCCCCTATATCTAAAGCTTCCAAGAAAAATAATAATTGGTCTCAGGACATGGAGGCACCCAAAAAAGGACTTTGAAGACAAAGTTAGAGAGGTAGAGGAAAAAATGGAAAGAGAAATGAGGGTGATGGGGGAAAGACATGAGAAAAAATTCAACAGCTTGAAAAGCCAAATGGAAATACTCTTCTGACAAAAATAATTGCCTAAGTATTTGGATTGAACAAATAGAAACTAGTGACTTTATGAGAAACCAAGACACAATTAAGCAAATCCAAATGAATAAAAAATAGAGGGCACTGTGAAATATCTTCTTGGAAAAACTGCTGACCTGCAAAATAGATCCAGGAGAGATAATTTGAAAATTATTGGTCTACCTGAAAACCATGATCAAGGAAAGAGCTTAGATATCATCTTCCAAGAAACTGTCAGAGAAAATTGCCTAATATTCTAGAAGCAAAAGGTAAAATAAACAGTGAAAGGATCCAACAATCACCTCATGAAAGAGATCCCAAAAGGAAAAGTTCCAGGAATATTATAGCCAAATTTCAGAGCTCCCAGGTAAAGGAGGAAATATTGCAAGCTGCCAAAAAGAAAGAATTCAAGTACTGTGGAGCCCCAGTCAGGATAGCACAAGATCTAGTAGTTTCTACATTAAAGGACCTGAGGGCATGGAATATGATATTCCAGAGGGCAATGGAATTGGGATTACAACCAAGAATCATGTATCCAGCAAAACTGGTTATAATATTTCAGAGGAAAAAATGGGAATTCAATGAAAAAGAGGACTTTCAGGTATTAGTGATGAAAAGCCGGAACTGAATGGCAAATTTGACTTTCAAATACAACACCCTAGAGAACCATAAAAAATTGAAGTTGGGGGACACACCTGGGGTCATGAAGTGGGTGACTGTTGTGAGGGCCAAATTTAGTATGGGGAGAGTTAATTGGGCAGCTCGCCATAATATTGGGTTCAGAAAATAACAAGAGACCTCTAGGTCCAGAGTTTCCCCTTCTTTATACTGCCTTTTTTTCAGTTATGTCTCCCAGACTGATAAGAAAGGAGATTAATAGCCTCTTTTCCACAAACAAATCAGGTTTTGTGAATGGGAACAATAATACAACACAAGTGGAGTTAATAAAGCCAGGGATGATGAGAAAGGGGATAGAGAAAAGGGAAACATATGACCCTCTTCCCAGATGGTTAGAATCTAAATCTCTAGGCTAAAAAGATCCCTAGGTACATCGAATAAACTCTACTTCCTCAGCTACTCAGAACAGTTTGGGTCTGGCAAAAACTAACACACCCTAAACTTGTTTCCAGCTCAGCTGGCTTAATGAGCCAGCCTCCCTTCAACAACACAAACTAACGACCACCTGGAATCTGTAGTTCCAATTAGAATCTCCTGATTAGGTCTGAAGATCAAAACACACGAGGTCCTCCCTCTCTCACAGGAATGGTGGTTCTATAGCCATGCTGGGTCTCCAATTGGATGTGGGGTAACTTCCAAGTGGGGTTTTGTTACTTTGTTTGATACTTTGACTCAATAAATGTTCTTTGTGATCAGAGTTTCTTTTGTTTGTTCTATTATCTCTTAAAGTACAAAACCATATTCTCTTAGGCTTTTAAAGCTTGCATCTTTTCAGTATGACCATGATGAAGCAAAGATAGGGTTATGAAAACCCCTAATCACAAACCCCTTAAACACTATCCTTATATTCCCCGCTGAGCTTTGTTCAGAAACGCGGGGTGCTTCTTTGATGAAGCAGTAAAAAATAACAGAATATCATAACCTATGCTAACAAACAATATGCTAATAACAATATAGGAAAGGGAGAAAGGGAAAATTTTGTCTAGAGGAGCAGTTCCTCATGGACTCGGGCTTTGACAGTGTCTACGGAGGGAAAGCCTCTGCAAAAGATACATATTACAGATGGTGTATATAGTAACAGAAGAATAAAAAACCCAAAATGTGCATTTGGAGTCCTTGAAATCATGTTTTTGTTGAGTATTAAGATGCCATCAGGGAGACTGGATTCTGGTCTGGATTCTGGTTGTCTCTGGATACTTTTCCTTCTTTAGATGTTTAACTGCTGGATTTCCACTAATCTTTAGTATAGCATTGCCAGTGATCAAATTAAACAGTGAAAGTTCTTCAAAATATAACCCATATAGAACAAATTTAAACTTGATACATACAGCATATTACACTGCCTTGTGTCTGAGGCTAGGTTTTGTGGTAAAAAGTGAAAGCTTTTAACAGTTGATTAGTGATAACTGTAACGATTGGAATGACGACACCTGCTGGAGACTTACTGTAGAAGAGTTCTGCCCATGAAGCGAAGGTCTTTGAGGGCAAGACCAGGAGTCTTTTCTTTGGCGTCAGGAAGTGACGCGGACTAGTGGGAGGAGGAAGGAAGAGACTGGCGCTCGCTCTGAGGCTCTTTTCCTGGGGACTCTGGTGGAGAGCGGAGCTAGAAATGTGCTCTCCCTTTAATAGATAGGAATCTAGGCCTTTTTCTCTCTCTTTACAAATTCTTATTCTCTTTAATAAATGCTTTAAAGCCTAACTCTTGCTAAAGCTTATAATTTATTGGCAACCACTCATTAGATATTTTAGAATTTTAGCCCTTAACATAACTGAAGGACGCCAGTTTTTGAAGGACCATCCTTTTGGGGAGGAGACCGTGATGAACCGCCCATGCTTCTGCTAAGCACTCCACTTCCGGGGTGCGAGCTTAAAGGCAAGGAGAGAACGGAAGTGGTGCCTTTTCTCTTCTCGCTCGCTCACTTGCTCTGTACACACACACACACGCTAACTCAAGTTCGACAGCGTGGTCCTTGGTGATCAGCCTGGTCCTCCATAACAGCACGTGCTTGATGCAGTTCTCAGCCTCAGAGGTGGTTTTGGAATTTGTTGAGTTCTATATGGAATATAGAATAAGCTTAGACCTAAGACTATTTATTTGTATTTCTACTTTCCTATTTCTCTAATCAACATCACCTTGTTTGTTGGCTAATTCCCAAACAATAAAAGCTAAGTAATCCATCTCTAACTAAAGCTCAGAGGCTTCTTTTTCTTACTGGTCTGGGAGATATATATATATAAGGGAAAGGTTAAAGGGGAGTTTAATGCTCTTGTATCCAATTTTAAATCTCACAGTTTTGGCTGGGATCCCCCTGGGTCTGGGGTGGGTGCTTTATCCACTGTGTCACCTAGCTGCCCCATGATGATACCTTTAGGGTAAAATTGAAGGGTAAGGGGATTGCACTTGGGGAGGGGGAAGGGCAGAGGTAGTATGGGGTGAAATCCCACATGAAAGAAACAGGAAAGGGCTTATGGAGTGGGGGAAGAGTGGGGGAGGACAAGGGCAGTAAATTAACTTTACACTCATCAGAATAAGCTCAAAGACCTTAATCTCATCAGAATTAGCTCAAGTAGGGAATAACATACACACTCAATTGGGAGGAGTAATCTATCTAACCCTGCAGGAAAATAGGAAGGGGAGGGGATAAAGAGAGAGGGGCAAAAGAAGGGAGGTCAGATTGGGGGAGGCGACAGAGAAGCAAATCCCTTTTAAAGAGGAATAGGGTAAAAGTATATAGATAATAGAGTAAATATCATGGGGAAGGGAATAGGATGGAGGGAAACAGTTAACAATAGTAATTGTGAAAAAGAGAAAGGTGGGAAAATTGTACAAAAAATATTTATAGCAACTCTTTGTGGTGGCTAAGAACTGGGAATCAAGGGAATGCCCATCAATTGAGGAATGACTCAAGAAGCTATGGAATATGATTATCATGGGATGGTATTATACTATAAGAAATGACAAATAGCATGATCCCAGAAAAACCTGGAAAGACTCATATGAACTGATATATAGTGAAGTGAGCAGAACTGGGAGTATATTATGCATAGTGACAGCAGTATTGTTTGATGAGCAATTGTGAATGACTTAGCTGCTTTCAGCAATACAATGATCCAAGACAATCCCAAGGGACTAATGACGAAGCATACTACTCACCCCCATAGAAAGAACCGATAAAAAGTGCACTTGTGGATTGTACATATGCAACCTATATCATATTGGTTGATGTCTTGTGGAGGGGGGAGGAAAGGGAGGGAGGGAGAAAAATTTGGAACTCTAAATCTTATGAAAATGAATGTTGAAAACAACCATTACATGCAACTGGAAATAAAATAAAATAAATATTTGTCACACTAAAAAAAACTTGTTTGAAGGGCATTATAGGGAGAATTCAGATGCTCCCTTTCTTCTTGGGTCTAGCCCTTGATTTGGACATTTTGGGGTAGAATATATTCTCTGATATGGACATGGGGTCTTGGATCTCTGTTAATGCTATGAAGTAATACTTCTGTTATGTTGGAACTGTTTAGTGTTATAAAAAGTTAGAGAAATATTTTTTGTTTATTAAAAACTAGAACTATGTGATTGTGAAGAATTATACCTTCAAGGTACCAAAGAGAAAGTTTACCTTCTTAGATACCTGGGAATCTGTATGACAGATACCTTGGTGAATTTGCATATATGTGTTTTATAACTAAAGAAGGTAAAACTAAGAAAATGAAAAGTCATACAAAATTTCGAGACTGATGTATGACTGAAAAAAAGTGTGTTAACTTGATAGAAATTTGGGAAGTGACTTATTATGTAAAAGGTGAGTGAGAGAGAGTTAGGAGGCTCTCGTTTAAGCCATGGAACTATGGTTAGTTCTCTATAGCAGAGAAGAGCAAGAAAAGGGCAAGAGAAAACCAAAGCGCCAGGAGCAGAAGACCAGAGGAAAACTGAAGACAAATGATGGGAGTGAGGGAGCTGACCAACTGCTCCCCTGTTGGAACTGTAGAAGTCAGAAGAGGGCAGCTGAGAGGTTTCAGCTAAGTCTTTCCTGATTGGTCAGAGAGAATTGATGTTATTACACAGGAATTCCAATGATAGTTATTGCTTTTCAGCTCTGAGAAGAATTGGACAAAGGTGAAGTTTTGCATCAGGGCTTGCTTTCTGTTGCTATCTTTAGCTTGAGAAGGAAAAGCAGAGGAACATATGTAAGCTGCTCTAATATTCTGATGAGAGGACTGTGTGGCTGTGAGTTCATGAAAATGTCAGACACAACTAAAAACAACTAAACACCAACAAAACCAACTCTGCTTAAATCTTTGTTGAAAATATTCTTTCTTGGGGGCAGCTAGGTGGCGCAGAGGATAGAGCACTGGCCTTGAATTCAGGAGGACCTGAGTTCAAATCCAGCCTCAGACAGTTGACACTTACTAGCTGTGTGACCCTGGGCAAGTCACTTAACCCCAATTGCCTCACCAAAAAAAAAAGAAAAAAAGAAAAAGAAAAAAAAATATTCTTTCTTATTTAGATACTTTAGTGTCCTCTGGAGAGCTTAACAAAAGCAAGAATAATGGAGGAAGAATAATGTGGTAGAAAAGTGTGTTACATCTGGAATAAATGGATTCAAATCACAATCTGCCACTTGCTACCTCTGTGATTATGACAGGTCATCTAACCTTTCTAGGTAAAATAAGGGGGATTGGGCTCCCATAAGGTTCCTCCTAGTTCTAAATCTGTGACTAGGCCATTTATTCATTTAAAAGAATGTATTGAGTTTAGTATGCAGAATTCCTTTTGAGGTAATCCAAATTCTAGTAGGTCAGAACATTTTTTCTCCCCTTTTTTGAATGAACAGTTCTTCATAAACTGAATTAAAAGGCAAGAATGATCTTTTGGTTTTAAAGGAGGGGGGTTATTTCTCATCTGAACTTCTAAGGAGGATTAGCTGAATCATTACTGATGGACCTGTTAGTTTCTAAAACCGTTTAGTTTGGTGTAGCATCATTGCATTAGATATTTAACCATTCTGATAAGAGAAAATATTTCAGTACTCAGAGGCTAAAAGATATCACCATTCATGCCTATCCTTTTAAACCTTGTCTTCTCATTTGATTGGGGGATGCAACTCTAATTACTTAGTGATTTTGAATGGAATATAAGGTGTAACTAAGTGGTAACAGTTGTACATTTGACAGGGTTAGCAGCAGGCATTATGGGGTTTTTTCCTGCTCACCAGATACCGGAGAAGATCATGCCTTCCTATTCAGTATTTACTGACCTTGCCAAACTGTATGATATCTTCAGTAGGATATGAGTTCTAGCCAAAGTGGCAGTGTGTACCTGAGTAAGACAGCTGGATGTGCAGTGAAAAGACTTGAATTTAAATTATAGCCTTGATCCTCATCACCTTTGTGACCTTGGTTAAGTTATTTATCCTCTCTGGGATGCAGGTTTCACATCTCTAAAATTAAGGGATTAGACTGGATGACCTGTAGGGTCAGTTCTAAATATATGATTCTATGATTTTAACTGCAGTATATGACAAATTTGGCGGCCTGAAGGAATGTCCTAAGATCCTAATGTTAGTCTAGGGTACTAAAGGCTATAATTATTCTTTAGTTAATTGCTCCTCAGTTTTACTATAGAGAGACAGTGTGGTCTAGTAGAAAGAGCTATGAATTTGATGTCAGAAGGCCTGGTTTCAGGCCTGGGACCCTAGTTAAGTCCTTTAAACCAACGTTTCTTAAACTATGGGTCATGACCCCATATGGAGTCACATAACTGAATGTAGGTGACGTGAGAAATTTGGCACCAATAAAAGGTTATGTATACCTATTGTCTATACCTATATACCTGGGTTCGCATAAGAATTTCTTGGGTGAAAAAGGATCACAAATGGAAAAATTTTAAGAAGTCTTATTTAAAGCTCACTGAGCCTTAATTTCCTTATGTGTAATATGAATATAATAATTGTGCTCTGTGTCTTTGTGAGGAAAGTTCTTTTCAAATCATAAAACACCCCAGAAATGTGACCTATGATAGGATAGTACTTTTTTTCTGAATGGAACTCTTATAGAATTATCCCAAACTTTGAAAATAGAATGCTGCCTTATGATACATAATGTTATGAATTTCATGGAAAAGCTTTATTAAAGAGACATTTTCCCATGAAATAAATAGAAAATATAGAATCAGCCAGGGGGCACAGTGGATTGAACACTGCAGTCAAGAAGACCTGAGTTCAAATCCTGAAAACACTAAAAAGGATCCAAAGATGATGTTATATAATAAATTCAGAGCAAGTCAAGTGTATGATGCTATTTTGGGGGGTGGGGGGAGAAGCAGATGCTGCACTGAGTTGTATTAGCATTATTATCATGTATAAGACAAACAAGGTAATTATTTGATTCTCCTTGGTAATCATTAGCTCTTGATAAGGTGTACCATATTCATTTTGGGATGGCAGACTTTTAAAAAGATAGACAAATTAGGCAGAGATTTCAGAAGAGTGCCACAAAAATGATGGATGGTATAGAAAATTAGACCTAAAAGAAAAGGCTAAGAGACCTGAGAATGTTTAATCTTAAGAAAAGAAGACTGGGGGGAGACATGATAACTGTCTACAAATACATAAAGAGATGTTATGTAGAGTATAGGGACCCATTTTTCTCATTAGTCAACAAAGACAGAACAAGAAGTAATGGGTTTAAAACACAGTGGGGGAAATTCAGGTTAAATATTAGATCAAATTAGGTTAAATTTAAATATTTAAAACTTTATAATTCTAAAGCTAAATAAATTGGAGAAAATAATTCAGGTTAAATTGGACAGATTATATTTTGGAGGTAGGCAGGAAAAGGTCAGGATGCAGATGATTAGAGATTATTTTCAAATGCATTTTTAATATGAATTTCATTGTATGACGTTGGGTGACATGCATGTTGATCCTTGGAATGTGTTGTACCACCTGGGTAATAGTTTTCTTTTTCAATAAGAATAACCTTGGACTATTGTAATGAGGTTTGGGGACATTTTATCAATAGTAAGCCAAACAGTAGTACTCTTGTTTAATAAAGGAAATATGGAGAAGGAGTTATAAATAACTAATGTTCAGTCTTATTTTGACTTTTCTGGTCATCTTGTAATATTTACAAAGATATGGGCTACATTACTAGGTGACTGATTGCAAGAAATATTATAAGAACAAAACACAAACCATGAAGCCAGTATGATCTAATTCATCCACAAACATTTATTAAGTGTCTGCTATATAACTGGTGCTGTGCTAGGTGTTGGGCAGACAGACATAGAAATGAAAAGGTCCCTGTTACGGGGAAGTGCTCTGTGATCTTGGATCTGCATCATAATTCTGCCATTAGCTCTTTTTGCCAAGTCAAGTCAACATAGTCAACAAATTACTTTACCCCTCTGTTTCACTTTGCTCACCTGTAAAGTGATTGCCAAGTTGTTATGAGAGGAGGAATTTTTGCTTTTTGGCTTTTCTGCCAAGGTCTATTCTGATCAAGGTCAAGATGTTGTGAGCAAACTCCACTGGGACATGCTAGCCTTGGCAGAAATCAAGAAATATAGAATTACACCACCCCATCCTCAAGGATATGCACTATCAAATCATTTTAATTTTGCATTGCTGAATATGTTAAGTCCTGGTGCCTAAACAGAAGGCTAGGGGACTTGCCTCTTAGATCAACTTCTTCCCTCTCTCTCTCTAATTTTTAATCTCTTATCCACTGGCTACTTACCTGCTACCTACCAATATGCCCAGATCACTTCCTTACAAAATCTTCACTTGACCCTACCATTCCCTCACTATCACTCTATATCTCACCTTTCTTTTGCAGCTAGAAAGAAGGTGTTAATATGGTATTTCTCCTTTCTCTAGTTCTACTCCTTTCTCTCCCTATTCTAGTTTGGTTTTCATTTGTACCACTTAACTGAAAGTGCTTTCTCCAACCTTACTAGTCTCTTTTTTGCAAAATCAGTCAATAAACATTTATTAAGTGCCTACTATATATGCCAGGCACTGTGTTAAGTGCAGGGAATACAAAAAAGGGCAAAAGACAGTCCTTTCCCTCAAATAAGTCACAAATTAATGGGGGAGAGCACAAGCAAACAAATATGTATAAATAAGCCCTATGAAAGATGAAAGTTGGTGGAAGCGTTGGTGGATGGAGTTGGTGGAAGCGTCTTATAATAGATCAGATTCTAGTTAGGATTTTAAGAAAGCCAAGGATGTCAGTAGGTGGAAATGAGACAGGAGAGCAGTACACATTTCAGGCACAGAGAACAATCAGAGAAAATGCTTAGAGCTGATTGATGGAGTATTCTTTGAGAAGCCAATGTCACTAGATTTTTTTTAAATTGAGAATTATTGGATCTTTATTTTCTATTTCTTTTATTTTTTAAAAATAAAAGTACTTTATCATTTTCCAGTTACATATAATGATAGTTTTCAACATTTGTTTTCATAGGATTTTTAGTTCCAAATTTTTCTCCCACCCTCCCTTCCCTCCTTCCTTACCAAGATAGAAAGCAATCTGATATGGGTTGTATATGTGCAATCACATTAAACATATTTCTGCATTAGTCATATTGTGAAAAAAGAATCATAGCACAAGGGAAAAACTTCAAAAAAGAGGGGAAAAAAACCAGCCCCAAAGTATGGTTCAATCTGCATTCATAATAGACAGGTTCTTTTTCCTTGATGTGGAAAACATTTTCTATCATGAGTTTTTTGAAATTGCTTTGGATCATTGCACTGCTGAGAAGACACATGTCTATCACAGTTGATAATCACACAATGTTACTGATACTTGTAGGGGCTGCAATTTAAAATATGGAACGTTAATTGGGTGACTTGCTGAAATATTGGGGTTCTGGAAATAATGAGGGAATTCTAGGTTCAAAGCTCCCTCCCCTCTGAACTGCCCTTTTAGATATTTCTCTCAGGCCAATAAGAAAGTACCCTTACAGCTTCTTTTCCACAAAAAAGATCAGATTTTATTACTTGGGAATTAATTAAACAACAAACGTGAAATTAACAAAAATCAAAGATAAGGAAATAGGGAAAAAGGAATACAGATAGGTCATTTCCAATTAAGCTAATTCAAAGGAATGCAGGGTCTAAAAAACTTTACACACCTGGGATATCTGCTGGTTTCTCTGCATCACCAAGAAGACTGAGGAGCCAGTGGTCAAGCGTGAGAGCATTCTGGAAGAGGCTCTCCTCCCCTCAGAGAGCATTCAACCTCCCTCCCCCAAAAGGGGAGTTCCTTCAAAACTGTCTATGGAGAGTTCTCCTTCTGACCTCAGTAGCATAAGTAACTTCAGAGTGGGCCAGGTGTGGCCCCTCCCAAATGAGTCAGCTAAAACTCCAATGTATTTTTTTTTTTTTAGTGAGGCAATTGGGGTTAAGTGACTTGCCCAGGGTCACACAGCTAGCAAGTGTAAAGTGTCTGAGGCCGGATTTAAACTCAGGTACTCCTGACTCCAGGGCCAGTGCTCTATGCACTGCACCACCTAGCTGCCCCCAAACTCCAATAATTTTTACCACATACTGTGTACAATGTTGTCCTGGTTCTTCTCATCTTACTCATCATCAGTTCATGCAGATCCTTCCAGATTTCTCTGAAATTTGCCTGCTCATTGTTTCTTATAGTACAATAGTATTCCATTACATTTATATACCATGACTTGTTCAGCCATTCCCCAATTGATGGGCAACCCCTCGATTTCCAATTCTTTGCTACCACCAAGAGAGCTGCTATAAATATTTTTGTTCATTTGGGTCCTTTTCCCTCTTCTATGATCTCTTTGGGATATAGGCCTAGCAGTGTTACCACTGGGTCAATTAACAGTCCCATAGACCATTAGGCATAGTTCCAAAGTGCTCTACAGAATGGTTGGATGAGTTCATAGCTCTACCAACAATGCATTAGTGTTCCAATTTTTCCACAGATTCTCCAACATTAATTTTTTTTCCTTTTTTGTCATATTAGACAATCTGATAAGTATAAGGTGGTACCTTGGAGTTGTTTAATTTCCATTTCTCTAATCAGTAGTGATTTAGAACTTTTTTTATATGGTTATAGTTTTGATTTCTTCATCTAAAATTTCCTGTTCATATCCTGTGACCATTTCTCAATTGGGGAATGACTTTGCATTCTTATACATTTGATTTAGTTCCCTATATATTGTAGAAATGAGGCCTTTAGGTGGCGCAGAGCCAAGATGTTGGAGGAAAGGCTGTGACTCCTGCAAACTCCCAATAAACCATCCACTCGCTACAAAATAATGCCATAGAACAACTCCCAGAGCAGCCTAACTTACATAAGAACATAGTGTGACTATTTTTCAGAAAAAGACAGCAACTGGGATCACCTACTGATGGGGCTCAGTGCCTATTCAGACCCAGCCAGGAACAGACCATGCCTCCAGGGTCTTGGAGTTTGTGGCACCAGCGGCTTCTTCTGAGGCTTGGCTCTCACACTGGTGATGGGGTTCAGCAGTTGGCCAGGGTGAGGTGGCCACAATTTCTGTTGCAGTTGGGGTAAAACTCCCTGGTTCTGAAGAAGTGGGCCAAATCTAGTGATGGTGGCCCAATGGGGGAAGGACAGAGGTATACCAAACTCCCAACCATAGAGAATCAGATTTCAATCAGACATCAGCTTCTGGGTAGAGATGAGTAAGCAGAAAAAGCACTGGACTACAGAAAGCTTTTGGGGGGGGGGGCAAAGTAGACTAGAATACACCCACAGAAGAAGATAATAACAAAGCCAAAGCTGCAACATACAAAGCTTCCAAGAAAAGTATGAATTAGTCTCAGGCCGTGGAATTACTCAAAAGGGACTTTGAGGAGAAAGTAGGAGAGATAGAAGGAAGATTTAGAGAGATGGAGTAAAGAATGGGTAGAAAATGAGAGCAATGCAGGAGAGTCATGAGAAAAAAAGTCAACAGCTTGAAAAGCCAAATGGAAAAGGAGATACAAAAGCTCTCAGAAGAAAATAATTGCCTAAGAATTAGGACTGAACAAATGAAAACTAGTGACTTTGGGAAACCAAGACACAGGAAAGCAAATCCAAATGAATAAAAAATAGATGGCAATATGAAATATCTCCTTGGAAAAATTGACCTGGAAAATATATCCAGGAAACATAATTTGAAAATCACTGGACTAACTGAAAACCATTACCAAAATAAGAGTTTAGACATCATCTTCCAAAAACTGCCAGGGAAAATTGCCCTGATATTCTAGAAGCAGAAGGTAAAATAGAAATTGAAAGAATCTACCAATCACCTCCAGAAGGAGATCCCAAAAGGAAAACTTCCAGCAATATTATAGCCAAATTCCAGAGATCCCAGGTCAAGGAGAAAATATTGCAAGGAGCTAGAAAAAAAGAAATTCAATTACTGTGGATCTATAATCAGGATAAAACAAGATCTAGCAGGATCTACATTAAAGGACCAGAGGGCATGGAGTATGATATTCCAGAGGGCAAAGGAACTGGGATTACAACAAATAATCACCTACCCATAAAAACTGAGTGTAATCTTTCAGGGGAAACAATGGGACATCAATGAAAAAGAGGACTTTCAGGAATTGCTCATGAAAAGCCCTGGGCTGAATAGAAAATTTGACTTTCAAATACAAGAACCTAGAGAAGCATAAAAAGGAAAACAGGAAAAATAAATCATGAGGGATATTAAAAGGTTAATCTGTTTACATTCCTACATGGGAAGATAATACTTCTAACTCATAAGAACTTTCTCAGTATTAGGGAAGCTGAAAGGAATATACTTAGACAGAGGACACAGGTATGAATTGAATATGAAGAGATGATGTCTGCAAAGCATTTATTTTTCTATCCTTGTTTTTTGTGGGGCGGGAAGGGTGGGGTGGCTTATATCTGGGGCTGGATTTGGGCTCCAGGCCTCCTGGGCCCAGAGGTGATACTTTGTCCGCTGTATATCACCTAGTTGACCCATAATGGTATCTTTAAAATAAAGTTAAGGCATAAGAGGAATGCACTGGAAGAACTGGAAAGAGAGAAGTGGAATTTGGTAAAGAAGTTCACATAAAAGAAACAAGAAAAATCTTGTGGAAGTGAATATGGGGAAGGACCAGGGGAGTGAGTGAACCTTATTCTCATCAGAATTGGCTCAAAAAGGTAATAATATACACACTCAAGTGGGTATAATAATATATTGTGCCCTGAGAGAAAGTCAGAGCGGAAGGAGATGGAGAGGGAGAGTCCAAGGAAGGAAGGGCATATTGGGGGAGGGGGCAGTAAAAAGCAAAACACTTTTGAGGATGGATAGGGTGAAGGAAGATAGAAAATAGAGTAAATATTAAGGGGAGGAAATAAGATGGAGGGTAATACAGTTAGCAATAGTAACAGTGAAAGAAATGATGAGTAGGATGATATCAGAGTGACCTATGAAAAATGTGGACCAGCAACAGAGGAATAACTGATGGTATCTGAATATAGATTGAAGTATAATTTTATTTCTTAGCTCCTCTTTCTAAAGTTTTTTTGTCTATTTTCTTTCACAGTCTGACTAATGAGAAGATGTTTTGCATAACTGCACATGTATAACATATTGAATTGCTGGATTTCATAGGGAGGGTAGAGGAGGGAGGGAGAAGGAAAATTTAGAACACAAATTTTTTAATAAAGTATTTTATTTATTTATTTATTTTTCCTGTTACAAGTAAAGATAGTTCTCAACTTTTGTTTATACAAGCTTTCCAATTTCAGATTTTTCTCCCTCCCTCCCACCCTCCCCAAGACAACAGGTAATCTGATATAGGTTTTATATTTATATATATATATATATATATGTATATGTATATGTATGTATGTATATGTATATTTATTTATACATAATAACATTAAACATATTTCTGCATTAGTCATGTTATAAGAAAAATCAGAGCAATGATGAAAAACCTCAAAATAGAAATACAACAGCACCAAAAACAAAAGAAATAGTATGGTTCATTCAGCATCTATACTACTGGATTTTGAGATCCTCCTCCATCATGAGTTCCCTGGAACCCTTCTGTACCATTGCATTGGTGAGAAGAATATAGTCCATCACAGTAGGTCAACACACAATGTTGATGATACTGTGTACAATGTTCTGGTTCTGCTCATCTCACTCATCATCAGTCCATGCAAGACCCTCCAGGTTTCTCTGAACTCCTACTGTTCATCATTTCTTACAGCACAATAGTATTTCATTACATTCACATACCATAACATGTCCAGCCATTCTCCAATTGATGGGCACCACTTCCAATTCCTTGCCACAACATAAAGAGCAGCTATAAATATCTTTGTAGATGTGGGTCCTTCTCCCCTTTCCATAATCTCTTTGGGAAAAAGACTCAAAAGTGGTATTGCTGGGTCAAAGGGTATGCACAGCTTCACAGCCCTTTGGGCATAATTCCAAATCGCTCTTCAGAATGGTTGGATCAGTTCCAAGCTTTAGTGTTCCAATTTTTCCACAGCTTCTCCAATATTTATTATCTTCCTTTTTTGTCATTTTAGCCAATCTGATAGGTGTCAGGTGGTACCTCAGAGTTGTTTTAATTTGCATCTCTCTAATCATTAGTGATTTAGAGCACTTTTCCATATGGGAATAGATAGCTTTGATTTCTTCATCAGAAAACTGCCTGTTCAGATCCTTTGACCATTTCTCAATATGGAATGACTTGGATTATTATATATTTGATTTAGTTCACTATATATTTTAGAAATGAGGCCTTTATCAGAAGTACTGGCCATAAAAATTATTTCCCAGCTTTCTGCCTCCATTCTAATTTTGGATGCATTGCTTCTGTTTGTACAAAACCTTGTAAATTTAATGTAATCAAAATCATCCATTTTGTATTTTATAATATTCTCTATCTCTTGTTTGGTCATAAACTGTTTTCCTTTCCAAAGATCTGAAAGGTAGACTATTCCTTTCTCTCCTAATTTACCTATGGTATCACCTCTTATGTCTAAATTACGTATCCATTTTGACCTTAATTTAGTATAAGGTGTAAGATGTTGGTCTACGCCTAATTTCTGCCATACTATCTTCCAATTTTCCCAGCAGTTTTTATCAAATACTGAGTTCCTATCCCAGTAGCTGGAGTCTTTGGGTTTATCAAACACTACATTACTAGTTACATTTACTACTGTGTTTCCTGTGCCTAGCCTATTCCATTGATCCTCCACTCTATTTCTTAGCCAGTACCAGATAGTTTTGATGACTGCCGCTTTATAGTAAAGCTCCAGGTTTGGTACCGCTAACACATCTTCCCGTGCATTTTTTTCATTATTTCCCTTGATATTCTTGATGTTTTGTTTTTCCAGATGAATTTTGTTATTATTTTTTCTAGCTCTATAAAATAATTTTTAGGTAGTCTGATTGGTATGTCACTGAATAAGTAAATTAATTTAGGTAGTATTGTCATTTTTCTTACATTAGCTCTGCCTATCCATGAGCAATTGATATATTTTCAATTATTTAGATCTAATTTGATTTGTGTGAAGAGTGTTTGGTAATCGTGTTCATAGAGTTCCTGGGTTTTTCTTGGCAAATAGACTTCCAAGAATTTTATATTATCTACCATTACTTTAAATGGAATTTCTCTTTCTATCTCTTGCTGCTGGCTGAGCTTTGTTGGTCATGTATAGAAATGCTGATGATTTATGTGGATTTATTTTATATCCTGCTACTTTGCTAAAGTTGTTAATTGTTTCAAGTAATTTTTGAGTTGATTCTCTAAGATTCTTTAAATATACCATCATAGCATCTGCAAAGAGTGATAGTTTTGTTCCTCCTTGCCTATTCTAATTCCTTTAATTCCTTTTTCTTCTCTGATTGCTAAAGCTAACATTTCTAGTACAATATTAAATAATAGGGGTGATAATGGACATCCCTGTTTCACCACTGATCTTATTGGGAAGGCCTCTAACTTACTTCCATTACATAAAATGCTTGCTGATGTTTTTAGGTAGATACTGCTTATTATTTTCAGGAAAGCTCTACCTATTCCTAAGTTCTCTAGTGTTTTTTATTAGGAATGGGTGCTGTATTTTGTCAAAAGCTTTCTTTGCATGTATTGAGATAATCATATGATTTGAGTTAGTTTTCTTATTGATGTGGTTGGTTATGTTAATAGTTTTCCTAATGTTGAACCAGCCCTGCATTCCTGGTATAAATCCCACCTGGTCATAGTGTATTATCCTGGTGATCACTTGCTGTAATCTCCTTGCTTATATCTTATTTAAGATTTTAGCATCAATATTCATTAGGGAAATTAGTCTATAATTTTCTTTCTCTGTTTTTGCTTCGCCTGGTTTTGGTATCACCACCATCTTTGTATCATAAAACGAATTTGGTGGAATACCTTCTTCAGCTATTTTCCCAAGTAATTTGTATAACATTGGAATTAATTTTTCTTTAAATGTTTGGTAAAATTCACTTGTAAACCTATCTGGCCCTGGGGATTTTTTCTTAGGGAGTTCATTAATGGCTTGTTCAATTTCTTTTTCTAATATGGGTTTATTTAAATATTTTATTTCCTCTTCAGTTAACCTGGGAAGTTTGTATTTTTGTAAATATTCATCCATTTCATTTAGATTGTCAAATTTATTGGCATACAGTTGGACAAAATAATTCCTAATTATTGATTTAATTTCCACTTTATTGGTGGTAACATCACCCTTTTCATTTTTGATACTGGTAATTTGGTTTTCTTCTTTGTTTTTTTTTAAATCAAATTAACCAATATTTTATCTATCATTGCTTTTTTCATAAAACCATCTCTTAGTTTTATTGATTAATTCTATAGTTTTCTTGTTTCAATCTTATTAATTTCTCCTTTAATTTTCAGCATCTCTAGTTTAGTATCTAATTGGGGATTTCTAATTTGTTCTTTTTCTAGCTTTTTAAGTTGCATGCCCAATTAATTAATCTCCTCTTTCTCTTTTTTATTCACGTAAGCATTTAGAGCTATAAAATTTCCCCTAATCACTGCTTTGGCTGCATCCCATAGATTTTGGTATGTTTTCTCCTTATTGTCATTGTCTTGGATATAGTTATTGATTGTTTCTGTGATTTGTTGTTTGACGCATTCATTCTTTAGAATGAAATTATTTAGTTTCCAATTGATTTTCATTTTACTTTTCCATGGCTCTTACTTACATGTAATTTTTCTTGCATCATGATCTTGCCTTTCTACATTTGACTATGAGGTTTTTGTGCCCTAATACATGGTCAATTTTTGAAAATGTGCCATGTACTGCTGAGAAAAAGGTACATTCCTCTCTATCCCTATTCAATTTTCTCCAGACATCTATCATGTCTAACTTTTCTAGTAATCTGTTCACCTCTTTCACTTCTTTCTTATTTATTCTTTGGCTAGATTTATCTAATTCTGAGAGGGGGAGATTCAGATCCCCCACTAGTATAGTATTACTGTCTAATTCCTCTTGTAACTCATTTAACTTCTCCTCTAAGAATTTGGATGCTATACCACTTGGCCCATACATATTTAATATTGATATTACTTCATTATCTATAGTACCTTTAAGTAAGATGTAATTTCCTTCCTTATCTCTTTTAATGAGATCTATTTTTGCCTGTGCTTTGTCTGAGATAAGGATTGCTACCCCTGTTTTGTTTTGTTTTTTTTACTTTAGCTGAAGCATTCTGATCCAGCCTTTTACTTTTACTCTGTATGTATCTCTCTGCTTCAAATGTGTTTCTTGTAAACAGCATATTGTAGGATTCTGCTTTTTGGTCCACTCTGCAATTCGCTTCCATTTTATAGTAGAGTTCATCCCATTCACATTCACAGATAATATTACTAACTGTCTATTCCCCTCCATTCTATTTACCCCCTTTGTACTTTTTTCCCCTTCTTTCACCCTATTCCTCCTCACCGAAATTTTGCTTCTTACCCCTGACTCCCCCAATCTGCCCTCCCTTTTTATCACCCCTCCCCATTCTTTACCCTTTTCTCCCTTGCTTTTGTACTCCCTTCTATCAGTCGCCCCTTTCCCTTCCCTTTTTACTTCCCTAAAGAATGAGCTAAGTTTCTTTATCCCAATGAACGTATATGTTATTCCCTGTTTGAATCAAACCTAATGAGAGTAGGTTTGAAACAATGTTCACCCCTCCTTTCTTTCCCTCTATTGTAATAGGTGTTTTTTCACCTCTTCATATGATGTAATTCACCCCATTCCACCTCCCCTTTCCTCTCCTCCCCATAGATTCCCTTTTGAACCCCTTAATTTTCTTTGTATCATAACTTCAAAGACAATTTATATTTATACCCTCTTTGTAAAGTCCTTCTCTCTGCCCAAATATATTTCCAATTCTTAAGAGTTATGACTATTATCTTACCATGTAGGGATGTAAACAGTTTAACCTAAGTGAGTAACTTTTTCTTTCTCTCTGTTTACCTTTTTAAACTTCTCTTGAGTCTTGTATGTTAAGATTGAATTTTCTATTTAGTTCTGGTCTTTTCATCAGGAAACATTGAATGTCCCCAATGTCACTGAATGTCCATCTTTTCCCCGGAAAGAGAATGATCGGTTTTGCTGGGTAATAGATTCTTGGCTGCAATCCAAGCTCCTTTGCCTTCCGGAATATCATATTCCAAGCCTTCTGATCCTTTAATTTTGAAGCTGCCTGGTCCTGAGCAATCCTGACTGTGGCTCCATGATATTTAAATTGCTTCTTTCTGGTTGCTTGGAGTATTTTCTCCTTCACCTGATAATTCTGGAATTTGGCTACAATATTCCTTGGGGTTTTCCTTTTGGGGTCTCTTTCAGGAGGTGATCGGTGGATTCTTTCAATGATGATTTTATCCTCTGATTCTATGATATCAGGGCAGTTCTCCTTAATAATTTACTGGAATATGTTGTCTAGATTCTTTTTCTGATCATGGCTTTCAGGCAGTCCAATGATTCTCAAATTATCTCTCCTGGATCTGTTTTCCAGATCAGTTGTCTTTCCAATGAGGTATTTCTTCAGTGAGATTATGCACCTTTTTTCCATTTGGCCAGATGAATTTTTTAAGGAATTGTTTTCTGCAGTCAATGCTTGTGCTTCCTTTCCTGAGCTGCTGATTCTTTTTTT
The DNA here is from genome assembly GCF_019393635.1 of Dromiciops gliroides. Taxonomy (NCBI): domain Eukaryota; kingdom Metazoa; phylum Chordata; class Mammalia; order Microbiotheria; family Microbiotheriidae; genus Dromiciops; species Dromiciops gliroides. Next base: position 117,479,111 of record NC_057864.1, on the reverse strand, counting down.
ATAGTTTTCTTGTTTTGCTTTCATTTCTCTCTCCATTTTTTCTTCTACCTCTCTCAATTGATTTTTAAAATCCTTTTTGAGCTCTTCCAGGAGACCTTTTGTTCTTGAATCCAATTCACCTTCCATCTTGTGGCTTCACATGCAGGCAATTTGAGGGTATTGTCCTCATCTGAGTTTGTGTTTGCCTGTCGACTGTTGATAAGGAGCTCTCAATGGAGAGGGCTCTTTTTTGCTTCTTACTCATTATTGCAGCTTATTTATTTATTTTTTTAAGTTGAGGTCTGCTCTGGGGGCACCAGGGTCCCTGTTTTGTGCTCCTTGTGCAGGGGTATAGGTGCTGTGTGACCGGCTTTTTACACTGAGGCCTTTATGGTGTGTGCAGTTTGCCCATCCTGCACTTCCTGTCTGAGCGTGCTAGGATTAGTGGGCCTAGTCATGCTTATCCTGTTTGTGGCCCTCCAGCTGGCAACTTGCCCTCTTGGCTGGTGCAGGTAGGTTTTTCCACTGTCTTGCTAGGCCACCAGATTTTTGAGCCAGGATCCAGGGGCCTCATTTGCTTGGCTGTGGCCCGCAGCTTCCTGCTGACTTACCCCTACCCTCTTGTCGCTGGGCTGCTGCCCTGCGCTGCGCCTCCCTTTTGCCGGAGTCAGACTGACCTTTCCTGAAATCTTCTAAATTATTTCTGGTTGGAAGAATGTCTCTCTGTCTCTTTGCAGGTTCTGTAGTTTCAGAATCCGTCCAGAGGCTTGATTTAATGGTCTTTTTGAGGAAATAGAAGGAGAGCTCAGGCAGCTTGCTGATTCCTCTCCGCCATCTTGGCTCTGCCTCTAAACACAAAGTTTTAAAAGATCAGTGTGAGAAGTGATGATGATCAGGAAGAGTTCAGAGAAACTTGGATGGACTTACATGAACTGATGTTGACTGAGAGAAGCAGGTCCAGGAGAATATTGTCCAAGTAACAGGAACATTGTGTGATGAACAGTGGTGATAGACTTGGTTCTTTTTAGCAATGCAACGGTCCAAAAAAAATGCAAAGAACTTCATGATGGAAAATTTTCTCAACATTCAGAAAAAAAAACTGGTTTATGAATGCAGATTGAACCATACTATTTCTACTTTTGGGCTGTTTTTTTTCCTTCTTTTTTGAGGTTTTTCCCTTGTGCTCTGATTCTTCTTTCACAATATGACTAATGCAGAATTATGTTTAATGTGTTTGCACATATATAACCCGTATTAGATTGCTTTCTGTCTTGATGAGGAGGGAGAGAAGGGAGGGTGGGAGAAAAATTTGAACTAAAAATCCTCTGAATACAAATATTGAAAACTATCCTTATATGTAACTGGAAAAGAATAAAATACTTTTATCACAAAAAAGGAAAAAAAAAGAAATGGGGCATTAATCAGAAATACTGGCTGTAAAAATTGTTTCCCAGTTTTCTGCCTCCCTTCTAGTTTTGGCTACATTGCTTCTGTTTGTACAAAACCTTTTTAATTTAATGTAATCAAAGTAATCCATCTTGTATTTCATAATATTCTCTATCTCTTGTTTGGACAAACATTGTTTTCCTCTCCATAGATCTGAAAGGTAAACTACTCCTTCCTCTCCTAATTTATCTATGGTATCACCCTTTATGTCTAAATCTTGTACCCATTTTGACCTTATTTTGGTATATGGTATTAGGTGTTGGTCCATGCCTAGTTTATGCCATATTATCTTCCATTTTTCCCAGCAGTTTTGGTCAAATAATGGGTTCCTATCACAGAAGCTGGAGACTTTGGGTTTATCAAACAGTAGATTACTATAGTCATTTACTACTGTGTCTCCTGTGCCTAACCTATTCCATTGATCCACCACTGTATTTCTTAACCAGTACCAATTAGATTTGATGACTTCTGCTTTATAGTATAGCTTCAAATTTGGTACAGCTAGCCCACCTTCCTGGGCCTTTTTTATTAGTTCCCTTGATATTCTCGACTTTTTGTTCTTCCAGATGAATTTTGTTATTATTATTTTTAACTCTTGAAAATAATTTTTAGGTAGTCTGATTAGTATGGCACTGAATAAGTAAACTAATTTAGGTAGAATTGTCATTTTTAGCTTGGCCTATCCATGAGCAATTGATATTTTTCCATTTATATAAAACTGATTTGATTTGTGTGAAAAATGTTTTGTAATTGTGTTCATATAGTTCCTGGGTTTGTCTTGGCAGGTAGACTCCCAAGTATTTGAAATTGCCTACAGTTACTTTAAATGGAATTTCTCTTTCTATCTCTTGTGCTGGCTGAGCTTTGTTGGTCATGTGTAGAAATGCTGCTGATTTATGTGGGTTTATTTTATATCCTGCTACTTTGCTAAAGTTGGTAATTGTTTTAAGTAGTTTTTTAGTTGATTCTTTAGGATTCTCTAAATATACCATCATATCAGCTGCAAAGAATGAAAATTCTGTTTCCTCCTTGCCAATTCTAATTCCTGTAATTCCTTTTTCTTAACTTATTGCTAAAGCTAACACTTCTAGGACAATATTAAAGAATAGAGGTGATAATGGACATCCCTGTTTCACCCCCTGATCTTATTGGGAATGCCTGTAACTTATCACCATTAGATTAATGTTTGCTGATGATTTTAGGTAGTCCCTACATTAAAGAGTATGTGGTAGGGGAAAAGGTGAAAGCAGCTGGAAAGGTGGTAATAGTAATAGGCTTATAAAGAGTTTTGAACCAAATAGCCAAAGAGAGTTTTGTATTTGATCATAGAGGCAATAGAGACCCAATGGAATTTATTGGGTGTGTATGTGGAGGGGGGAGGGGTGACATGGTTGGACTTGTGCTTTAGGAAAATCACTTTGGTGGCTGAATGGATAGTGGAATGGAGTGTGTGTGGGGGGAGACAGCCCCACTAGTAGAGCTACTGCAATAATCTTGGCTTGCAGTGATGAGGGTCTCTTATAGGGGGATTAGAGGACAGAACAGGACTAATTTTTTTAAGTAATTAATTTATTTAGAATTTTCCCCAAGTTACATGCAAAAACTCCTTTTTTCACATTAATTTAAGAAAAACCTATGTGTTCCAAATTTTCTTACTCTCTCCCTCCTCACTCCAACCTAAGAAATCAGGCAATTCAATATAAGTTATACATGTGCAATCATGCAAAACATCTTCTCATTAGTCAGGTTGTGACAGAAAACAGACAAAATAACTTTAGAAAGAGTAACTAACAAAAATTATATATACTGAAGTATATATACTTCAATCTGTATTCAGATATCATCAGTTCCTTCTCCGTTGATGGTCTATTTTTCATAAGTCTTTCTGATAGCATCCTGCTCATCATTTCTTTCATAATTAGTATTGCTAACTGTATTACCCTCCTTCCCATTCCCTCCCCTTGATATTTACTATATTTTCTATCTTCTTTCACCCTATCCCTCCTCAAAAGTGTTTTGTTTTTTACTGCCCCTCACCCAATCTGCCCTCCTTTGCCATTCCCTTCTTATCCCCTTCCTCTCCCAGTTTCCCTCAGGGCAAGATATATTACTATATCCACTTGAGTGAGTATGTTATTCCCTCTTTGAGCCAATTTTGATAACAATAAGATTCACTCACTTCCCTGTTCCTTCCCCATTTTTACCTCCACAAGATTTTTCTTGTTTCTTTTATGTGAACTTCTTTACCACATTCCACCTCTCCCTTTCCGTTTCTTCCAGTGCATTCCTCTTATGCCTTAAGTTTATTTTATTTTTATTTTATTTTTTGCTGGTCAATGGGGGTTAAGTGACTTGCCCAGGGTCACACAGCTAGTACGTGTCAAGTGTCTGAGGTCAGATTTGAACTCAAGTCCTTCTGAATCCAGGGCTGGAGCTCTATCGACTGCACCACTTAGCTGCCCTGCCTTAACTTTATTTTACAGATATCATTATGGGTCAGCTAGCCCAGGAGGCCCTGAGCCCAAATCTGGCCCCAGACATAAGCCACCCCACCCTTCCTGCCCCACAAAAAAACAAGGATAGAAAAATAAATGCTTTGCAGACATCATACCTTTATATTCAATTCACACCTGTGTCCTCTAAGTATATTCCTTTCAGCTTCCCTAATACTGAGAAAGTTCTTATGAGTTAGAAGTATTATCTTCCCATGTAGGAATGTAAACAGATTAACCTTTTAATATCCCTCATGATTTATGTTTCCTGTTTTCCTTTATATGCTTCTCTGGGTTCTTGTATTTGAAAGTCAAATTTTCTATTCAGCCCAGGGCTTTTCATGAGGAATTCCTGAAATTCCTCTTTTTCATTGAAGTCCCATTGTTTCCCCTGAAAGATTACACTCAGTTTTTATGGGTAGGTGATTATTTGTTGTAATCCCAGTTCCTTTGCCCTCTGGAATATCATACTCCATGCCCTCTGGTCCTTTAATGTAAATCCTGCTAGATTTTTTTTTATCCTGATTGTAGATCCACAGTAGTTGAATTCCTTTTTTTTTCTAGCTCCTTGCAATATTTTCTCCTTGACCTGGGATCTCTGGAATTTGGCTATAATATTGCTGGAAGTTTTCCTTTTGGGATCTCCTTCTGGAGGTGATTGGTGGATTCTTTCAATTTCTATTTTACCTTCTGCTTCTAGAATATCAGGGCAATTTTCCCTGGCAGTTTTTGGAAGATGATGTCTAAACTCTTATTTTGGTAATGGTTTTCAGTTAGTCCAATGATTTTCAAATTATGTTTCCTGGATATATTTTCCAGGTCAGTTGTTTTTCCAAGGAGATATTTTGTCTTGCCCTCTATTTTTTTTTAAATTAATTTGGATTTACTTTCTTTTGTCTTGATTTCTCATAAAGTCATTAGTTTCTATTTGCTCTATCCTAATTCTTAGGCAATGATTTTCTTCTGAGAGTTCATGTACCTACTTTTCCATTTGATCAATTTGGCTTTTCAAACTGTTGCCTTTTTTTTCATGATCATCCCGCAACACTCTCATTACTCTTTCCATTGTTCACTCTACCTTTCTTTCCTTATTTTCAAAGTCCTTTTAGAGTGTTTCCATGGCTTGAGACCAATTCATATTTTTTGGAGGCTTTGGATGTAGGAGTTTTTCCTTTATTATTATCTCCTTCTGAGGGTGTATTTTGATCTACCTTGCCACCAAAGAAACATTAGATGGTCTGCTGCTTTCTCTGCCTGCTCATCTTGCCTGCCAATTTCTTGGCTTTTAATTCCTTCTTAATATGGAACACTGCTTCCAAGATGTACTGTCCCAAGCTACAAGGCATCCCAGGTCATATAATTTAAGTAGAGCCTTGTTTTCAGCCTGCCTGGCTTGTAAGAAACTATTGGACCTGCTTTCTCTTTAACCTGGAAGCAGAAATCTGATTGAAGTCTGATTCTCTATGGTCAAAAGCTTGGTGTGCCTGTGCCCCTCCCTCACTGAGAGACTGCCAATCAAGTCTGCTTCCTGAGTAATACCACAAAATTCTTGCCACTGCTTAAGCAGAGACCCGGTACTATTTTTCTCTGGTCAACTGTTGGACACCCTCACCAGTCTGTGAGCTGAGTTTCAGAAGAAGCCAATGATGCTGAAGTTTATATGGCTCCAGAGGGGCAGCCTGCCTGGGGCTGGATCTGTACCACAAGCTGAGCTCTTCTCTCACTCAGGTGCAGCAGATGATCCTTGCCACCTATTTAAGCTGTCTTTGGCTGGAAAATAGTCTCACTCTGTTCTTTTGTGGGTTTTGCTGCTCCAGGAGTTGTTTTATGGCAGTTTTTGAATGTATGTGAAAGGATTTCTTGGGAGCTCTGAGAGTCACAGCTGTCATCTTGGCTCCGCCCTCCCCCCCTCCCAAACAGGACATATTTGAAAGATGGTGCAGGGGCAGCTAGATGGCGCAGTGGATAGAGCACTGGCCCTGGATTCAGGCGTACCTGAGTTCAAATCCGGCCTCAGACACTTGACACTTACTAGCTGTGTGACCTTGGGCAAGTTGCTTAACCCCCATTGCCCCACAAAATTAAAAAAAAAAAAAGAAAGAAAGATGGTGCAAAGGGGAAACTGACAGGCCTCAGCCTTAGATTGGATAGGAGAGGTGAGAGATAGTGAAGAGTGAAAGATGGTGCCTAGATTTTGATTCTGAGTGACAGAGAGAATGGTATTGCCCTCTACAGTGACAGAGAAATTAGAAGGCAGGGAAAGGCTGGGAGAAAAGATAGTGTATTCAAAATTCTTAATCCTCATCTATCTTGACATTCTCATAGAATTTAACACCTCTCCTTATATATATATATATATATATATATATATATTCTTCTCCATGGATTTCACTTTTGCCATTATTCTCTTATTTGTCCAACACATCCTTCTCATTTTTCTTTGTAGTAATTTTAGCCATATCCAAATCCTATATGTGGGTGAGCTCTAAGATTCTGTTCTAGGCTATCTTTTCTTTTCTCTTTACATTATCTCTTGGTAATCTCAAAAGCCTCTGAATATTCAATAATTATTTTTATGCAGATGACTCCCAGATATAAATATCCAACCCTCATCTTTCTCCTGAGCTCTGGTCTCACTTTACCAGCTGCCTACAGGATCTTTCTACCTGGCATCTCAAAATACCATAGACATCTCAAGGTCAACATATGCAAAAATCCTTATTGTTTTTTACCCAAATCCATCCATCTTCCACATTTCCTTCTTCATTCCAGGGTGCTACAGTTCTTTTTATCATTCATGTTTGTAACCTAAAAATTTTTTCAATTCATCATCTTTCATATCCAAACAATTGTGACATCTTGGCAATTTTACCTCTGTGACATCTTTTGCTTCTGCCCCCCTTTTTTGCTACTCATGAAAATATCCAAATCCAGGCTTTTATCACCTATTTTCTGGCCTATTGCAAGAGCTTCCTAATTTTTCTCCCTGTAGCTAGCATCTTTCCTATCCAGTCCATCATCTACAGAGTACCTAGATTGATGTTTCCAAAGCACAGATCTGACCTATTTACTCTCCTGTTCAAGCATTAGTGGCTTCTTTTTTGATCTAGTATCAACTATGGATAACTCTGTTTACAATTTAAAGCTCTTCCTGGTTTGACTTGAACCCCTTTTCCCAGGCTGATTACACATTACTCTTACACATATATTGTCTTTTACCCAACTAGCATACTTCATATTCTTAATGGATACCATTCCATCTCCTGTCTCCATGGCTTTCTATGGGTTATTACCTCTGCCAGTAACAATCTGCCTCCTCATCTTGATCTCACAGAAAATCTGCATCTCTCTGCATCTCATTTTAAGGGACCCCCTTCTACAAAAGACCTTTCATTATTTTGTAGTTGTTAATACCTCCTCCCACCCTCCAAAATTACTGACTTACTTAGTATTCAGTTTGTATATATTTTCAGGTGACATATCAGAATATATGTGGTCTTTTTTTTTTTTACATTTTTTAAAATTTTATTTATTTATTTTTTTGAATAGAATTTTATTTTCCAAAATATATGAAAAACAAATTTTAACATCAATTTTTAAAAAAAATTGTTCCAACTTCTCTTCCTCCTCGATTCCCAACCCCCACCCACTAGAACTCAAGCATTTCAAAATAACTTATACATGAGTAGTCATGGAAAACATTCCCACATTAGCTAGGTTGTGAGAGAAAACTTTTTAAAAAAAGTTTTTGGCAGGGCCATGGGGGGTTAAGTGACTTACCCAGGGTCACACAGCTAGTAAGTGTCAAGTGTCTGAGGCTGGATTTGAATTCAGGTCGTCCTGAATCCAGGGCTGGTGCTTTATCTACTGCAACCACCTAGCTTCTCCCATATTTGTGGTCTTAACCCAGTAGAATTAAATTTCCTATGTGCACAATGACACTTGTTGAATTGACTTAAATTGAACTGAATTGAAGGCCCACTGGAGACAGCTAAATGCTGTCCCTAGTGTTTCTAGTGCAGTTATATAACGCCAGTGGGACTTGTGTGGTCAAGTTCCATGGCTTCCTATTGATCTGGACCTTGCAATCTCAGGATATATAGCAACTGACAACCAGATTATTTCACTTGGTTGAGAAATTGGTTGAAGTATTGTTGCCTTGTGATGGCCTCAGGATAGAAGAACTCAGAATGAAATAACATTCCAGAGGAAGCATGATGTAGTAGATAGTGAGGAAGACCAAACTTCACATTTTGTTCCTGACATTTACTTTCACCATGGCAAGAGTTTAAGCTTGCCGAGACTTCATTTCCTCATTTTTAATGGAATTAATGATACTTCTGATACTTATTTTAAAGATTTTTTTTCTGATGCTCAAACAAGTTATTATGCAAAGAGCTTTGCAAACCTTGAAATACTACATAAATGACATTTTAAAATGTTTTATTAAAAGTTCATATTATTATTCTTGGAGTCACTTATATAGGAAATAAAGACAGATAGTAGAAAAAACTAGCTGGATCAAAAGATGATGGAAGATCATTGCTGTGCTGAGCTAGATAGGGAATACAGGAATTATCAGAACAGTTTCTGTCTGTGTTCATTCTGGTAGAATTCAGCAGGGTTCCAGCCTCCCCCACAGAGCCCACAGTATCCCCCCTAGCATCCTGGCAGGAAGGCCCCAGCAGGAATGCTTCCTGGGTGGATAAAATAAGTTTTAATGGCAGTACAAGTACCCTTGTTCACAATGTGTAACGATGTCCTAATTTTGGTTTTCTCCCCATATTATGTAGGTGTATTATACATTCAAAATGATAAGCATCTTAATTTGGGCAGCATGGCATTGCATAATATATAATACATCTTACCTTTTGAGAGACCCTAGTAACAGGGGCCATTTGCCAAATTGTAAAGGTTGATGGGGAATAAAACACATAATTTGGAAAATGGAATTTGTCACTTTTTTAATGTTACAAAGTTAAAAATATTTAGAAATAAAATCTCCCAAGGGATTAACTCTACTTTATCTGCAAAGCATATGACATACATTGATGATAAAATCTCCTGTAGAAACAGGGCTAACTCATAAAAAATTGTGAAGTAGATAGTTTGCCTTTGGCACTGCTTCTCCAAAGCTCCTTTCTGAGCCTCCTTTTTATTTTGTTATTTATTTATTTATGTATTTGTTTGTTTGTTTGTTTGTTTATTTACTTACTTATTTACTTATCTATCTATCTATCTATCTGTTTATTTATTTATTTTGGTGTTGCTTAGTGACTCTTGCTCTTCACTGGCTTCTCTCTCTAGTCCTTGACTGAAGCATTCCACCAATGCATGGATTTACTAGTGGTTATAACAAGGTCATAGAACATGCTCAGACTTCCTTATCCTGGAGAATTACACAGAGAATGCACAGAGAATCTCAACCTGGTTCTAAGCTACCTCAGGGAAGTTTGGGGAGCCTACTTACTATCTTGCCTGTGTGACTTATCCCTGATTGACATTTATGGTATGATGATGAAGTTTTCTCTAATTGGTTACTGATTCAGAACTCAGTTGGTTATTCAGAAAGGGCCACCCCACCTTTTGCTCTTTTGCTTGCGCTCGTGCTCATGTGCACGCGGTCGCTTGCGTTCGTTTTCTCTCTCTCTGTCTCTCTCTCATATTTGAACCTAAAATACTGACTCTAAGTGAGCAGATTTTGAGCACCAAGGCTGGTCTTTGGCAGAAGTATTTGAGAGGTGTTACCTTTGTAATATTTGGGCTGCCTTTAGTAGAAGATTTTGTGTAGCAAACTCCATTTAAGTCTTGAATTGTTGAGGATTTACTAAGGAAAATAATATACACTTGAGAGAGTCAAATTCATTTTAGTGTAATTTTATTTTATCTTCAGGGCAGATAGGTGGCACAGTGGATAAATCACTAGCCCTGAAGTCAGGAGGATGTTGGTTCAAACCTCACCTCAGACACTTATTAGCTATGTGACCATGGGCAAATCACAACGCCAATTGCCTTAAATATCCAGTGCCATCTCCAGTCATCCTGATGTATACCTTGCCCCTCCACCCAGATGGCTCTAGAAGAGACTAGTAAGGTTTGTGATTAGGTAGTTAGGGGCAGCTAGGTGGTGCAGTGGATAAAACACCGGCCCTGGATTCAGGAGGACCTGAGTTCAAATCTGGCCTCAGACACTTAACACTTACTAGCTGTGTGACCCTGGGCAAGTCATTTAACCCCAATTGCCTCACCAAAAAAAATTAATAGAAAAGGTTTCTCTTAGTCTTCCCTCAGTCACTAGAACATGTAGTGATTCTGTAAAAATATGATCAAATGATTCAACTTCACAAACATATTAAACATCTACCATTTGCAAAACAGAAAGGAAGCTACTTGTCTTCTACTGAGGACTTATAAGAAACAAAAAAAGAAACAATACCCTACTGAGGATTTACTAGGTGTGTATAGATGCATAGCAAGTAAATAAAAGGCAAGAGAGGCCAATAATAACTTAGAGCCTAGCTTCTTAAACTGTCGGTCATGACCTAATTGAATGGGGGGGTGTCACAAAAATCTGGCAGCAGTAAAAGGTAATGCATACCTATTTTTAAAGGGTTTTATTATTTTCCAGTTACATAAAAGATAGCTTTCAACATTTATTTTCATAAGATTTTTAGTTCCGATTTTTTCTCCCTCTTTCCCTTCCCTCTCCCTTCCCCAAGTCAGAAAGCAATCCGATATAGGTTATATATGTATAATCACATTAAATATATTTCTGCATTAGTCATGCTGTGAAAGAAGAATCAGAACAAATGGGAAAACCTCAAAAAAGAAAACAAAAATAAAAACAAAAACAAAAGGAGAAAGAATATGGTTCAATCTGCGTTCAAAATCCACAGTTCTTTTTTCTGAATGTGGAGAACATTTTCCATCATGAGTTCTTTGGAATTGTCTTGGATCATTGCACTGCTGAGAATAGCCAAATCTATCATAGTTAATCATCACACAATGTTGCTATTACTGTGCACAATGTTCTGGTTCTGCTCACTTCACTTAGCATTAGTCCACATAAGTCTTTCAAGGTTTTTCTGAAATATGCCTGCTCATTATTTCTTACAGCACAATAGTATTCTATTATGTTCATATACCACAACTTGTTCAGCCATTCCCCTATTAATGGGCATTCCCTTAATTTCCAATTCTTTGTCACCACAAAAAGAGCTGTTATAAATATTTTTGTACATGTGGGTCCTTTTCCCTTTTTTATGATCTCTTTGGCATACAGACCTAGTAGTGGCATTACTGGCTCAAAGGGTATGCACAGTCCCATAGCCCTTTGGGCACAGTTCCAAAGTGCTCTCCAGAATGGTTGGATTACTTCACATCTCCCTAAACAATACATTAGTGTTCTAATTTTTCCACAGCTTCTTCAACATTATTTTTTTCCTCTTTTTGTCATACTAGCCAATCTGATAAGTTGTTTTAATTTTATGCATACCTATTTTATATACTTATACCTGGGGTCTTGTAAAAAATTTCTCCGGTGGAAAGGAGTTGGGAGTGGAAAAAGTTTAAGTAGCCCTTAGAGGATGAAAAAACACTTCAGCCAGTTTAGGGGTGGGGAGGGGAGGGTGGGGGTGGGGGTGGTGGGCAGCTAGATGTCCCAGTGTATATAACCCCAGTTATGGAGTCAGGAAGAACAACCACAAAAGTAAGGGGGGGGTAGTGACTTGAGTTGAGCCTTGAGGGAGGCTAAGAATTCCAAAAGGTAGGGACGAGAAGGCAGTGCCTTTCAGGTATAGGGGAACAGAATGTGTGAAGGCAGAATGGATAATAGGATTGTAAAGGACTTTAGAGATCAGGCATTTTAATCATCTTATATTTTCTTTTTAGATGAGGAAGTGGAGGTACATAAAGGGTAAGCAACTTTCCCAGTGGAAATAAAGAGATAATTTGAACCCTGGTTCTCTACCTCCAAAACCAGCTTCATGTGGAGAGATAGAATGAGAAGTTGGGGGGAACAACTAGCCGACCAACTTGACTCTAGTGTGGAGTGTGTATATGGCAGAGTAATGTGCAAGAAGTCTAGAAGGATTAATTGAACTCACACCATAGAGGGCTTTCATTGCCAGGCTAAGTAATTTTTACTTTATCTAGATTCAATGAGGAAGCATTAGATGTTTTTGAGCAGGGGTCAGGTCTCTGCCTGAGGGAGATTATTCTGGCAGTAATATAGATGGATTGGAAGAGGGAGAGATTGGAAGCTGAAAAAGCTGTCCAAAGTTTGGAAAAGCAAATGAATAGAAATGGCATGACTGCAAGAGCTCTTAAAGTAAGCCATGGGATTTTTGAAATCAGTGCTCATGTAAATTAGAACTCAGGAGAAGTACTGAACAGCAGGATAATATTATCAAAAATCTGGCTGATAGGTTTTGAATTCACTGAACTGAATCTATTTGGAAGTACATTTCCAAGAAAGCTAAATTAAACAGTAAGAGTATTGTGCTGTCTGAAGCAGCATCTTGCTTTGTCTACTTTCCAGGTGATAAAACACTGACTGTTGTTAGTGTTATCATCAAGCATATTTAAAAGTCAATCTGTAAGGTAATAGTAGTATGCATACATAGAGGAGTGGAAATAGTAGGAAAAAATGGATTTCTGCATTTCTCAATAAGGGGGAAGGATTTCATCACCTAGATTCAGCTGTGACTCAAGGGCCCATTATAACTTCAAGATTTCTAACAGCCTAAATATAGGGTGTAACCTACTATTTTTGTTATCAAGTAGTGAAGTGGGTCAGTTTAAACCACTGGGGGGAAAAATTCAGGAAAGTCAAGAGTTCACTTTGAGTCAAAATGGACTGGATAAGGAGCTAGAATTCCCATACCTGCTCCTTGCCCTTAGCTGAAATTGCCCCAAAGTTAATAATGGCAGAATACAGGCACAGAAGAGTTGTGAACAAAAGGAACTACAAGAGTTCAGAGTCAATGAGAGAGACAAAGAAAAATGAGGACATAGTTGAATCTTTCCACAAGAATAAAAAATGGCAGGGAGAGCATAGGAAGGACTTTAAGGGCCAAAGAAGAGAAGAAAAATGTGCCTTTGGAAATTTTATTTTGATCACATTTTAGCCAGAGGAAAAATCAAGAAATGTTTTGGGGTCTTTTCTGTTCTCAACAATTTCCCAATCCATGTGTCTTAACTTGGAAACATAAAAATGGTTTCTGGGCTGATGAATACACTAAGTGTTATTCCCATCCCTCTAGCTCTTTTACCCACAGAAGACAGCAGAGATCTTGGCTATGATCAAACCAGGAAGAAAATAGGCATTAGAAGGTCTATATGCAAGTTATTGCTAGGGTAGAGTAGAATAAAAATTAAAACTCCATCAAGTGATCAGGCAGAAGTCAATAAAAAGGTCAATAAAAAGTAAGGATGAGCCAAAAGTGCGGACTTGGAACATTGGAAAATGCCAGAAAAAAGAAAAGGCAGAAAAAACATTGTGTCAAGATCTTCTCCCTGAGGCTTCAGGGAAGTGCATGATAAAATTAATTGAACTCTATCACCCATGAAGAAAGAACTACAGTTGTAGTGATAGCAATACTGGGTACAGGCATTCTATGACTTGTGACAAAGTTACTGTCAATTCTCTTTCTGTCTCTGTCTCTCTCTCTCTCTATCTGTGTGTGTGTGTGTGTGTGTGTGTGTGTGTGAACACCTCAAACTATGAAAGTTTTTCTTTTTTTTATAAATGTACAACTCAGCAGTACTTTTTTCTCACATGACTTGGAACTTTTAATGGTGTATTATAGTACGAGGGTGTCATTAATGGCATATGGTGCATGATAAGATAATGGAATGGATTTTCACATGTGGCTTTGCAGAAATAGCTTCATTTCTCAGCAGTCACACCTTGAATAGGTTTGCTGAGATGTTTTACTTCATGGTGTTACTAAGACTGGAACTGACCTGTAAAAATTGCATATTTATTTCATTTCACCTATCATATCCTGTTTCTTTATTTGTAAAAGGGAGGAGCTGATCTCCAAGAGCTTTCCAATTGTAAGGTTATAATGCTGAGATTTAGGGATATTAAGATTTTGCACCATTCTGTGAAAGCAGTTTTCTTGTTTGCTTGTTTTAAAACCACAGTCATTAATTTATTTGGCTACAGAATGCTTATACTTGAAATCTATTGACAAAAGTTGAAAATCTCAATCTAGAAACCTGGAGGGCTAAAATATCCCCAATAAAATAAGTTTGGGAAAAATTTTGTGGGAAATACAGGAAGTTAGGTCTGTTTTAATAACAAATAATTTCCTACATATGCATATTTTCTATAAAGACATTACATTTAGTGTTTTGGAGCAAAAGATATTAGGATAAAAATGTTATCATGCAACGTTAGGTCACCTAGCACTTATTGATGCCAACTTTTTTGCCAGGCATCATGCTAAGGGCTAGGGATACATAAAAAGGGCAAAAAATTATACCTGCTCTCAAGAAGCTTAATAGTCTAATGGAAGAGACAACTGGAAACAACGATATATAAGCTAGATAGATACAGGATGAATTGGGATAGCCTTAGAGGGAAGGCATTAAAATTATTCTCATTTTTAGAGAGGTTATAGCTCCTTGGCCCACAATTTGAAAATACTGACTTTAATCAAGTAGCATCTTTGAAACAATGGCTCCACTTCAGTGCACTTCTAAATAGATAATTTACCAGTTTAGGGAAACATATTAGCATAACACCCAAGGTTTTTTGTTTTATTTTGTTTATAGGTCAGTAATTTTTTTTTTTTTAAGTGAGGCAATTGGGGTTAAGTGACTTGCCCAGGGTCACACAGCTAGTAAGTGTTAAGTGTCTGAGGCCGGATTTGAACTCAGGTACTCCTGAATCCAGGGCCGGTGCTTTATCCACTGTGCCACCTAGCCGCCCCTAGGTCAGTAATTTTAAGAAGTCTTGGTTATAGAGTACAACATTTCTATTTTCAGTCACTCCTTAAGCAGCAAGGATCTAATGTCAATGAGTGCCAATCTATTTTGATCAGATGTTATTTAGATCTAAAACACTGATTAAAATTTAATTTTATATTTTTTTCCTTAAAGTACTACTTCCTTACTTATCCAGAAAAACACATTTTTATTCTTTGTAATGCAATCTTACATATTGAGATTGTTAATAGACTAAGAAGAAATGTTAAAAATTTAGGGAATGCACACGTCAGACCCTTTATATTATGACATCCCTACTCTTGTGATCAAATATCTTTTCTTATATATGATATCAAATATCTTTTCTTATATATGAGTTAAAATACTTGGGAGATCCCCCCCAACTAATTTCCACATTTATGAATGAATTTATATTGAAAGCAGTAGTGATTTGGTTAAACAATATTACATCCAAAAAAGGTTCCCCCTCCCCCCAATAAAAGAAAAATTAAAGAAAGACAGTGATCCTAAGGAATTATTCAAATTTCAGTTCAATTAAAGGAAATTATTCATTAGGTATGTATTTTTCCCCTCTCTCTTTTTCAAACCCACCTTGGAAAGACATGATAACCAGAGCAATCAGATTACACTTAAAAGACAAGATCTTAAAAGCTTTAATAACAGGTAGCTAGTCATATATACTATGAACTTTTACTTGAAATATATTCTGGCTAAAGGAATATAATTCACAGGAAGCTATCGAAATCATAAAGAGAGATAATGCATTTTTATAAGTTTCAGATAAGTTTCAGATCTGTATTTGTGGAAGGAATTTTAAAAAACTGTTGACGAATTTTTGTTTTCAAGTCACTTTTATAGGCAGGCATTCCTTAAAACAGATGATTTAAAACAAAGAGGAAAAAACCCATCTCATTAAAACTAATAAGTCACCTGAGTTTGGTAGTATATGCAACATTAAATCTGTAGTCTCCCATGTCCTTAAAAATGGAAAAGAAGTCCATTTACCCATATGTTTTCTGAGCCCAGCATAAGAGAGCACCTACCTATCTTTGATAAGTTCAAATCACAGGATCCTGATGAATTAAATTCTAAGATATTGAAAGAATTGACAAATAGATGTCATTGCCGGGATGCTATCAGAGATCTTTGAAAGTTTGTGGAGAATGGGAGTGATATTGAAGGACTAGAAGAAGATAGATGTCCTGATGTTCAGAGAATTAGAGTCTGCAGTGAGCTTGAATATAACAACTACTTCTCCTTCTCCTTTTCCTTCTCCTTCTTCTTTGGCATGGCAATGAAGGTTAAGTGACTTGACCAGGGTCACACAGCTAGTGTCAAGTGTCTGAGGCCGGCTTTGAACTCATGTACTCCTGAATCCAGGGCCTGTGCTTTATCCACTACACCACCTAGCTGCCCCTTGAATATAACTTCTTAAAAGATTCTAAACTTCTTTTTTTAGAGAGTTGGTTAACATCCAGAAAAGGAAGCAGTGATCACAAAGGGCCAGTTTGGTTCCATCAAGAATAGGTCTTGCCAGACTTAACTAATTTCCTTTTTAGATATGGTTACCAGATTGGGATATCAGAAAAGTTTGCTTTACCATGATTAGAGCAAAGTATTTTATAAAATGCCATGTTATTTCTGTAAGAAAAATGGGAACATATGGGTAAGATAATATTATAAATGGGGATATTTGGAACTAGTTGAATGACAAACAGATCTGTGCATAATGGTTTATTGACAATTTAGAAGGAGGCCTCTAGTGGATTCTCCAAGGATTTGTTATTGGACTGATGCTGTTTAACAGGATCTGGATAAATATGTAGATGAGAGACCTATATCTATATCTATATTTATTGCCACCTATGGGAGATAATTTACAGTCTTACTTTTGGATTCTGAAAAAAAAATAAAAATGGATATAAAATGAATGAGGTGTGGTGGGATGATAATCTGAAAAGCTATCATATGATCATGGATTGGAGCTGCACAAGACCTTAGAGGTCATCTACTACAACCCTTTCTTTTTCTCAGAGGAGGAAACTGACAATTCAGTGATTTATCCTGTCTTACAGGTATTGGAGGCAGGATTTCAACCTAGGTCTTCCTGATTACAAGTGTAGTACTTGGGGCAGCTAGGTGGCACAGTGGATAAAGCACCAGCCCTGGATTCAGGAGGACCTGAGTTCAAATCCAGCCTCAGACATTTGACACTTACTAGCTGTGTGACCCTGGTCAAGTCACTTAACCCTCATTGCCCCACCAAAAAAGCAAAAAACAAAAAAACAAAACAAAAAACAAACAAACAAGTGTAGTACTCTATCAAGCACACCATGTAGAACTAGGAGATTTAGTGATATACAAGCTCAATATGAGTCAACCATGTAATGGAGTAGTGGAGATAGTAAATATTTTCCTGGCCTGTATTGAAGAGCATAGATTCTAGTTACAGTGATTCTTAGCCTAGGGAGTGGGAACTTAAAAATCCAAACAAATAAACATTTTGATAGATATATTACTTTATACTTAAATTTCTTTGTAATCCTACACATTGTATTTTATGCATTTAAAAAAAAATATTTTGAAAAGAGGTCTATGGGCAGCTAAGTGGTGTAGTGGATAGTGTGTCAGGCCTAGACTCAGGAAGACACTTCATCCTGAATTCAAATCTGGTCTCATATACTTCCTAGCTGTGTGACTCTGGGCAAGTCACTTAACCCTCTTTGGCTGTTTCCTCATCTGTAAAATGAGCAGGAGAAGGAAATGGCAACCACTCCAATATCTCTGCCAAGAAAACCCTAAATAGGTTCATGAAGAGTCAGACATGACTAAAACAATGCACAACAACTATAGTCTTCACCTAGCAGCCAAAAGGTTTGATAAACAAAAAAAGTCAAATTGACAAGAATTTATTAAGCACCAACTATGTCCCAGACACTGGGGTAAGCAGTGGGGATAAAAAGAAAAGGAAAAACAATTCCTGCCTTAAAGGAACTCACTGTCTGAAAGACAGCATGCAAACAACTATTTACAAACAACATATACAGGATGAATTAGAGATAATCTCACAGGAAAGACACTAATATTAAAGAAAACAGGAAGAGTTTCTTGCAGAAGTCGGGGTTTTAGCTGAGACTTGAAGAAAGCTAGGGAAGCCAAGAATTCTGGCATGGGAGATACCCAGGGAAAATGCAGAGGGTTGCTCTCGACTTCTGGGGCAAAGCCAAAATGGCAGAGGAAAGGCAGTGAGCTCTCAAACTAATGACATGATTGCTCCAGAAAACATCCAAATAATGCCATAGGACAGTTCCTGGAGCAGCAAAAGTCACAGAAGAATGTGCTGAAATCATCTTCCAACCAAGGACAGCTTGGAAGATTGAAAGGAGGGAGCTGCTGTGCTGAGACATCAGTAGAGCCCAACCCCATAGTCACCCTGACAGAGATCCCAGGAATGCTGTGCCAGAGAAGGGCCCCCCCACCCCCAGCATCTGAATCAGCTGCAGCATCGTCATCTGGAACTAAGTTCACAGTCTGGTGAGAAGACTGAGCCCTTGACAGGGGGGAGACTACAGGGGTCTCTGCTGGTGCTGAGGCATAACTTGGGTTTCTCACCCCTGCTGGGAACCAGGAGGTAAGCTTGAGTAGGATTGGCCCAGGTGGGGGAGGGGCACAGGCTCATCAGAGCTGACAACCAGTGCACATAAAGCTGGTTGATTAGCAAGTTGGTCTGGGGTCATCTACAGACAAGGGAACAGGCCAGGGGAGTGAAGAACCTGCTCCTCCTTAAATCATACCACCTGGGATCTTCTGAAGCTTGGGATATTGCAGCCTGGAAACAGCGCCCCACTTTAAGAAGCTAAAAGTCAAGTAAAAGGGGTGGAGCCAAGATGGCAGAAGAAAGACATTAAATGCACAGAGCTTCTGATACAATTACCCCAAAAACAGCAATAGAAGAACCCCTGGAGTAGAAAAAAAGCACAAAAATACAGGCTGAAATTACTTTCTGGCTATAGACAGATTAAAGGGGGCCGTGCTAAGCTACTGGTAAAGTCCAACCCCCCCATCCCCAGGCATGCCACACCAGAGGAACTTAATCCCTAAGTCTCTGAATCAGCTGCAACACTAGCATCTTCTGGAACTGAGCTTGGGGTCGGCAGAGAGGGCTGAATGGTTGCCTAGGGGAAAGTGCAGGAGTGTCAGTGGCACTTAGGAAGGAATTCAGCTGTCCCTCCCCAGTGAGGAACCAGGAAGAAATCTTGAGTGACAGGAGGCCCAGGTTGGGGAGGAGTCCAGGCTCATCAAAGCTAAGAAAACACACCACAGGAAAGCTTTGCTGGTTGGTTGTTTAGTAAGTAGGTTTGAAGTTATCTTCAGACCAGAGGACAGGCCAGGTGAGAGAAAAACCTTCCCTCCCTCAAACCAAAACACCTGGGACCCTCTGAAGCTGAGGTCAGTAGTTTGGCCTAGAAGCAGGGCCCCAGAGTGGGGAGTTAAAAGTCAAGTAAAAGACAGCAAGATGAGCAAGCAAAGAAAGTTTAGAATTATAGAAAGTTTCTTCAGCAACAAGGAAGATCAAGGTGTACCCTCAGAAGAAGATAACAACCTCAGGGCCCCTACATCCAAAGTTTCCAAGAAAAATATGAACTGGTTTCAGGCCATGGAAGCTCTCAAAAGGGACTTTGAAGATAAAGTAGGAGAGATAGAAAGAAGATTTAGAGAGAGGAAGGAAAGAATGGAAAGAAAAATGAGAGTGATGCAGGAAAGTTATGAGAAAAGAGTCAACAGCTTGAAAAGTCAAATGGAAAAAGAGATAAAAAAAGCTGTCTGAAGAAACTAATTGCCTAAGAATTAGGATTGAACAAATGGAAGCTAGTGACTTTGTGAGAAACCAAGACACAATAAAGCAAATCCAAATGAATAAAAAAAAGAGGACAATATGAAATATCTTCTTGTAAAAACTGCTGACCTGCAAAATAGATCCAGGAGAGATAATTTGAAAATTATTGGTCTACCTAAAAACCATGATCAAGGAAAGAGCTTAGACATCATCTTCCAAGAAATTGTTAGGGAAAATTGCCCTGATATTCTAGAAGCAGAAGGTAAAATAGACAGTGAAAGGATCCATTAATCACCTCCTGAAAGATCCCAAAAGGAAAACTCCCAGGAATATTATAGCGAAATTCCAGAGCTCTCAGGTCAAGAAGAAAATACTGTAAGCTGTCAAAAGGAAAGAATTCAAGTCCTGTGGAGCCCCAGTCAGGATAGCACAAGATCTAGCAGCTTCTACATTAAAGGACCAGAGGGCTTGGAATATGATATTCCAGAAGGCAAAGGAATTAGGATTACAACCAAGAATCAACTACCTAGCAAAACTGATAATAATCTTTCAGAGGAAAAAGTGGGACTTCAATGAAAAAGAAGACTTTCAGTTTTCATGATGAAAAGACCTGAACTGAATGGCAATTTTTTTTTTTTTTTTGCGGGGCAGTGGGGGTTAAGTGACTTGCCCAGGGTCACACAGCTAGTAAGTGTCAAGTGTCTGAGGCCGGATTTGAACTCAGGTACTCCTGAATCCAGGGCCGGTGCTTTATCCACTGCGCCACCTAGCCGTCCCCTGAATGGCAAATTTGATGTTCAAATACAAGACCCTAGAGAACCATAAAACAATTGGAGTTGGAGGACATACCTGGGGTTGTGCAGTGGGTGACTGTCTTGTGTCTGAGGCTGGGTTTTGGCTGGGATACCCCTGGGTCCAGGGTGGATGCTTTGTCTACTGTGTCAGTTAGCTGCCCCATGAGGATATCTTTAGGGTTAAATTGAAGAGTGAGGGTAATGCACTGGGGAATGGGGAAGGGCAGAGGTAACATGGAGTGAAATCTCACATGAAAGAATCAGGAAAGGAAAGGGCTTATGGAGTGGGGGAAGAGATGGGGGAGGAGCAGGACAGCCAATGAAGTTTACACTCATCAGAATAGGCTCAAAGATCTTAAGCTCATCAGAGTTAGCTCAAGGTGGGATTAACACACACCTAATTGGGTGGAGTAAACTATTTAATCTGGGCAGTAAATGAGCCTAACACTCATAAGAATTGGCTCAAAGACCTTAATCTCATCAGACTTGGCTCAAGTAGGGAATAACATACACACTCAATTGAGAGGAGTACTCTCTCTAACCCTGCAGGAAAATAGGAAGGGAAGGGGATAAAGAGACAGGGGCAAAAGTAGGGAGGTCAGATTGGGGGAGGGGACAGAGAAGCAAATCCTTTTTGAAGAGGGATAGGATGAAAGAAGATAGATAATAGAGCAAATACCATGGGGAAGGGAATAGGATGGAGGGAAACAGTTAGCAATAATAATTGTGAAAAAGAGAAAAGGGGGAAAAGTTGTACAAAAAATATTTATAGCAACTCTTTGTGGTGGCTAATAACTGAGAATCAAGGGAATGCCCATCAATTGACGAATGACTGAAGAAACTGTTGTATATGATTATAGTGGGATGGTATTATACTATAGGAAATGACAAACAGGATGATCCCAGAAAAACCTGGAAAGACTCATATGAACTGATGTATAGTGAAGTGAGTAGAACTGGAAGGACATTATGCATAGTGACAGAAGTATTGTTCTATGAGCAATTGTGAATGACTTAAGCACTCTCAGCAGTACAATGATCCAAGACAATCCCAAGGGACTAATGATGAAGCATGCTATCCACTTCCATAGGAAGAACTGATAAAAAGAGCACTTGTGGATTATACATATATAACCTATATCAGATTGGTTGATGTCTTATGGAGGGGGGAGCAAAGGGAGGGAGGGAGAAAAATTTGGAACTCTAAATCTTATGAAAATGAACATTGAAAACTACCCTTAAATGTAACTGGAAAAAATAAAATAAATGTTGCATAAAAAAGTATAGGTTTGAGAGGTTTTCACTGGATTTCAGGGTATGTGGAGGTAGGTAAGGTATAAGAACACTGGAAAGATAGGAAGGGTCCTGGTTATGAAGAACTTCAAAGCCCAAAAGGTTAAGAATATTTAGACGAGAAATGAGATGACCATTCTGTTATGCCCTGCCCTGGCGAAAAGGGATTCTATCCTTGGGCCTAATTAAGTTAGGGATATGCTCTACAATAATTTGAGTGAGGGATATTTCTTTGAGTTCCAAGTGTTTTAAAATGAGAAGCTTTTTTTTATCAGTTTTTCCTATTTATTTCAGTTATTGATTGTGATGACAGAGCACTTTCCAAATGAATGATTGTATAATAAATCAGTGCCCAGTTGAGGAAGGGAACTCATACACAAGACCTAAATATCTGGATGAGATTTATTAAAGGATATTCTTCTGTAGAGTCAACTGAGGCTTCAGCAGCTGAGTGATCTGCTAAGTTTGCACACATATTGGAATGGTGATGCCATGGTTCTTAAGATGATTTTCTGGCTTTCTCCTTGTGTAGTAGTATAGTAAGTATCTCTCTGGCTCACTTTTGAATTGAAAGATGATTGAGTACTGGTCACTAATATCTTTTTTGCAAGCATTTTTTTTTGTGGGGCAATGAGGGTTAAGTGACTTGCCCAGGGTCACTCAGCTAATAAGTGTCAAGTGTCTGAGGCTGGATTTGAACTCAGGTCCTTCTGAATCTAGGGCAAGTGCTTTATCTACTGTGCCACCTAGCTACCCCCATTAATACCTTTTTGAAGGCACCTTCCATTCTGATTATACTGTTAATTGAAAAGGTTTTTATTAACCATACATATAGTTAGACTGAAAAGACTCTGAATGTTCCTATATTATTCCTTAAGGCACTGCTAGGCATGTCCAAGAAAAGTCTCTCCAGCCTCTTCCACATGGGGGATTTGCATCAGCCAAGGATGCTGATGTGTTCTGCTATGCGCCAAATCCTGTTGTTCAAGAAGAGTTTCATATGCGATATGTTAGGGATGCTCCCTTGCTTTTGGAACATTTGATGATAATGTTTAGTAGAGAAATAAGCTGTGTATACTTTGGAATATTTGAACATTTAAGTTGACTGAGTGATATGAGAGGCAGTGTTGCCAAATCAAATGGTCTTTTCTGAGTCCTTATACTTGACCTCTTTGCTCCATTTGACATTTGTGACAACCTTCTTCTAGGTAATCTTCTCAGGTTTTCTTGAAACTACTCTCCCCTCATTATTTACCTACCAGTATGCCCACTCCCTCTGTCTCCTCTGCTGGCTCATCATCCATATCACATCTTATACATTGTGGGTGTTCCCCAAGGCTATCTCCCAGGTCATCATGTCTATGCTCAGTCTCTTGGTGATCTCATTAGCTCCATTGAGTTGAAGCATTATCTACATGCAGATGATTCACAGATCTTTATATCTACTTCTCTCCTGAAGTCTCTCCCTTTGAACTTCAGGATATATTATCAATTGCCTTTTTGGAAAATTGGACCAAATGTGCTGGGAACATCAAAATGAACATGTCCAAATCCGAATTCGTTTCCTTCCCCTAAAATCCAAACATAGCTCTTTCCCAGTCTTCCCTACTTTCTTCCCTACTTTTCTTATAGGTCCCACCATACCTCAATCTCTAAGTTCCATACTCTCACCCCACATGGCAAATCACTTGCCAAACCTTGCCATTTCTGTCTCCACAGTATCTTTTGCTTCTGAATTCTCCCTACTCCCAGAAGTTACCAACTTAGATCAGGCCCTCAATGCTTTTCACGTACATTATTGCTCCTAATTAGTTTCTTGTCTGTTTTCTCTCTAATCTAGTTCATCCTCCACTGAGCTACCAAAGTGATTTTCTTTGAGCACAGATCTGACTCAGTTTCATGTTTCCCTATTGTATCCAGGATAAAATATAAACCTTTCTGTTTATCTTTCAAAGTCTTTCTTAACATGGCACTAGACTATATTTTGACCTTATTGTACATATAACATCATTCCTCTTGTATGCTTTAATCCAGGTACCCTGGAATTGTTCCTTATAATTAGCACTCTATCTCTACTCCCTATCCTTTTATACTGGTCATTCTCTATACCTGAAGTAATGGAAAGATGTCACCAAGAGATAGCTTCTTTGAATATTATTGGTAGATACTAAGTGCAATCACATAATCATAAAACAAAGTGCTTGTTGAGATCTGAGCTATAATAGAAGTGGTTCCATTTGTAAATTTTGCTTACCTCATGTGTGGACATTATCTCACTTTTTTCTCCTTATATAAAACAACAATCCTAAACTGTTTTGGCACAGTTTTTGATATAACCAAGTAAGCAATTATTTATAAGCTTAAACAGTTATGGACATGCACTGTGTACATTGCAACCAATATTGCAATTCATTGGATTGGATTTTATTTTTTCTTTAAAATGAACATTTTAGGAAGGGAGATTTGGAGATGTGATTCTTTTCTTTTTTTGTTTTTTAGTATACTTAGGACTTCCTATTCCGTCTTAATTCTTATAATTAATTGCTACCATATTTTTAGGGTTTCTTTTACATTGTTGTCTTATTTGCATGTAACTAAATTATTAAGGCATTTAAAACACTTATCTTTCTCTAAGATTTTTCTTTTGAAGTCCATTAACATCACTTCTTATTTTAAATTTACTATATTTTGTGTTAGGGACTGGACAAAACATTTGCAGGTATTATACTGAAGCCAGGCAATGTACTAGAGAAAAGTTGAGAAAAAAAGTTCAAATCCAGTCTCATACACGTACTAACTATATGACCTTTAGGAAGTCACTAAGCTTCAGTGTGCCTCAGTTTCTTCAACTGTAAAATGAGAATAATAATGGCATCAACCTACCTCCTAGAGCTGTTGTCAAGATCAAGTGAGATATTATTTTTAAAGGAATTAGAACAGTGCCTGGTACATAGTAGGCATTATATAAATGCTAGCTATTATTATTATTAATTTCATCATTTCAATGTATTATTATTTTCAATCTCATAACTTTTTTATTATTCTCATCCTTTTACTTCTAATTAGGCAGTCTAGGATGTTTCTGTTTTGGGACAGGCAGTATAACAACAGAAATCTATTAATAAGCTTGTTTTCCTTTCAGGTATCAAACATTCAACATTAAAGCAGTTACTTCTATAAAACATAGGGGGCAACCTCCTTTTTGTCATTTTTAATGATTTTATGAGTATTTTAAATAGACCCTAAAAATACCAAACTACTTGTATTGTATATCTTCCAGGAAGAGGGAAAGACACAATCCACAACTCTTACTCTGTAAGGAGTTTGATAGAACCAGTCATCTGATTCATTATAATACAAATATTGTAATCAATCATAATCTTCAGTGTTCTATAAATCCACAATTCTGTGAAAGGGATAAGAAAAAGGGAATTAAGCTATCAGTGAGTTTACTAAAAAAAGGAAAAGAGATTTCCTGATTATCATCATTCAGAATTAGTCAGTCATACACATGGTAATCATTCATATTTTAAGCAATAATATGAAAATCAACACAAAGCTACAAAAGGAAAGGAGCAACTCTGTTGTGTTTTCCATATAGTGTGAAAAATATAGTTATGTACTAATTTAATTCCCCTTTCAAAATAGCATTGGGTAGCATGTGATGCAACGAATATGGAAGGATTGTTTTATATCCATATACCCACTCCAAATGCTTCTGAACTTATCAGAGCTAATCTTAACTCTTGCCCCTTCTTTCTTTATTCTTTTTTTTCATCAAACAAGCTCAGAGCTCACAGTAAAGTAATTATGGAGTTCCGCATGGAGGTTAAGGTATATAGGGAAAGGCTTCAGTAGAGTGATGTCAAACTCAAGCAAGAAACAGATGCCTGCAGTAACACATTGACTTAGAAAACCACAAATTAACATTATCTATATTGTATTGTAGTTTCATTTTTTTTTGTTAAACATTTCTTGATTACATTTTGATCTGATTCTGTCTGTATTTGGGAGTTTTGCCTGCCACTTGTGGACTGTAGACCTCAAATTAGGCACCTCCAAACTTTGGAACTCATGCTCTATCATTGGCTGTGTTGTATCATAGGTGTCAAATATAGTAACTGCGGCATGATGCAAACACTCCTAGAATGCTATCTGAACTAGAATAAAATATAATAAGGAAATAAAAAATAAAAAAGACAATGTTAATGTAGTTTCCCTATAGACAATAAATATGCTGTCTATAGGGAACCTTTTGTACTATTTAGTTGACCCCATTTCTATGGGAGTTTGACTCCTTGATGGAAATCTTTCTCCTACCAGTCATTGGGCATATATCTAGTTTTGTACATAAGGAGTATGAATTGGAGGACAAAAGAGAAAGTCTCTTTTACCCCAGAACAACTTTCCTATAGGTACATTTCAGGTGCCTCATTTAGCATTATTAATGTCCATTTGTGACTATCATTTAAGACATTGTCACTGTAAAAACACATATTCTGAGGGGAGGTATGAAATAGCATGAATAACATATTCTTCTTTTAAACAATCAGGCTTTAACAATTTAGTGTGCATTAGTTTATTTGTTCTCAGGCAGCAGCATAAAATAGGGTGAGATAATGGAAAGAGTGCCCTACTAGAGAGACAAAATCTGGGCTCACATACTGCTTCCCACACTTACCAGCTGTATAACCTCTATGATCTTTAGTGTTCTCATTTGTGAAATGTTGGTGATAACACCTATAGGATTTATCTTTTAGAAAAGTGGTGAGACTAAAGTGAAATACTTTATTTAAAGTGCTTTACCAACTTTAAAAGACTGGTAATTTCATTGGGATAGGGAATCCTGGATGAGGATACTTCCTCTAGTAAAACGGATCAATCCTTTTTAATGCAATTTTTTTTTTGCCAGGCAATGGGGGTTAAGTGACTTGCCCAGGGTCACACAGTTAGTAAGTGTCAAGTGTCTGAGGCCAGATTTGAACTCAGGTACTCCTGAATCCAGAGCTGGTGCTTTATCCACTGCACCGCCTAGCCACTACTTAATGCAATTTTTAATCTAAAGTTGCTTGAACCACTTGGAGGTTAAGTAACAAGCTTTGGGTTACACAGTATTCATCAGAGGCAGGATCTGAGCCCAGGTCTTCTTGACTTCAAGGTCCACTTTCTATTTGCTATGGTATGTTCTGCTGTTTCAGAAACCTTAAAACTAAATTAGTAAAATTATTGTTATAATTGTTATTTTATATTAATAGTCAGATGAGAACAGATTTTGTAGGATATAAACTTTAAGGAAGCACTGGGCACTGTTGGAGAAGAGTAGGGGCATAATGGGGATGGCAAATGGGGCAGGGGGAGGGAAAGACCAATTAGTGTATTATTCTCATTCCATTTGCATTAGAAGTGAAAATCAGAGGCAAAATCGTTTTTATCAGTTCTATCTGAATCATTCCCCCTCTGATTTGGGTTGACTAAAGCCTTTAAGTTCATGGAAAGATTGGTCCTATCCAAATCAAGGATTCTCTTAACTTGGGTTTATGGCCACGTTGCATTTGTATGTGCATATATATGCACACACACATACACACACTCAAACCTACACAAAAACATGTGCCTACAATGTATATGTGTGTGAACACATACCTGTACATTTTACAATATGCAAAAAAAACCCAACCCTAAATAGCACTTCAGTCCAAAAATCTGTATATAGGTAATCTCTATGAAAATTGCACTATTGAAATATTATAGACATATAAAGCCTTGGATCCTAAACTTTGGAATATTTGTGTCTTATCTAGTTTCTGGGTTAGCCTTAAGTCCCCTTAGAGTTCCAAAAGCATAGAAGCTATTTATTCTGAATTGTGTGTTCTGGGGTGATGGCTGTGAAAAATTTGAAAATAATCTAACTCCTGCATTAGCATTTTGGGTTTTTTAGAATGTAGACAGCCCCTCTTGCTGGTGGGTATTTCCTGATCATTTTCCTGTGATGCTGATGGTCCATAATGGCTCTAAGTAAAAAAATAAGAACATTTTAAAAAGCAAAAGTAATAAACGAATACTTTAATTGACAGTTTTGCTACAGCAGCATTCAGTTTGATCCCTTTTGGTATGCACTCTAGGCTCATTGATTTCTGCATTCACTGATTGATTGGTCTTGTTCATCTAGTTTAAGGTAGTGAGAAAGCTAAAGTATTTGAGTCCTTTTCCAGTATCATCTCTGTTATATTTTTTAAAGTAGCATTCTGCCCAGATGGAAATTAGCAAGGTTTCTGAAAAAGGGCCAGAAATAGCAGCACTAATATTGTGCTGCAAATTTACTCATGGAACAAATCTGATAAAGAAGAGCAAATGTTGCCAGTGTTGGCTGTGACAGACAAAGTGGATCCAATAATAAACATCTCAATGGGTATATATACCTATGATTCAATAGTGTATGACCTTTACTTTCAAGTTCAACTTTGAGTCTTTCTTTTTCCTCCACAAAGGTGTATGCTAAAGGTGTACTTAAGACCGTTTCTTCCCTGGCTAATGTTTGCAACTAGGATGTTTGCCTTTTTGGGAGCTGTTTGTTATCGATGTGGCAAGATTCATAAGATACCTCTATCTCTATCTATATATCCATATCTATGTATAAAATTAAAAAATCCACTGTCTTGATTAAAAAATGTAATGATGGGAGGTGGGAGGCTTCAAAGAGTTCTTAAAATTGCCAGTGTTATTGAATAGATGAATCCCTACCTTTTATTAATTAATTATTCATTAAAACCTGAAAAATAATCATTGACCATGTTTCCTCAGTATATGGAGTCTTATCTAGGAGTGTAGAGGTAAATAATATCTTTTTAAAAGACATTACCTGTGACTAGGCAGGAAGACCCAACTGGTTACTAGCCCTGCTTCTGACACATACTAATTGTATGACCTTCGTCAAGTCATTTCATCACTGCATGCTCAAAGTAACTTAATTTAAGACTATAAGTTGGAGAGACTGTGACAACATGTATTAAGAGGGTGATTCAACACAATTGTTCCTTTTACCATTTAAATTATAGATTTTGTCCTTATGTCCTTGGTCTATGATGAAAGCAGAGAAATAGTAACTAGAATGAAACTCTACCTATAAGGTCTTATTTAGTAAGCTTATAGCTTATGAAACCCACTCTTCCTATAAAGAGTTGTCTCTGTTCTTGAATTTCAATATAGGAGTAGTGAATAGATCACCAGAGGAGCCAAGAAGACTAGAGTTCAGATCCTATCTCCAAAGCTTTGATTATGGATAGGTCACTTAATTGCCATCAACCTCAGTTTCTTACTCAGTAAAGTGTGGATAATACTTGTAGGGTCTACTTTATAGGGGTCTTCTAAAGATGAAATGAGATGATAAAGTGTCTCAAAAGTTTTAGTGCAGTTTAAGCTACTAAAGACTTTTGGAATACACTGTAAAATACTTTGCAAACTCTAAAAAACTATATAAATATAGGTTATCACTATGGAAAAAATCAGATTTTGTTAGTTTGTTTAAAATTCTTGACAACTCTAGATAAAAAAAAAATCTTAGCAGCAAAAGTATTTAACATCTGAAAGGAAATTATTTTCTGTGGTGAGGTTAGTTTCCAAACTGGCATGGAACGGAGAGTTAGCCTCAAAGAAATAGCTTTTAAAAAGTGGCTAAAACTTTTTTTTTTAAATACAGACCTGTGATGTTATTGGTGTAGTGTAGCTTTGAAGACTGACAACATGATTATAATTTGCAGCCTTAGGAGAGTTTCTTGGGACACTGAGATAATGATATGCCTATGTTTGCATAGTTAGTACATGTAAGAGGCAGCAGTTGAACTTAAATCTTTCTACCTAAAAGCCTAGGTTGTTCTCCGTGAAGCTCAGTAAAAAGAAAGATTTCTGAACTTTTCAGTCGTATACAACCTTTCTTTCTAGGATTTAAGCTAAATTAGTAATTTTCTGCCTGTGTATGTCATGTCCTATGATAGAGGAAAGAGTCTGAATAACTTTTGGATGATCTTTATGATATCATACCTAATATGCAATCAAATTAGTTGCTGGACATTATAGAATCATTGAATATTAGATCAGGAAGGTATTTTAGAAATCATCTTCCCTTAGATACTTGTAATAAACAGGAAAGTTAAATGGTCCGTCCAAGGGCACACAGATTGTGCAAGAGAAAGAAATAGACAGTAGGGTTTTTTTTAACCCCAAATGAAGTCAAAATGATCTCTAACTCTTTCTCCCCCTCTTGCTCTCTCCCCTTCCCATCCCTTAATCCTTCCCTATGCTTCCTCTCTTACACTCACATTTGATTGAATTTTGGACTGAATTTTGGCTTTATATTGATACATGGAGAAACTGTAAAGTTTTTATGTAGCTTGTAAAGATGAGGAAATTTGATACCTAATATAGTATCACCCAACTTATACAGAGACTACTTATCTCTCAAGGATCTTTAGAATATATCTTGCTAGGAGGAAGCTAAAAAAGGGCCCCCAAAAGCCAAGATAAATGTCAAAAATCCATTCCTTTTACCAATGAGAGGTCCTCTCAAATCTTGTTTACTCTTACATTAGATACATTTTTAATATGCTTAATTTTCTGATTTTCTAGGTCATTAAAGATCATGTAGGAAATTAGATGGGGGAGGGAGACCTTCTTGAAACAAGCACATTGATAGCTAAGGCAAGTGATAGTGAGAAGTATTAACCTGATGTGGAAGAACTAAACAAAAAATCAACGAGAAGCTCATATTAAAAAGTCCATATCATAAAAGTCCGTATCATAATTTGAGGTAAGCATACTTCACTAGCCTCTAAGTAGGTTATTAAATTTCAGTATGGTTCAATAACTGATATTCATCATGATGAACCTATGAAAAGATTGAAATTTTAGAAGGGACTTAGAGATCATCCAGCCCAGTCCACTCCTTTTGTAGATGAGGAAACTGAGGCACTAAGGGAAGAATTAACTTGTTCAAGCTTAAATATGAATAAGCAGCAGGGCCAAGATCTTAGCCCATGTCTTCTGATCCCAATAAATATCTTCCCAATATATTCAGCTGCTTCTCTTTGGGAAGAGGGATGATTATAGTTAATGAGGCAAGGCAATATTAAATATATTCTTGATAGATTTCCCATCACAAATGATAATTAAAATGTTTTGGAGATAAAAAAAAGAATAAGCCTCAGTTATTTGGAAACTTCACTTACGTGAAAGCCCTTATTCCTAGAGGATGCCAGTTAAGTACGTTTTAACTGTACTTGGCCTTGAAGTTGAGACATAAAAACACCCTTCCCTTACAATAGCAACTCTTAGTCAAATGAATTTTTGTTGTATTTCTTCTGAAGAATGTCACTAGTGTCTATGGTAATTAGGGGAATTAGTGTGAAAATGACTGTATGGAATGTGGTATGTTTCTTACTTTCAATTATTGTCTCCTTGTTTGAATCATTAGCATTTGGAAGATTTGTTGCTGAGTTTGTTGTTCTTCTTTCAAACTTGTGTTAGCCTGAGTATGTTCTTATCTCGATCTTATATTTCTGCCATGACTTGCATTTTTTGCTGAGTTTCTGACTTGAATTGCTATATATATATATATATATATATATATATATATTTTTTTTTTTTTTTGCTGAGCTTTTGCTTTGTCTTATATTTCTATCTGGACTTTCCCCCCATCTTCTTGTTATATTTCTACTTTGGCCTATTGCATTTTTCTAGTCATTCATTAGCTTTCCCTTTCCCCCCCTTTTTTAGTGATTCTCTTGTTCAGTATACACAGTATCTAATCAATAAGCTTCTCCGCTTGCTGCAGGATTTCCAACTTATTGTGCTTTCTGTCTGCTTTGATGCGGCATGATGGAGTTTTCTCTGCTTTGGCTAATGTGCTGTTGTCTAAATTTGCAGTGTTTCAGCTCATTACACTGACTTTAATTTTGATGTATTTGTATTTTATCCAGTTCAAGTCATGTTTCTTTCCTCTATCAATTTAATTACTTTCTGCCTGGGCAACATTGTATTTATACAATCGCTGCTAAAAAGACAAAAGGTTTCTATTTGAATTACCACCCAGAACGTCAGCTACTCAGTCCAAAAGGTTCTTTTTGCATCGCTGATTGATGCCTACCTTTATGTGGGGAAAGAAAACCTACAATATTGAGGAGGCCTTTATAGACAATGTCTCTGCTGAACTAAGTCAAGCCTGGTTTATAGCTGTGAAGTCATTAACGCTAGCAAAGAGTACAGGGTTAGAGGTTCACTGTCCTGTGTTTCAATGAGAAAAAAAAATACATGACCAGATTCTGCTCTGTAGAAGTCTCGCCCTTATAGAAGAAATCTCTCTTAGGTTTTTGACATATTTAGCCTGACTCACAAAGCACAGCCATTTAGCTTTTTTGTCTGATAAGGGATTTTTGCGTTTGATTCCTGACGTTTTCCATGATTAATAATGTGATATATATCTATATATTTATATTATAATAATTAGGGTTAGCATTAGGGTAAAATTCCTGGAAACTAAGGGAGTTGTCCATCTATTGGGGAATGACTAAACAAACTGGTGTATGAATATGATGGTATATAGCTGTGCCATAAGAAATGCTGAAGTGCACAGTTGGAGAGGAAGGAAGACTTGTATGAACTGATTTAGCATGAAGTGAACAGAACCAGAACAAGTGACACAATGACAGCAACTTTATAAAGAAAAGCAACCTTGCAAGGCTGATTCATGCAATGATAAACCATAAATCCAGAGGACTGAAGAAGAATCACAGCTCCCACCTCCTGTTAGAGGTGACAGACTCAGAAACTGGAATGAGACATATTTTTGGAAGCAGACAGTGCTGCACTATGTGTGCTATGACAATTTGTTGTTCAATTAAGAGGGCAGTGGGAGGGAGAGATAATGAATGATTCTATAAAACAAATATGTTTTTCAAAAAATAAGGTTTTTTTATGCCTTTTGTTTTTACATAACAGTCCCTTCCAGAGATCCCTCCTTCATCTCTTAAGTCCTTTGTTAACAATGAAAAGGAGCTAACCAAAACAAATTAACAAATGACTACATGTGACAATGTATGTAACATTTAAAATCTGTAGTCCTTCCCCAATCCCCCCCCCCCAGTTCTCAGCTGAAAAGAAGATGCATTTCATTTCTTCTCAGGGACCAACATTGGGCATTACAATTGTTCAGAATCCATTTGATTTTAAGCCTTCGTTTTATTTACTTCATTATAGTCAATGGATATTCTTTTCCTTGTTATGTATCAATTCATTTAAGCTAGTCCACATCTCTCTGAATTCCCCATGTCTGTAATTTCCTATGGCAAAGTAACATTCCATTACATTCATAAACCTCAGTTTGTTCATTCATTCCCTAATCAATGGCCCCTAACTTCATTGATCAGTTTCATTGAAATAAAAAGTAGTTCTCCATATTTTACAGATCACTTTCACACATATTTCATTTGATTGTCACTCTACCCTTGTGAAGCAAATAGGCCGACATATCGTTAACTCCATATAATAGAGAAACTGTGGGCTCAGAAAACTTCCATTGATTTGTCCAGGATCAATTCATAGCTACAACTGGCAGTATGGAGACTAAAACCCAGGTTTTCTGAGTCTAAACCCAGTGTTCTTTTCAGCATACTACATTTCTATCCAGAACGTTGATTTGAGTACTTATTGTATATAGACAGCCACAATGAATGCTATTTGAAGATACAGAAACGATCAAAGATAAGGCTACTGTCCTTACTACATGATAACTTCCAGTAATGGGAGCCATATGATAAGCAGATTTGGATAGTACATAAGAATATATATGCCAGAAACATATGAAAATTATATAAACAAATTATAGGTATAACATTATCTGAAAATTATAGTTATTTAGAGGCTTAGAATTAAATTATTTAAAGAAATACTTGAAATAAAGATGTGGTATTATTCAAATCATTTAATGTCCACAAGCCTGTTTTTCTATACCCTATAAAGACAAGGAAGTCAGAGGAGAAGATAGTTGACATGCTTTTCACCTCTGACTCTCTGTGGTTCTATAGTTTGTAGGTTTATATAAACAAATGTCATGACTAAAGTCCCTTGACTGACTAATATACACAAATAATCAGTAAGTATACATTTTTTTAAAAAGTCAATTTATCTTCATGGTACTTCTATAACTGAAAATGAAATAAGATTTTGATTGACTGTGTTTACATTGGGAGTAGCCCTTCCCAGGGAATAGATTCTTTTTTCAATCAATGTTAAATGATTTGATTCTATGAAATGAACCTAAGTGTCTTGCTTTTTCATATCAAGGATTATTATAAATGACTATAATAACACCCTTGACCTTGATGAAAAGAGATTTACTACAGTCCAGTCATATAGCACCAGGTTTCTTCCTATAGATTAACAATAAATTAAAAATATATTCTAGATTCACAGATTGTTAGTGCTCAAAGAGGCCTTTGTGGTCATTTAGTCCAACTTTCTTATTTTGACAATATGGAAAATGAGACCCAAGGAGTCATTTTTTTGCATAAAATTATGCTGATATTTTGTGACAAATACAAGATTCCAAATCTGCATTTCCTAGTCTAATGCCCTTTCCACTGTTCCATATAGAGCCTTCTTAATACTCTCCTTAGGGTACATATTATGGGAACACCTGATAAATGTAGCTATTTTATAATGAGGTCCTTTTGGTACTTCAGTAGTGAAGCCCTCTTGGATGGAGTCCAAGATGGACCTTCCTAATATCAAAATATGCTCTGTAGCAAGAAATTATAGGAGAATTATAGGGTGTGTAGAGGTAAGCCCAGAAACAATTTGTAAAAAATGAAATCAATATCATGGCAAACATGTATGTGTTTGTTGTCAATAAGGAAAACCAACATAAAATCAGTTGATATGAAAGATCTTCTTATTCTTCAAATAGGCTAATTGATTGTTCACCGGGCTCACTCAGCCAAAAGTAGAGAGAAACTTTGTACAGACATCATTAGTTTTTCTCCATTTAGAGATTAATCATGAAGAGCTCTGGCTCTTTAATTCTGTAATTTGTATATTTAATGGGCTGCTGCAGAATCTATGACAGTAATTAGCATAGCCTGAAAACTCATTAATACGCAACAACATGATTAATGCAGCATTAATGCAAACATGACTGAAGTTATTTGGGTTATGTAGTAAGAAGATTAAAGCTAAAATGTCCTGTTTGTTTTACCAGTGGTGAGTATAATAGGGTGGCAAAAAAAATAAAAACAGGTATCAAATTAGTCATTTCAATAGAGAAAAAAAATCACCAGATCTGAATCAAGGTGATCCCTTTTTGTCTCCGACTACAAACTTTTTTTGTAGGAAATACTAGGTTCAATTCATTCATTCATCATTACTGTAGTTTGACCTAGTTAGTCTTTTCCCAGTTTTTACATATTAGTAGAATTCTTCAACTACGATCAACATTTTATCATACATTTCTTTTCCAAAATTAACATGCTCCCTCGGAAATGTCAAATGAATTTAAGAAAACAAATATTTTCTTGATCACATCGTCCAAGAAACATTCTCATTCAAAAAGGTTTGCATCCGAAATAAAAATTAAATATATCTTGCAAGATGCAACAAATAATCACAAAAGTAATTCATGTTTTACAGCCATTCACAATTATTAAAGACTTTATTATTCTTTGGATGCTTACTCTGTAAGTTTTGTAGTATAATTATTATCTCCATTTTATAGATGAAAAATTGAGATGCAGAGAATTTAAATGATTTTTTTCAGGGTCACATAACTATTAAGTAACACAGTTAGTTTTTTTTTACTCCAAGCTGAATATTTACCCCAATCATTCTTGTTCCTTTGACACTTAAATGACAATAACAACCCAACTCCTAAATAAAAAATTAGAAATGATTAATAAAATTAAAATCACATCTTGCAGGGGAAAAAACTAAAAGATTAAATAATATCTTTGACAAACCAGGAGTCTTCTCTCTAGGAGTTCTTTATTTGAACTTTTAAGAAGTTTTTCTTCTCAAATAAAATCAATGTTTACGGTAATATTGGAAGAATAGTATGACCAAGTTGTTTAAAAATACTATGAAATGTTTTGGTGTGAATACATTTTCTTTGCTTTCTTTTGTTATAGATTTTGCATTGCTTTGAAAGTATTTATGATTTCTTTACCTTCTACCAGTTTAAAATATCAGCTTGTTTAAAGTGTGTTTCTAAGCAGTACAAGAGGATTATCATTTATATAAATTTAGAATACATATTAAAAGTACACAAATATGCAAATGCAATCGCATAGATCTGAAAGTTCTCTCTAGTGATGCAAATTTAAATTCATTGATGCTTTCCCAGCACAAGCAAGTCTTTTACTATTATCTCTTGAACTTACCCCTCAGTGACACTCTAGAGGCCTTAGATTTGTCTTGCCACAAAGGTACCACTGGAACATTCTGGCTGTCCCCTGGCTGTTTGAACAGCCTATCTTCCCCTCCTATAATATGTTTTCCCTCCTGTTCTTCAGAGTTCCTCATTGGTCATATGTTGCAACTTGCTCATATTCGCTATGTGTCACTCCGTAGCCCTCTTTTATGATAGTAATTTTAAATTCTTCAGATACTGTTGTATTCTAAGTTTAGCTGTCTGCTGGTATTCAAAAGATGGAGTTTTGTTTAAAGGAACCTTGCAGTTTCCTGAATGCAATGCAGCCTGGTCTTTTCGATTCCAGGCCTAACTCATTATCTGTACTATCTGTCCCAGAAATACATAATGATGGATAAATCCTATAAGATAGCTATACAAATGAGTGTTGTAACCTGCTTTGGCTATCCTGTGTAGATGGTCAGGCCAAATTCCTTAAGCAGTTCCAGATCTCTTCTCAGAGACTTTACAGTGATCTTGTACTAGATCCAGTCAGTACGATGTTATCCACAAATAGTAGTATCTGGAGGATACATTCACAGAAAATCCCTCTTTAACTTGGACCCTGTGCTGGATCTCCTCTGCTCGTCCTAGTGGTAAGGACTGCTATTGAATAGACAAGTGCCCAACCTAATGTTTATCATCTCAGGTTAATGAGGAATTATTACTATGGTGAAGTAAATAGGTTCATGAAAAGCTGTGAATGTCCAGGGTCTCAGCTACATTGCTTATGGCTGAATGATAAGCCAATAGCTAATTGTGAGAATAACATAGTAATATTTGAGAAACTTATGCTCTTATGGCCATTAGATTGTGAGCTTCTTTAGGGCAGTGACTGTCTTTTTCCTATCTTTGTATCCCCAGTACTTAGTATAATTCCTGTCACACAGTGGGCACTTATTAAATGTTTGTAGATGGACTGATATTCTTTGAGGTAATTTTTTTTGAGGCAATTGGGGTCAAATGACTTGCCCAGGGCCACACAGCTAGTAAGTATCAAGTGTCTGAGGCTGGATTTGAACTCAGGTCCTCCTGACTCCAGGGTCAGTGTTTTATCCACTGCACCACCTAGCTGCCTCTGAGGTAAATTTTAGGATACAAAGCCTAACAGGCCTTTTCATATTTTTTTTTCAGTGTGGCTCTGTATACCCTTCTCCTTCTCCCTTCTCCCCCTAACCTGTGCTTTGTACCCAAGAGTCTGAACAATCTCCAGTGTTTGTCTAGCCTAGACCTCTTACTGAATGGATTTCTGTATGGTTTTTTTTAAGTCATTGGATTCAAGCATTGTATTTGGTCTCGGCAAACCTAAAGGCATGTAGGTCCTATGAGGATTAGTTGAAGAAAGTGGGAATTATTAGCCCAAAGGAGAGATGCAACATATCCAGTATAGAGGTTATTATTTTCTGCTACTATTCCCTTTTCCCAGTATTTCTTACGGTTAACAGTAGTTAGCCAGAATGCTTACACTACATTATAGGCAGGGTTTTTCTTTTCTTGTTCAGTCATTTCAATTGTGGCTCACTCTTTATGATCCCATTTGGGATTTTCTTGGCAAAGATATTGAAGTGGTTTGACATTTCTTTCCACAATTCATTTTATAGATGAAGAAACTAAGGCAAATATTCTGCCATACATACACCAAAGTACACAACTGGGATTCAGGAAGACTTGAGTTTGAATCTTGAATCAGGCATTTACTAGCTGTGTGACCCAGGACAAGTGACTTAATCTTTCTCAGCCTCGATTTTTTCAGATGAAAAAGGGGGATATTAATAACATCTACATTATAGAGTTGTAAGGATTTAAATGAGTCAATATGCAAACTACATAGCACACGTTAAAGCACTATATGAATGCTAGCTATTATTATTATTTTATTACTATTTCTTTCCTATTTCCTTCAGTATTCTTCATTGTACATTATTATTATTGTTGTTGTTTATTTTATTTTTATTATTATTAGCTAGCATTCTCTTAACACTTTAAGGTTTGCAATGTAATGCACATATAATCATAAAAATAAAATAACATGATAAACCCTGGTTGTGCTTTCCATTTTAGAGATTTTTTGATGGAAGAAATTCTTAGACCCTTCACTGATAACACTTAAGTTTCCCAGAAAGTGTCCACTTATAAATCCTGGAATTGGAATTTGAGTGACATGTAACATCTCTTAATGGCATAGACTTTGAGAAGATTTTTTGACAAGTCTGGGAGGGTAATTTATGCCTGGAATTTCTTCCTTTCCCACTGCCCCCCCCTAAATTCTTTGATGTTGTAGATTTAGACTTGGAAGTAATCCATTTTTTTGAGAAAATATAATGATCTTTTGAATGGTCTTTTTGTTCTTTCCAAACAACAGGAATCTCAAACATCATGTGAAAAACTCCATGGACCTAGCTAATTAGTTGTCTAACACGAGTGAGTGACTCAAGTTCCATCATTTATCTAATCACACTGTAGTTAATATGCTTTCTTTTTCATTGCTTAAAAAATACTTAAAATTATTAACTTAATCCATATCCTCCAAAAGGAAGAAAATCCCATATACCAAAAGGACAGAAAACTTTGAATTTCTACTAAGAACATTTATTTTTAAAAAGTATATGAGTTGGTTCAGGGGCAGCTAGGTGGTGCAGTAGATAAAGCACCTTCCCTGGATTCAGGAGTAACTGATTTCAAATCTGGCCTCAAACACCTTACACTAGCTGTGTGAGCCTGGGTAAGTCATTTAACCCTCATTGCCCTTAAAAAAAAAAGTATATGAGTTGGACAGCTAGGTGACACACTGGATGAAGCGCCAGCCCTGGATTCAGGAGGACCTGAGTTCAAATCCGGCCTCAGACACACAATACTTACTAGCTGTGTGACCCTCAGCAAGTCATTTAACCCTCATTGCCCTGCAAAAAGAAAAAAAAGTAGAAGAGTTAAACATGTTATTTTCAAATCAATCCTCCTTGACTTTTTCATTCTGAACTTTAGCACTTTCTTTGTATTTAAGAAATGCTTCAATGACCCTCTTTACTTTCTTTTCCCCTCCACCCCAGCAGCATTACTGCTTGCTCCTCCTGCCCCACCAAAAGGGGAAAAAACCCCACTATACTGGCAACAAGGAAAAAAGCTTTCTACATCCACACATTGACCATGATATTGATAGATACCCCATCCCCCCCCAACCCCGGCCCCAATATTCTGTATCTTGTGTTTACTATCTCTTTCAGGAAGTGGATAAAATGCTTAATCCATCTTTTTAAAGTTTTGGCTCATCATTTCAGTGATCAGAGTACTTAAGTCTTTCAAATTTGGACCCAGAAATGTACTAGGTGTATGACTCTGGGAAAATCACATAACCTTTATTTGACCCACTTACCTCAACTGTTAAATGGGTATAACGACAGGGTTTTTATGAGGATCAAATAAGTTGACATTTGTAAAAAAAAGTGCTTAGAATGGTTCCTGGCATATAGTAGGTACCATGAAAATGTTTATTCTTCCTCATTGAATAAGCCTTCTTCTATAACCCATTTTCCCATTCTGTTTTCTTAAGACTTTTTCTTCATTATATTCCTTTCTGCCTATTTTTTTTTACTTAGATATTCACTGGGAATATCATTCTATAATTTTCTTTCTTTGTTTATCCCACTATAACTAAGGTAGCAAGATCATATTTGCATCATATAATGAATTCAGTAGAATATATTTTCCTTGTTTTTGCAAATTATTTATATAATATTGGAATTAATTATTCTTAAATGTCTTAAATGTAAATTTCATTTACAAATCTATCTATACTTGGATAGCTTTCCTTGGGAGTTAATTTGTTGTGTATGCAATTTCTATTTTCTGAGTTTGGGTTCTATAAATTGTCAATTTCTGGGTATTTTATGATTTTGTAAACATCAATTTGTTTTGCTACATGTAATTAGGCAAAATATTTCTAATAATCTCCTTTATTATTCATATACATTTTTCATTCTTTTTAAAAATCAGATTAGCTAATGGTTTATTTTGGTTTCAAAAATAATTTCTATTTAAAATAATGGGAGTTTCTTTGCTTTAAATTTGGTTTGATTTTTATTTCCAGTGGATACTTAGGCTTATTAACTAATCAGTTTTCTAGTTTTTTAATGACATGCCCAAATCATTGATCTGCTCTTTTCCCATGTTGTTGATGAAAATGTTTAGACATATAAACATTCCTCTCTTGACTTTTGGTTGCTTAATAAAGGATTTTGGCATACTCTCAATGTCATTTTCTTTGATGAAATTTAATACTTTTATGATCTATACTTTGACACATCAATACTTTAGGACTGAATTATTGTTTCCAATTAATTTTAAACCATATGGTTTGCATCATTTGTGGTAAATTATGTTTTCAGTATCTTAGCTTTTTGTGAAGATTGTATCCCCTAGTACATGATCAATTTTTATGGTGCTTTGTGCCTTTACTAGGAGTAGGCTAAGAAAGAGCTGTATTAATTTCTTTTTTCATTTAGTAATTACTGAGATCTATCATATCTAAGTTTTCTAAAATTTTATTCAGCTCTTTATTTTCTTTCATGTATATCTTTCACTTAGATTTGTTTTGGCTTGAGTGTTGTTTGAGATCTTTGACTTGTTTTATTGCCTATCTTTTTCTTATTAGTCAAATTAGTTTTCTTTTAACTATTTAGATGCTATGCAATTTCTTGCATATATATATATACATACATACATATACATATATATACATTTATTTTATTGTTTGTATTGAGTTTAAACATAATGCAATTTCCCCACTTATCTCTTTTTATCACATCTATTTTTGTCTTTGCCTGCCTAGGATTATTATTACTATCTTTTAAAAAAAATTTCACCAGAAGCATCCTAGATTTTGTTCTAGCCCTTTATTTTAACTTTGTCAACCTTTCTTTTTCAAGTGTATTTCTTTTAAACAGCATATTGCTAGATTTTGTTTTTGAATCCGTTCTTATAACCTTCCATTTTTAGGGTGAGTTCATCTCATTCACATTCATTTATTATTGCTTTCTGCATATGATTCTGTGTATTTCTTTCCCCATATCTTTTATAAATTTCTTTGTTTTCTATCCTACTCTTTACAAAGAACATTGTGCTAATAAGGAGTGTTCTCAATAGCAATGATCTATATTTGATGTAATTTACTTCTATTCCACTGTCCCTCTTCTTGTCCAGTCCAAATGTCACCTGTTCTTACCCTTTCTTTATTTATTTGAGTAATCCTCCCTTCATGTTCTGTCCTTTAAAGATGATTTTTTTCTTAGCTTAATTTTTGTTATGTTTTAATTCTCTTTCTCTGTTTCTTCTCCTCACTTGATTTTCTATTGATATTTCTTCATCAAACTCTTTGTGTATGGGTATATGTATATTCAGTCCTCTTTTGTATGATATATATGTGTATGTATATATGGAATGAGAAGAGAATAAACACTTCTATTACATCTACTTTGTGCCAGATATCTTTACAAATATTATCTAATTTGATTTTCACACTTACCCTGAAAGGTGGGTGCTATTATTATTCCTATTTTATACTTAAAGAAACAGAGGCAAACAGAAGTTAAATGATTTGCCCAGGGTCACTAAGGTAGCAAATGTCTGAAATAGTATTCAAACTTGGATCTTCCTGACTCTGGTCTAGCACTCTATTTTGCTACAAATTGTCTTTGTGAGGTTTGATGTAGCCTGTTTCTTACACCCTTTCTTTCATGGTCCCTTTCCTTCATATTTATATAATTCCCTCATGCAAGCTGATTACATGAGATTGGAAGTACCACTCCATTCATATTCTTTTCTTCCCTAAGGTATTCCCTTTCCCTTCCTTTCTTCTTCCCTTTCTCCTTCCCTCCATCCTTCCCTCCCTTCCTCTCTTCCTTCTAAAGTCATTGAAAGATAGCAAAACTGCTTTCAGATCCTCTCCCTTCTATGTTTCCTCTATGACCCTTGAAGACTAGGCTCACAATGGTTACTTGCTTCTTTTCCTCCTATTACAATATAAACATTTCATCATCATCCAGTCCCTTCTAATTGATTGAATACACTTATCTTTGTATGTCCCTCTTGACTTCTGTAATATTTCATGATATCTCCTTGGGTCTTCCTTATCAAAATGTGTTCTATTTCATGAAAGGTCCATTTCTCCCTTTATGATTCTATTCACTTTTGGTTGTAGCATTTATTTTCCTTTCTGGAAGAGCATACCAACATACACACACACACACACACACACACACACACATAAAATATTTTTTTGCAAGGCAATGGGGGTTGTATGACTTGCTCAGGGTTACACAGGTAGTAAGTGTCAAGTGTCTGAGGCCAGATTTGAACTCAGGTACTCCTGAATCCAGGGCCAGAGCTTTATCCACTGTGCCACCTGGATGCCCCCCACCAACATATTTTAATAGCACATGAGAAAGGGTTTTTTTCCATTTTTGCTAGGGAATAAAACAAGCAAGCAATGACAAATTAATTCTATTTTTTATTAGATCTTTAAAAAGCCAATGTTAAAAATATTTACCATCCTAAAACTTGATTTGGTTACAATAACATA
This sequence comes from Dromiciops gliroides, assembly GCF_019393635.1. NCBI lineage: Eukaryota > Metazoa > Chordata > Mammalia > Microbiotheria > Microbiotheriidae > Dromiciops > Dromiciops gliroides. The sequence continues at coordinate 117,436,291 of NC_057864.1, read as the reverse complement.
ATAACAAACATTTCACAAGGTTTTCAAGGTAAAATAGAAATCTATGAAACTGAGGAAATAAAAAAGTTAGACTAGTTTCTCTGTCATTAGGTTTCCTTACCAAATAAACAAACTTCTGTATACCAACTCCTTGGGGGTGTAATTCAAATTCCAATTGGCCTAAGTGACATTCATGTTATATTATATTCAATCATTTTTTTTCAATCCAGAGTACTGTAGTTTCCTGAAACAAGTTCCAACAGAAATATATTATAATAATGAAATATTATTGTAAGTTTAGTTTTTGGTTAAGGTTATTGTAATTGAATTTCTATAGTATGTAAGGAGATGACAGAACATTTTATAGCTAGCATGCATTTCAAAACATTGAGGGTATGAATATTCTAATATTCTTGTATTTTACTTGAAAATTTCTCATGAAATGGTAGTTTTTATATGGAGTATATGCATGCATCTTTGTGTATTAGTATTTATATTTCTTTCTTTCCTATGACAGCATAACAGCTACTTGAAGGCAGTCATCATGTCCCCCATATACAAATTTTGTATCATTTTTTACAACTCTTCCCTCCCCCATCAAGCTAATTTTCTTCCATGGATTTTCATATGACACAGTCTCAGGACACTCAACATTTTGGTGGTCCTGCCCTGGACATTCTCCAGTTTATCACTATCAATATCTTTCTTAAACTGTGATATTCAGAACTGAACTCAATATTCACAATGAATGCTGATGAGAACAAAATACACTGGGGCTGTTCCCTCTCTGATCTTGGAAGTTATGCTTCTATTAATGCAGCCCAAGAAATTATTTTTTGGCTTCCACATTATACTGTTCACATATATTGAGCTTGCATTCCACTAAAATCCCTAGAATAACTGCTGTCTAACCATACCTACAACATCTTATATTTATTAGGTTGATTATTTTATACCCAGGAAAAGACTTTACATTTATCTGAATTGAATCTTCTATTAATAATTCATTATATTAATAACTCAAATGCTCTAATGTGTTAAGATCCTTTCAGATCTTTATTCTCTCATTTAATGTGTTAGCTATAATTAGCCACCACCACCACTACTGCCACCATGACCACTACTACCACCACCCCACCCCCACCCCCACCCCCAAAGTACTGTTGTCATCATCCCCACTATCACCAACACCATCATCACCACCATCATCATCTTAATTGCTCATGCCTCTGCTTCAAATTTTTCCTATTACTATTGCTAACTGTGTTTCCTTCCGTCCTATTTGCTCCCCATGGTATTTACTGTTTTCTATCTTCTTTTACCCTATCCCTCCTCAAAAATGTTTTGTTTCTGTCTGCCCCTCCCCAAATCTGCCCTCCCTTCTTTTACCCCTCCCACCTTATCCCTTTCCCCTCCCACTTACCCACAGTCAAGATATATTACTATACCCACTTGAATGTGTATGTTATTCCTCTTTGAGCCAATTCTGATGAGTTCAAGGCTCATTCACTCTCCCACTCCTCCCCCATCTTTCCCTCTACTCCGTAAGCTTTTTATTGCTTCTTTTATGTGAGATGTTTTACCCCATTTCACCTCTCCTTTTCCCTTTCTCCTAGTGCAATCCTCTCACACCTTAATTTTATTTTAAATATGTCATCATGTGACAGCTAGGTGGCACAGTGGACAAAGTACCCACCCTGGACCTAGGAGGACCGGAGCCCAAATCTGGTCCCAGACATAAGACACCTGATGCATGACACTGTGTATGCCACCCAACCCTGATCACTCCACAAAAAATGATAATCAAAAATATAAATGCTTTACAGATATCATCCCTTCATAATCAATTTCCACCTATTTGTCTAAATTTATCCCTTTCAGCTGCCCTAATACTGAGAAAGTTCTTATGAGTTAGATATATCATCTTCCCATGTAGGAATGTAAACAGTTTAACCTTGTAACATTCCTAATGATTTATTTTTCCTATTTACCTTTTTATTCTTCTCTGGGGTCTTGTATTTAAAAGTCAAATTTTCTATTCATTTCAGGTCTTTTCAGCATGAATACCTGTAAGTCCTCTCTTTCACTGAAATCCCAGTTTTTTGCCTTGAAAGATTATAATCAGTTTTTCTGGGTAGGTGATTCTTGGTTGTAATCCCAATTCCTTTGCCCTCTGGAATATCATGTTCCATGACCTCTGATCCTTTAATGTAGAAGCTGCTAGGTCCTGCCTGTGACTCCATAGTACTTGAATTGTTTCTCTCTGGCTGCTTGCAGTATTTTCCCCTTGACCTGAAAGCTCTGGAATATGTCTATAATATTCCTGGGAGTTTTCATTTTGGGATCTCTTTCAGGAGGTGATTGGTGGATTCTTTTAATTTCTATTTTACCTAGAATATCAGGGCAATTTTCCATGACAATCTCTTGGAAGATGATGTCTAAGGTCTTCTTTTGATCATGGTTTTCATGTAGTCCAATAATTTTAAAATTATTTCTTCTGGATCTGTTTTCCATGTCAGTTGTTTTTCCAACGAGATCTTTCACATTACCCTCTATTTTTTTCATTCATTTGGATATCTTGATTTCTCATAAAGTCATTAGCTTCCATTTGTTCAGTCCTAATTCTTAAGCAAATGATTTTCTTCAGAGAACTTTTGTACCTCCTTTTCCTATTGGCCAATTTGGCTTTTCAAGCTGTCGACTTTTTTCCCATTACTTTCCTGCCTCACTCTCATTTCTCTTTCCATTTTTTCCTTCTACCTCTTTTACTTTATCTTCAAAGGCCTTTTTGATAGCTCCTGTGGCCTGAGACCAGTTCATATTTTTCTTGGAAGCTTTGAATGCAGGATCCCTAACCTTGTTGTCCTCTTCTGAGTGTTCACCTTGATCTTCCTTGTCAACAAAGAAACTTTCTATGATCCAACTTTTTTTTCTGTCTGTTCATTTTGCTAGCCTATTTCTTGATTTTTAACTCCTTCTCAAAGTGGGGAACTGCTTCAGGGTGTCCTAGGTGGTACGATTTAAGGAAGGGCATGTTCTTCACTTCCTTGGCCTGTGCTCTGGTCTGTAAATAACTCCAGGCCAACTTGTTCTTTAACCTGGAAACAAAATTTTGTTTCACTGTGGTTGCTAACTCCAGTGAGCTTGTGCTCCTCCCCGTTTCTTTTTTAAATTGGTACTTTTGACCTTCTCCAATCTTGTGATATCTCTCTCATTTTCCACAATCTTTCAAATGTCAAAGACCATGATTCACTAAATTCATTTTGGACACAATGATGTAATTCATCTGAATTAGGTGTCATGAATTCATCAAGGGCAGCTTGATGCTCCTTTGCTATCTCCTCCTTTATCTTGGGAATCAACTCCAATTAGTCATTTTTTGTTCTGTCATCTTTATTTTAAGATTTCTTCTCCTTGGCAGCAAAAACAGAAGCAAAATAAGAATCAAACAGCTCTGATTTCTCCTTGTTCAATTAGGCCTCTTCTTCTCCTAGTTTAACTACAAAAAACCCAAACCAAAGCAAAAAACAAAAAACAAAGAAACAAACCCCACAACATTTTGTTGTTGTTCTGGTAGACCCACCTCCCTTCATAAACAATATAGCCAGGTTTCAAGAGAATACTATATGGGGGCAGCTAGATGGCACAGTGGATAGAGCACCGGCCCTGGATTCAGGAGTACCTGAGTTCAAATCTGGCCTCAGACACATAACACTTACTAGCTGTGTGACCCTGGGCAAGTCACTTAACCCCAATTGCCTTACCAAAAAAGCAAAAAAAAAAAAAGAGAGAATACTATATGAAAGAATGATCAATATGACCAAAGAATAACACCTCTGAGCTTCTCCATGTAGTCCAAGATGACAGAAGAAGATGGAAAGATATCTATGAGTTTTCTCAGTGGGAATGCACCACAGAGAAAAAGAAATTTTTAAAAAAGGATCTGACAAATTGGACTTAGAAGAAGGAAGATCTAAACCTGTAGGGGTAGAGCCAGCCCCCAGTTTGTCACCAAATAATGAGATGGTCAGTCAGTATGTATATGCCCTGCAGCCCTCCAATAATTGCAAAGCTAATACTCTTGTCATAACCAAAATAGGAGACAGGCCAGTTCCCAGTGGGCAACTGTCCAGTGTCCTCCTGACTCCTGGGGGTAATATTTTTGGAATTGTGAGATCAGCAGGATCTCCAACATTCTGTAAGGGCCAGTTGTAGGTATAGCCGTGGGAGGAAACAACTCTCAATTGGTTATTGTGCAAGGAAAAGGAGACAGAGATGGGTGTAAGACCATCAATTGTCATCCACCACAAGGATATGGTGTTACATACATACAAACCCTTTATTGTGAGAGAAGATAGGGCCTAGTTTCAGATACCAGGTCTAGAGTGTCAGTAGGGCAGAATCACTATCAAGGCCTTTGTCATCAAGACTGCAAAGGAAATAGGACCAGGTAAGACTTGCCCTCCCTGTCCAAAGTGTGGAAGGTGATGGAGTCTGACACTTACTTGAAGTAACAATCCCATAACTAAGCATGGAATTATGGTTAAATAGAAGACAAATTGAAATACAATAATGAAATAACATGGGTTAAGAAAAAACTCAAGAGATAAACCTATAAGAATAATTCAGTTCTATAAAAGACACAAGTAGAACCTCAGGAATAAAAATGCTTGACCACAAGGATTCCAAGAGCAGAAGGAAAATTAAGATTCTTGGGGATAATTAGTAGTATAATAAATAACTTAGAAGAGAATATTAAAAATATGATCCAAACAGTGGTCTTCCTGAAAAAGAAATTGAAAGAAAGAGAAATTGATGATTCAATGAGACAAGAAATATCAGTACTATGTTAAAAGAATGAAAAATTGGAAGACCATTTGAGGTAGTTATTATAAAAACAATTAGCCCAGGAAACAGGTCAAGAAGGTAGAAATCAAGAATCACTGGGTTCCTTGAAAACTGTATTTTGTGGGCCAGGACTGACTGAGACCAATCTGATAGTACAAGCTGAGGATCTGAATGAAATGAGACACTAATATACCATTTGACCCAACTCCTTATTGCTTCTGAAATGAAACATAATCTTTTCAGCATGGCATTTAAATGTCACCCAAATCTACCTTCAACTCACCTATTCACACATGCTACATTCTAGCCAGAGTAGACTACAGAAGTTGGCATTCCATCTTTAGGTCTCTTAATAGGCTATCCCTGTCTTCCTTTGCCTAGAAGACATTTCTCCTCTACCTCAGCCTCTAAGAAAGCATGGTCTTCATTAACAAATTAGCTCAGGTCTAACTTTATGCAGCTGGTAGTCCTCTTTTCCTTCTCAAATAACCTTGTATTTGATTATCTGCATACATGATACATGTAGAAGATCTGCTTCTTGAGGTAGACTTTTATTTTTGTCTCTCTAGGCTCAGTATATAATATAGTGCCCTACATATAATAATTACCTTATAAATATTTGTTATACTCACTTTAATGTCAGCTGCAAATTTGGTAAAATGCCATATATTCTTTCATCCATATCATGAATTAAAATGCTGGACAGCATAGGGCCAAAGACAGTTCCCAGAAGCATTCCCCAACATAAATCTTACCAAATTGACATCAATTCATTAATAACAACTTTTTTTCCCCTTGTTCCTCTGCTAGTTCTCAATCTACCTAATTATATTATCACCTAACCCAAATTGTCCCATTTCATTCCAAAGGATACTATCAGAAACTGTCAAATACCTTGCTGAAATCCAGGTATTCTATACCTATTAAATTCTCCTTCTCTATGAGTCTAGTGTTCTTGTCAACAAGAGAAATGTGTTGAGCCTGCCATGAATGATGCTGGCTCTAAGTCATCACCAATTCCCCTTCTAAAATATTACAACTGGTTCATTTGATATGTTCTAGAATATTTGCTAAGAAAAAAATAAAATTTGTTGATTTGTAGTTTTAAAATTTTTCCAGTTTTCAAAACATTAGGCTATTTTATTTGATTGTCTCCAGGTCTTTCTGCTCTTCATAATTTTTCAAAGATCAATGTCAGGACTTCAACACTCATAGCAACCTTGCAGTACCTCCAGTGTAGTTAATTAAGGCTTATTTTAGGCCAACTAAAGGATCTCTTAGTACTTATTTTCTCACTCATCTTGGATTTTAACTTGCTGTGAGCCATTTTTCTTCTCTACTTTACAGTCAAATAATCACCTTTCCCCTAAAGAGAAATCAGAAGTAAAATAAAGGTTGGCCACTTTTTCCAACTAGTCATTGTTCTTCATTTTTATTTCATCAATGCTGGACATTAAGCCTCTCCTTCTTCCCTTCACCACTGCTTTTTTTTTTTTTTAAGCCAACAACTCATAAGACCGGGAAACCTAACTTTTCTCTGAACTCTTAAAAACGTTTATCACTTTTTTTCAGTCATGTCCAACTCTTTGGGGTTTTCTTGCTAAAGACATTAGAGTGGTTTGCCATTTCCTTCTCGACCTCACTTTAGATATGAGGAAACTGAGACAGACAGGATTATGTCACTTGCCCAGGGTCACATAGCAAGTGCCCGAGGCTGGATTTGAAATCATTAAGTAGAGCCTTCCTGAATTCAGGCCTGGCACTCTAGCCATCACATCACCTAGCTGTCCCTAAAATTGATTTTTCTTAAATCTACAATTTTCATTGGCCTATGTCCAGTTTTCTTCACCTCTATCACACATTCCAAGATAGATAGAAAGTTTACTTTTCCCCAAATAGTAACTGGTTAGCTTCAGTCCCTAGATTGGAGGACTTTTTAATTTAGGAGAATTTTAGAATACATTGTTAATGTTGGTTTGTGAGTAAAAGAAATGGTGATCACTTTCAGTTAGCATGAATTCATCAAAAACAAATAATTTCAAACCAGCTTTGTTTCTTTTATTTTTTACAGGAATAACTTGACATATGAATGCCTTAGACATAGTATTTCTGGGTTTAAATATAACATTTAACAGAATCTTATGAAAGTTTTGTGAACAAGATGAAGATATATGATAGATAAAAGTTTAGTCAGGTAGTCTTAAACCTGTCTGGGCCACCAAACAAAAAAATGATGATTGATGGTCTTATGTCAAGGAAGAGGGAAATCCAATTGAAGTCACCAAACCAACAAAAGACAGATATTCCATGAAACTCTAAGCCTGGTGTGTACCTCAGGTTTCCTATGCTCTGCTTGGTGCCCAAGGCATGCAGAATATGTGTAGTCTCTAGATCAATGTAGTAAGGTTGGTAATTTGGTAGAGGAGTGGTAGGGGAGGGAAAAGGGGTGAGGTAGTATGCTTTCTTCCCTTAGGGCTCTGACATGGGGGGAGTGCTTTTTCCCACTACTTGTCTTTTGCAAGTCTATCCATTCTGGGATTTCTTCAGTTAGGAAACATAGCCTCCTAGATGTTGGAGTTATAGAGAAGGGAAGAAAGTATGCTCCTTGGATATTTGCTTTAAGGATCCATCTTAACGCAAAAGTCTGGCCATGCAATATGGTCTACAAATCTGAGTTTTATGAAAAACCCTCTTTTAGCAGAATGTAATATATGTTTTTATAGCATTTGTTTGGTAATCAGTAGTTTCTTGGCAATGGCCAATACTAACAGAATCTTGCCATGGATGTTGACTAAGAGGAGATTCTTGAGCAGTATTAAATTGCTAGTTGCTCTATATCTGTTTTCTTTTTCTTGAAGAGTGATTTTTGACACTACATCTTTTCACTTCTCTTGTCCCAGCATTCTCTCTATGGCATTAAGATCTCTTGTTTAGATCTCATATTTTTTCTTATGTGGAGCTATTGACTAAATTTTATCACTGCCCCTTCTCCTCCCTCCTTGTTTTGTCTTCTTTAAATTATTCTGGTAGTCTTCCTCCAATTTCATAAACACTTCTCTAAGGTACTTGACTTACTAAATCTATATGGGCAGCTTTCCTATAGTTTTCTAAAATTGTACTGTCAGCTCTTTCCCCAACTATTTGGATCAATAAATTTAATTGTGTACAATTCTAGATGAAGCATCAGTGATAAGACACAAGTGACAACATTTCACACAGGAGTATCCCTGACTCAGCCCTTCAAAATGAGACTGTATCAGAGACAGATAATTAGAACTTAGATAGCCTATTGGAAGTATGTTCTCAGCAAGTGACTTGTCAGATTCATATAGGGTTTAAAGATAACATAATACTTTACTAGCCACAATTCTATGAAGTGGGCAATGTATTTAGTATTAGCCCCATTTCACAGATGAAAAGACTGAAGGTCAGAGAGATTAAGTGGTAATCTTAAATTTTGGGGGGGGAAAGAACAAATATGTTAGTGGCAGAGATAGCCTGTGAGAGATATCAGTCATTCAGGCAAGAAGTATTTATTGAGGGGGCTGCTAGGTGGCGCAGTGGATAAAGCACCGGCCCTAGATTCAGGAGTACCTGAGTTCAAATCCGTCCTCAGACACTTGATACTTACTAGCTGTGTGACCCTGGGCAAGTCACTTATCCCCCATTGCCCTGCAAAAAAAAAAAAAAAAGAAGTATTTATTGATTGCCTTCTGTATAATAGGCAATGGGTTAAGTAATAATAATAATAATAAATAAATAATAAAAAGAAAGGCAAAAAAACCCCACCCTGCCCTCAAGGAGTTTATATTCTAATGGAATGTAGTCAAGCAAAAGTGTACATACATATAGTGTAAAGGGGAAGTAAACTCAGAAGGAAAGCATTAACAGTGTAGGGGGAAAGACGAAGGCACAGGAAAATCGTCAGGCAGGAGATGATATTGAACTCAGTATTTAAGAAATCCAGGGGACTCAAGTAGTAGATATGAAAACAGAGAACATTCCAAGCATGGGGATAACCAGGGAAAAATACAGAGTTGTAATGTGGAATGGATTGGCAGATTCATCAGGGTAAGTAAGGGGAGTAAGTAAAATAATGCTGGGAATATAAGAAGGGGCCATGCTGTGAAGAGTTTTATAGGCCAAACAGAGAATTTTATATTTGATCCTGGAGGTGATAGGGAGCCACTGGAATTTACTTTGGGGCATATATTTAATATGGTCAAACTTGTGCTTTACAAAGATCACTCCAGTAGCTAGAGAAAGTAGGGATGATACAATAGACTATCTTAATGGAATGGATTCAAGGATACATTTTGAGGGTTTTGCCTTGGTAAGAGAAGGGTCACCTCTTGGTGATATAGAGGTGTGAGCAGGATACAGTGGAGAGACATGATTGATGTTTGAGGTAGAAGGGAGAAGAGGATGTTTCAGGTATTATAGATTGGAAAGTATACTGTATTGGGTATCAAAAGGCTTTGCTTTAAAACTTGATTTTCTAATAACTGATCTTGATCCAATCACTTATGCTCTTTCTGTCTCCTTCACCTGTAAAGGAGGAAAATTAGATAATGGTCCTTTATATTCTAAATATAAAGAGCCTGTTGTGTTCTTTCACTTTGGTTCTGGAGTTCTTTCTCCCTTTCCCAGTAATAGAGAAAGACAATTAGGCATTCTAGAAAAAGAGAGAAAGAGAAAAAGATATCCAAAGAATGGAGGGGCCCATAATAGAAAGTGCATCTATACACATACACACATGTATACATACATACATACACACATACATACACACATTTGTGTGCATGCAACAATTTGCATGTATGTATATATGCATATCTGTATGAATGCATTGTATATATGCATGTGCATATATGCATACACACATATATGATATAGTTTACTTCATATTATGTTCAACAATGAAATATATAATTTTTAAAAGTAATGTATTGGGGGCAGCTAGGTGGCACAGTGGATAAAGCACCGGCCCTGGATTCAGGAAGACCTGAGTTCAAATTTGGCTCAGACGCTTGACACTTAAATAGCTGTGTGACCTTGGGCAAGTCACTTAACCCCAATTGCCTCACCAAAAAAACAACAAAAAATAATAAAAAAAGTAATGTATTGACTAATTTAAAACTGTATTGGTATCATTTGTTTTTATATCACCCTCATTTCCAAATATATTCCTCCTCTTTATCTACTTACAAAGCTACATCTTGTAATAAAGAATAATTTAAAAGCATCAAAACCACATATTAAACATTATACATACACACATATATAAATGAAAAAGGAATAATTTGTAAACCTAACCAGCATATCAATTGGTACATATGTATATGTGCACACACATATACATACATACAACAGAAATAGCCACATGTACACATACATTTACCCATAAACACATAGAAATATATGTATATATGCATATAATATGTATGTATATAATATAGACCCATAATAAATATACTCATGCATACATACATACACCACAATACTTATATACACATATATGCACACATATGCACACATATATACATTAATGTATTGGTTAGTTTGCTGGGTTTTACCTTTATTTTTCTTATCCTTTGTTCCAAGAAGTACCTTACTGAGTACATGAGAAGAAATATATTTGAAAATGAAAGTAGTGAAAACAAATGATGCTGATATAAAACAATATTTGATGCACCACTTCAATTATATATACACACACACACACACACACACACACACACAAACGCTTTATTATATAACAGGAAGGTAAATATTAAAATATTTGAAAACAACATATGTTTAAATAAAAAAATATTTACATTCACTTTCCTTAGATATATTTTTCTCCCTTCTATATTGTTCAGGAATATTCATTCATCTTTCTGTTTCTGTCTCTCTCATTTTCTTTCTCTCTTACTAAGAGGGGGAGGGAGATATTATATACTTAACAGAATGCATGGCACATAGTGAGAACTTAATAAAATTAGTTGATTGAGTAATATACTGAAAGACATGGAGAAATATCTTCCATGGTTTTTCACTTCTAGTATCACATTTTTGTCCTTTCCTTCAGTGAACATTAAAAACCAGCACTTAACTTCTCTGAACCTCAGTTTTCTCATCTGCAAAAAAGGAATAACATGCCATGCCATATATCTCACAAAATTATGAGGTCAGAAAATGCTAGTTCCCCTTAAATGCTACTTATTTTTCATAATTTCCCTTAAGATTATAGAACTTGTTCCTCCAAAAGAATTTTGTTTTTATTTTGTCTAGCTCTATAAATTATCCTCTTGGTATTTTGGTATGGTACTAAACTTGTCAGTTAATGTTAGGTAGTATAATCAAGTTTACAACAAAGCACAGCACATCTAAAACAGTGAATATATCTCCAGTTATTTAGGTTATTCTTGATTTCATCTTGAATGTCCCTTGGTAGAATGATATTCAGTTATTTGATCAAATTTATAGTTTTGAAAAATGGGACTTTATTTTTTTTAATTTTCCTCCCAATTTTTTATGATAGATGTAAATTTTTGGGGAATCGTTTTTTCTGAGACAATTAGATGTCCTGCTCTTTTTTTTTCTAAGTAAACTGTCATGCCACCAAATAGTTTTGTTTTGTTTCTTCTTTGATAGTGTTCATGTCCTTAATCTCTTTCTCTTAACAATTTCAAATAATTGTGGGGAAAGTATTCATCCTTCTTTTGCTCCTGTATTAACTGGGAAAGTTTCAAGGATTGCTCCTTTAACATATATCCCAGATTTGGTTTTGGACATTTTTTACATTAATGTAAATTATATTTAATTATTTTAATTAATGTAATTACATTTTGCATTTGTACTTTTTATTTTTTGTTTAGTGCTTTTTTTTAGATTAAAAATAGAGTTAATGGGAATATTTTTGCTTTTATTTGTATTTGTAGCCTTTAACACAGTGCCCAGGATATTGTGAATACTTGGTGACTTCACTTCTGCATCTATTGATATACCTTTGGTACCTTGGGGTGTTTGTAATTTTAATATATTGGTTGTTTATCTAATTTTTATTTGGCCAGGCAATGAGGGTTAAGTGACTTGCCCAGGGTCACACAGCTTGTAAGTTTCAAGTGTCTGAGGCTGGATTTAAACTCAGGTCCTCCTGAATCCAGGGCCAGTGCTTTATGCACTGTGCCACCTAGCTGCCCCTGTTTGTCTAATGTTGAACTATCTCTATATCACTGATGCAAATCTGGCTCAATCATAAGGAATAATTTTTGGACATATTGCTATATTTTTGCTATGATTTTTCCTGGAATTTTTATACCAGCAGTCATAAGTGAAATCAGTCCAAAGTTTTCTTTCTTTGATTTGTCCTTTACTATTTTGGGTAAATAGAATTATAATTACCTCATAAAAAGAGTTTGTTAGAGTGTTTTCTTCCTAAGCTTTTGATGTTAATTTGTATAGCATAATTATTAATCTAGACTAGATTTCTATCCTCTTTGAGGAATTCCTTTGTGGTTAATTGAGTTTTACATACTGAAATTAGATTGTTTAAAGTCTTTATTCCATATTATGTTAATTGGACATTTTGTATTTCAAATAATTTCAAGTTCTCAGTTTTGATGCAATGTAATGATTTATAGTAGGATCTGATGGTTATTTTTATTCTCTTCTTCTTCTTCCTCTTCCTCTTCTTCTTCTTTTGGTTAACTCAATTTCAAGTCAACTATATAATAGGCCCTGAGCTAAACAGCACTAGGGATACATAGATATATGAAAACCAAACTATCCTTAAACAAGTTTACAATATAGTGGAAAATAACATGCAAGCAACTATGTACAAACAAGGAAAAAATGTAGAGAATCCCAGTGAACTTAGTAGTTATGGAGAAGTTAGGAAGAGGAGGTAGTTTTAGAGGAAATATAAAGAAATGTTAAGTTTAGGATGTCTATGGGACATCTAGCTCAATATGTCTAATAGATAGTCAGAGATGCAGGAGTAGTTAGAAGAGAGGTTAGGTCTGGATAAATAGATCTGAGAATTAGCTGTATATGTGTGTATGTATGTGTGTGTGTGTGTATGTGTGTGTGTGTGTGTGTGTGTGTGTATGTGTAGATATGCATTAGCATCCATAAGAGTTCATGAGATCACTTATCAAAATAATATAAAGAGAAAAAAGAGTAAGGTTTTTTGAAGATAGAGGAGACATGGGTGTTGTTTTGTAGACTGTAGTTCTTGTTGTTTGACCTTCATTCCCAAAAAGGATCATGACATCACCCTAACATCATGACTGACAGTGAAGTGGATTTAAGTGAGGGAGGACTGCGCAAGGTCACCAACTTCATTCTCTCCTCTAGAGCCATCTGGGTCCAGTGGCAAGATATATATCAAGATGACTGGAGATGGTCCCAGATGTTTTTTTTTAAGGTAATTTGAGTTAAGTGAATTGCCCAGGGTCATACAGCTAGTAAAGTGTCTCAAGTGAGATTTGAATTCAGGTCCTCACAACTTCAGGGCCAGTGCTCTATCCACTGCACCACCTAGCGACCTAAAAAAGGAGAAGGAAGAGTCAGACATGACTGAACAACAACGCTGTACTGCAGGCAGTAGCAGTCAGTAGAAAGGGAGGGATTAGAGATTAACAAGAGTCAGGATGATAAGGGAACAATGTACTGGAAAAGATAAATTGGAATGGGACCACTTGTAAATGGAAAAGGGTGTATTTTGGTAAGGAAAAGGACCACTTCTTCCTTTGAGACAATAGTGAAGAAGGATTTGGGAGTGGGGAAGGCTTTTGAATGATGTGAAATGAGGAGGAGGGGATAAAATGGAAGCCTCAGTAAATGGCTGCATTCCCCCCCCCCCCATATGAGACAAGATTCTTAGCTAAGAGAGTGAGATGAAAAAGTGCCATGGGAGATTTTATTACATAAATGGAATTTCAGTGTTTATGAACATGGAAATGTAAAATTTGTGGGTGATAGCAAGATCAAAGATATGGTCATCTCTGTGTAGCTGAGGTAGAATGGAGGAATATGTCAAGGGAAATGTATAAGTTGAGACATCGGAAATTTACAGAAGTTAGGGTATATGAGGGAGTACTATTATACATGTTTCAATCCTCTAGTATGGAGAGGTAGATAGTGGGAGGGATGGATTAATTTAAAATAATTGTTCATTGAACAATTACAAATAATAAACTAAAATATTTGTTTAATGTACTTGGTCTTCTTTTTCAGGTTTAACTTATTCTTACTTACTAATGATCCTATTAATTCATCTATCTGTGATCTAGGTTTTAATTCAGAATTTATCCTTTGAACTTTTGGTCTTTCAATCTTTCTCTTGTATTTCCACTCACTTGCTTCTGGTTTCCTTCCATTTTCTTTGTTACACAGGTACCTGATCCTGGAAGGTCTCATCATCCTTGTGCTGGGGGACTTGGAATTGGGCTTTTATGAGGTCTCTGTGCTGAGTAAATTGTTTTGAGGGGTAGGAGTGAAGAGAATTAGCCCCAGCTGGATTCTAGTCCTCTTTCTTTTCTACCCTGCGGCTCTAAGTATTTAATGTGTTTTCTCTCTTGCCTGTACTTCTAGTGTCCTACCCTGCCCCTATTCCCTTTTTATTCCTTTCCCCTTCACTTCACAGGGATGGATAGAATCTACTCCCTCTTGAGTAGTTGGGGAGGGCAATCTGTTCTGGGAGAATTACTGCCATGCAGAGCAAAATAAATCTTTGTCACTGGACTCTGAATAAAATATCTGGGAGTTTAGTTTATCTCATGGTGCCTATTTTTTGGAGTTTGATGGAGCTAGGGCTTTGGGAGACAACTGTTTGTATTCAAGTTCTCCAATATTACTTTGTTTAGTTTTTAGTTTATGTAGTTTACCATCTTGTGAACTTATGATTTTAACTTTGTTAATTTTTCTGGTACAAGTTCCTTTTTCTGAGGCTATATTGGCTTTGGAGGGTTGTAGAAAGGAAGTAGCCTGCCATATTATTAGGTCATGTCAATTCTCTAGTAATTTTTAAAATGAGTTGAACTCACTTCTCTTTCTAAATCATTCCTCCAAATGCATTCAATTCAGTTGCCTTTTACTCTTATGTACCCCCTTAATTGATCTTTTTTTTTTCCTTTTTGGATTAGTAGTTCCTAATTCAAAAGAAACCAACTAGTCTTAGCCTTACTTCAGTCTCATGTAAAGAAGTGCTGAAGTGTAACCTAACAATCTTTAAATACTTAAAACATTCCTTTGAGAATAGAAAGGTTTACTGATGGCTCCTTTATCTGCAGGAAGAAAAAATCTATAGGATAAGGACTTAAATTTAAGTAAGAGAAATCTAGATTACACATTAGGAAAATATTCTTCTTGAGAAGGGTGATTAAACTAAGGAATGATATGTCATATTGTCAGTACAGATTTTTTCATTACTATGTTAACCATTTAAGAGAGTTAATTTTCTAGGAGACAAGGAGACCCTTAAAGTGGAACGGGGAGGGGTTCATGAGTTCTATAAGTTCTTCTCAGAGATTTGATTCCTTGATATTTTTTACTTAACCTAATAGAAAAGTATAAAAATATTCTGATTTTTTCCCATCCCTTTTCAATGGTAGGTACCTTTTGCACACTCACTTCTTCTTTTGGTTTTCAGTTAAATTCCTACATTTTTTTCTGATTTAGAATTTTATTTTTTCCAAATTACATGTAAAAACCAAGTTTGACTTCAATTTTTAAAAAAAACTTTGTGTTTCAATTTCTCTTCCTTGTTCCCTCCCCACCCCCCCTCCAAGAACTAAAGCAATTCAATATAAGTTTTACATGAATAGTCATGCAAAACATCTCCACATTAGCCAGGTTGTGAAAGAAAACAGTCAAAAACAAAAATTCAGATTAAGGAAGTACTAAAAAAATTATGCTTCAATCTGTTTTTAGATACCATCTGTTCTTTCTCTGTAGATGGACTGCAATTTTCATAATTTTTGGACTTATCTTGGATCATCACATTGCTGAAAATAATCAAGTCATTCACAGCAGATCATCTTACATGATTTCTGTTATTTTGTATATAGTACATTTCATTTTGTATCAGTTCATGTAGGTCTTTCCAAGTTTTTCTGATAGCATCCTTCTTATCATTTTTTTTTGTTTCTGATAAAGTAACTAACAAAAGTAATTATGTTTCCATCTGTATTCAAATACCATCAGTTCTCTCTATGTAGATGGACTGCATTTTTCATCAGACCTTTTGAGTTGTCTTGGATTATTGCATTGCTGAAAATAAGCAAGTCATTCATAGCAGAACATCTCACAATATTGCTGTTATTTTATATACAGTAGATTTCACTTTGTATCAGCTCATACAAAACTTCTAAAACATTTTTTTGTTTCCCTATCAAGTTAAAAATTGAATTCACATTCATGTTAAAGATGTTGCATCCATTGGATGTTACCGCACACTAATAAGATTGATGTATTCATATCTAAACATGTTCAGTTGTGGATTTAATGCATTCAGAGAATTGATTGTATGATTAAAAGTGTGTGGCTCAAAGGATATTCTTTAACTGTTTCTACAGAGATAATTAACTAACAGTCAATAACATACATTTTCACTGTAGGGCTATGTCTTTATCTTTTTCATAGGTTCCATTTATAAGAAAACCATTCATTACAAATCTTTTCTTGTCTGCAAATGTAAGAGAAAAATTAGGAGACTGGTTATTTAAAAAAACATTGGCAAAAATTCAGCTCTATCAAATCAAGTTGCCTTATGCCCTAATAATTTTTCCTGCTTTCTTGAATTTTCTCTCATTTTCTGTGCATGTTTGAATTGTTGCTGCAGTTAAATGAATTTTTGGGGGGTTGACAAAAGTTAGAAGTTGGAAATTAAATATATTTCATATATGAACAGTGGCAGTATTTTGCACATTCATTAAGTACATTGCAAAATTAGTTGACTTAAAATGCAGAAATGCAATTTAACAAAATATTATTTGAATTTTTTGAGTAATGGGGATTGAGTGAATTTTTTGGGGGAGGAATAAACTGATATAATCAGATCAGGAAAGAACCCCATGATGAATATAAGGCACCTACAATAATACAGGTAGAGAGTAATAAAGGACTGGGTTAGGATAGTGGCAATGGGAAGGGAGAGTCAGAGACAATAGCAGACTTTGGAGATAGAAAACATAGGACATAAAAACATATTGGCTATAGAGCTGGGAGGAGAGAAAGAGAGAAAAAAATAAAAGATATCCCCAAGGTCTTGAATGAGATAGACTGACTAGGTGAATGGCAATGTTAAGGACAAACAGAGTATCCCAGATTTAGAGCTAGAAGGGATTTTAGGCATCATCTACACTAACCCTCTAATTTTATAATGAAAAAACTGAAGCTCAGAGAGGTTAAGCAATTTTCCCAGTCATGCAAGTAATAAGTGGCAGATTTGGGATTTAAATCCAGTTCTGGCAAAACCTAATCCTGTCTTCTTTTCTCTACAATGAGCCATTTTGTAGTCAGAAGGAGGAACAGGATTTTTTGGAAAGATAATGTTTGGATTAGGATTTACTAAATTTGAGGTGTTAGATAACCATTAGCAAATGTCCTCTTCCATACAATTGGCATTTAGATTTGAAGCACCTGAGGCATTTCAGGATTGAATATATGGCCTTGATAAATGAGAACTGAAGCCACAGCAGCAAATGGATTTGTTAAGAGACCTTCAATGAGATAATTGACCAAGAATGGAGCCTGGGCGAAAACTAATATTAATTTTTAAGATGATGAACTCGTTAAAGAGGCAGAAAAGGAAAGATAAAATTAGAATCAGTAAAGAAAAGAGAACCGAAGTGAATATCTTTGAAGCCAATGGAGAAGAGTGTATTTAGAATAAGTACCATCATAAACTGGAGTTAGGAAAAGGAGGCTAGGGTCTGTAGAAAGATCTTTGGATTTGTCAATATGAAAGTGATAAGTAATATTTGATAGAACAGTTTTAGTAGAGTGGTTGTCCAGATGGAAAGAGTGTGAATTGGTTAAAAATGAAAGCACTGAGTATACACAACTCCCCCACCCTGAATTTGGCAGCCAAAGAGTGGAGGTTTATTACATTCTATTACTCCTTGTTTTGTCTACTTTCCAATCAAACTATTGATTGTTCACCAATTCCATCTTGCTCTATGAATGTATTCATCCATTTGTTGAAGCTGTCCCACAATGCCAACGATGTACTCTTTTGGCATATTTGTTGAAATCCTTTTCTTCCTGTGAGGCCCTCCTCAGGAAGAGTTGAGGAAATGGCAGCCAGGAACTGAGCCTGGAGTATGTTAATGGCTACCTTCAGCAAGAGAAATTGACCCTTCTCTCTGGCAGAGAAGCATCAGGAGTTTTTTTTTTTCTATGCTGGGATTCATGCTAGAAATAACTGTTTAAGCTTGCTCTTTTGGGTGGGTCATGTTGATGTGAATGAATTCAAGAGGATTGGAAATGCAAGCATTAAGTATGGAGTTCAGGAATTTAATTCTTATGATCTGTGATTGGGTGTCTTTGGAAATAGGAGTTGGAGGTGGCACACTGCTTAAGAATGTCTTCATGATAGAGGCAGCTAGATGGCGCAGTGGTTAAGCACCGGCCCTGGATTCAGGAGTACCTGAGTTCAGGTCCAGCCTCAGACACTTGACACTTACTAGCTGTGTGACCCTGGGCAAGTCACTTAACCCCATTGCCTGAAAGAAAAAAAAAGAATGTCTTCATGTTAAAATCATATAGAATCGAGAGCCCTGACTTTGGAGCTGATCCACATGTTGATAATACTGGGGACTCCAAGGATGATGTCAGGATAGTTAAAGTATTTCAGTTGATGAAACTGAAGTTTCATCAGAATTTGGCAAAGGGAAAACAGAGTGTCCAGGGACATCCAATATCTGAATGTGAGAATGAGAATCAATTATAACAAGCCCTTTTTGAAGTCTTTCTAGATCTCATCTAAATGTGATATTTCATTTTTCTCCTAGCTCTTTGGATTTCTGGTTTGCCTTTACCATATTTGAGCTTTTATCATTCTTATTTATATATTTCTTATTTCTATCCTCCTGTTAGATTTTTTTAGGTGTTTTATATATATATATATATATATATATATATATATATATATATATATACACACACACACATATATATGTATGTATATGATCTCTCATATTGTACTTTATCTTCTACAGTACATCTGACACAGGCATTATTAAATAACTGCAGAGACAGACCTCTGGGGGTCTGGAGGTAAGGGGAAATAGGGACAGAGGTGGGTGAGACAGAATAATCTAGCTATGTTTTTGAAACATGGTTTTAACATACATTATCTCATTTTAACCTCACAACAAAACCCTGTGAGATAATTGGTACTCTATAGGTATTATCCCCATTTTACAGATGAGGAAACTGAGGCTCAAAAAAAGATTAAGAAATTTGCCCATGGTCACATAGGCAGTAAGTAAAAGGCAGAATTTGAATGCAGGCCTTGCCTGATTTCAAGAGAAAAGGACAGATCCAAGGAAGAGGAGAATGCAGCATTAATTAAGGTAGAACAGATTTGGGATGGAAAAGTGAAAGGTTAAGCATTAAAACCCCTCTGTGATTAAAAAATACTTCTGAGCAGGGGCCTCTTTAAACATGTAATGGGAATTATGGGTTAAAAAGGCAGAGAGGGTTTGGAGGGAGGAGCCATTTTCAAATTGAAAAAGGGAATCAAAAGGTTCCAGTTGATATAAGTTAGCCAGTTAAGAGAGGCTAGACTAAGGACACAGGGAAAGGAAGTGGCATATGACCACAGCCAGATGAGGTTTGCAAGGTGGCCCCCTGGGACAAAGCCAGTTCAAGATGGCTACCTGAAGCATTGGGAAATGGAGCTCGGCAGGGGATGCTCTAAGGAAATGTTTATAAGGAAATTATGCAGAGATAAATAGACTAAATGTCCAAACAGTCTTGGAACAGCCGACACCTGGTTATGGAAAGTATCAGAAAGGAATCAGGTAGAGACAGAGTTTGTGAATCTTCAGTCAAGAAGAATAAAAATGGCATCCCTGTTCTCAAATATCCTCCTTTAGAGCCCAGGGGATGGGAGAGGGCACCCCATTTTTCAGCTCAGACATCCACCTTATGGGGAAGGGAGTAGTAGGGAATTGGAAGAACAAGGAATCCTAGGAAATGGCGATTTAAAGGCTTCAGTAAAATGGGAGTGTGGAAAACAGATGTGGGGAAAAAGTCAGAATCCATCTTCAACTCAAAAATGGCCACCTAGAGTTTTTGGTGAGTAGAGCAGATGGGAAAGGGGGCATGATTAGTACTAAGTTAAGGAGAAAAGGGAGGGCCCAACATATAGGTCCCCATATATCTTATCCCCAAGTCACTAAGGGAGATGGGTTTGTAATCAGAAGAGTAACCCTCACTAACGTAACACTCAGGCATGAAAATTTGAGAAGAGAGCAGTTGTTAGGTCCATAGAAAAAGGAAGGGCAATTGTACTTCACCAGTAGCCATACAAGTACCTGGACTGCATTGGAAAGAAACTCATCGATAAAGATGGCCACCCTGCTCTAAACCTCTGGCATAGCTTCAGTGGGAGAAGGTATTCTTCCAGGGAATCAAAATGGCTACCACCCAACAGGGATGGGAGTTGAGAAAGGATGTGGATGGAATTATAGCTGGTTGTAAAAAATACCTTTGGGGCAAAAAAGGGGTTGGGGAGGGGCAGGGAGGGAGGCATTCAGAAAGCAAATTCCATAAAGCCCTGAGGGAAGACAGGGAGAGGGAGGGCTGCAGTGAGTACACTCAGGTCTTTTTGATTATTCTGAGTTTGAAGGCTACCCTGCTGGCAAACTTGTCATGCTCATCAGTAGTGGCAATGCTGACTGCATTAATTCAGCACTCAACGTTTACTTCCATGTTGGGGGTCACATTCATGAACTTCACAGCCACCAGAGGCTGTGTGTAATTGACATGGAACTTCTTGCCATAGTAGGGAAAATACATCAGGTCAATGTTGCCATTGGCATGGAACATAGTGAAGTCACCAAGATTTTTGGCATCCTCATTCTTCTTTCCTGCACAGGTAACATTCATACTCTTACTGGCTCCTGCATAGAAGTTGATGACCCGATTCATCTTGATAAAGATGCAGGGCTGGCCAGTGCTGTAGCCATAGTGGGTAGGGTCACTAATCCCTGAACAGTCACCCAGCTGTGTCCTGTTGAACTGACAAGCCCGCTTGGGATAGTTGAGAACCCCATTATCTGGTTGTTCATAATAATGTCCTGGGTGGCAGACCTCATTCTTCTGGGCCTGGATTGAGTCATTGTAGGGCTCCAGGAATTGATCAAGTATCTGCACATGCTGATTCCAGCTGTTGTCAGTGAGGTTGATCAAAACCTCAAGGTTCTCAGTCTTGGGACGAATCATCAGGCCTGGTGTGGTAAGCTGGTCCTGGTACGTGGGAACATGGTCTGAAAGAGTCTGCAGCATGACCCACATGGTGAGGGTGAACATAGCAGTTAGAAACCCATAGAAAACGAGGTAGAAGAGGAGGAGGAAGGCCCAGCTGGTTCAGATAAGGACCATGAACTCGTGAGTCCGCGGATTCCACACGAACTCTTTCCATTCCTCCATCACCTACCTGTCCACGGGTCTTCTCCTTTTTGGTGACCATTTCTGCGGCTCTGGGGCTAGGGGCTAGGCAGGCCTGAAGAAGGGGCACGAGAGGTGGGAAGGTGGGGCGCTAGCCGGGGCTACGGATGGGGGAACCTTTGGAAAAGCCGACGCGCAAAGGGCTGGGAGGACCCCCAGAAAGCCGAGCCCGTCTGGTCGGAGGCTTTGCCTTGGATCCTTGGGTGCGATGGCCTGCGGAGAGAGCGACTGCGAGATGGAGAAAAAAGGAGCCAGGCACAGAACTAAAGGCAACAAAAATGGGGTGCAGTCAACGCAGAGTGGGGAGGAGCAAAGCCCAAAGGGGGGATTGCAGCGATGACCCCCGAAAAAGCTCAGGAGAAGCAACAGTGGGCGTAAAACAAGCGACTCGGCGAGGATGTAAGGAGAGCTGGGTTGCGAAGAAGCGGCGTGGAGTAGGGAAGAGGGGTCGCCCCAAATCTCGAGTTAGAGCTGTTGAAAGCAAAGGCAGCAGAGCTGGGGCGACAACACACAGCCCCTGGCGAAAGGAGGAGGCAGGCAAAGGTGGCAGCGGCTGAATGTTGCGGGGGCAGGGGGATTGGGAGGGCGCAGGTGTGCGGGAAGCATGCTAGGACTCGGGGCGGGGGTCGCACCGCGAAGGCTCAGCTTCTCAGCAGTGCGGGCCCTGTTAGATTTTTAAATTCTTTGAGGACAGGTTGTGTTTCCAGAACTTAGCACAGTGCCTTATACTTAAAAAAAAAAAAAAGTTGATCTAGACATCTGATTTCATTGATATAGGGAACTAATTCCCTTCACCAATGAGGACTGGCAACAATTCTGCAACTACGTAGTTTCAGAGAATAGCCTGGGGTCAGTAAGAGTTTAAGTATCTTTACCAAGGCCACATGTCAGAAGCAGCACCTGACCTTAAGTCTTCTAGACTCTGAGGCTTCTATTGCTTCTCACCTTGCACTTAATAGGCATATGATAAATGTCTGAATCAAACCAATAATAATTTCATTGGGTAGTGAAGCTGAAAGAAAGCCTTTTTTTTAGGATTGGATATATTTGGACATATTTGTAGGAATATGGAATGGTGCCAATGAGCCAATGGAGAGGATGATAGCTTGAGATTCTTGAGAGAGGGGACAATGGCTGGATCAAGAGGAAGAGATCAGATCAAGAGCATGGCTAGAGAAGGGTTAGGCTGGACAAGAAGTTAAAACCACTTCCTCCTTTGGCATGGGGGAGAGGAGGAAAATGGGTGGAGATATCGAGAAATCTTGAAATGTGGGGAAGGGGTTCACATGAAGTGATTTCAGTCTTTTCATTGAAGTAGGAGTCTGGGTTATTTGCTCTAAGTGTGGGGTAGGAGTCAGTTGAGAACTCAAAAAGAAACAGTTTAAAATAATGAGGAAATAGTTGAGATAAGGAAGAAATGAGATCAGATAACATACCTAAAGCTGGAAGGGACGTCCTTTCTTGCCCCTCCACCCCCATCCCCCAAATTTGTTATGCACATTTTAAAAAATCATTTATTTGGCAATTAAAGAATCATAAAATTTCAGAGTTGTAAACTACCTAAAGAACCACCTAGTTCATCCAAACTTTATATGAAGAAGCATACCCTTTACATAGAGTAATTTCTGAAAGATGATTATTCAGTTCTTGTTTTGAAGCCTCCAGCAAGGGGAAATACAGCACCTCCCAAGGTAACACTGTCTTCTTCTAGATAATTATAATTGCTGGGTTTGTATAAACCTGGTTGTCTCTGAGATTTCTACCCCTTGGTCCCTGGCTTTTCCTTAAGAATACATCCTTCTTCCCCAAATATGTTATTTTGCATATTAAACATCATTAGTTCATTCAAGCTGAATGTAAACTGGAGACACTTAATCATCTTTATTACACTGTTCTGGACACTATTCAACTCATCAATACCCTTTTTTTTTTTTTGGTGAGGCAATTGGGGTTAAGTGACTTGCTCAGGGTCACACAGCTAGTAAGTGTTAAGTGTCCGAGGTCAGATTTGAGCTCAGGTCCTCCTGAATCCAAGGCTGGTGCTCTATCCACTGCACCACCTAGCTGCCCCTCATCAATACCCTTCTTAAAACTAGTAGCCTAAACTGAAAAGTATGTTTATGTTTGGATAGGGCCTTTCTGTGGCAGAGTACAGGTAAGACATACCTCTCTAATCTTGGGTGCTGAAAATATCCTCATTCTGTCAAATATAACATTAGTTTTCTTGGTTGCCATATCACCTTTTGTTTAATAGTGTAAAGTTTAACAGTAAATATGTGCTGGTGCAATGCATGGGAGAGATTAGTAAACGGTTGTGATGAGTTGGCATTCCAGTCAGTTTTACTTGATGTATCTCTCTGCCAAAGTTTCAGATGTTTACCACTTTTGCTGTTGAATGAAAATAATGGAAAGAGATGTAATAAGCACTTACAGTATGCCAAGCACAATGTTAAGGACTGGATATACAAACACCAAAGCAAAGATAGTACCTGTCCTCAAGGAGCTGATGGTCTAATGAGGGAGCTAACACATATTGGGGAGTGGTAGCCAAGGAGGGCCACTTTGACCCTTCATGAATCATGGTCTCATTGTAAAAATAGTTCTTTGTTTGTATGCTTTAAACAAACATTAATTCATTCATTTCATTTTTGACATGATAATAAGTTTTTCATATTGACATTTTGATTCTACTTTGGTATTGACATCATGTTTTTTTCATTCTCATGTGTCTCCCCTGGTTTGTAAATTTGAAGAGTAGGCACTATGTCTCATTATGTATTGATTGATGAGCAGTCTGGCAAAGAAGGGCTTGAGTTTCAAGAGCAGGTTCTAATTCATACTGAGTATGTGTTCAAAGTGAACTGGTAAAGGGGATATTCCAGTACACTGCTGAATGTGATTCCTTATCGCTACTCAATGCATCATAAATAATAATGGAAGTAAATGCACCTTTAGTTGAAAGAGTCAGCAATAAAGCTAGGACTGATTTTCTGATTGCATTTTTTTCACCAGGTATCAAGGTCAAGTTTAGAACAAGGGAACCTGAGGGTTTGATTGTGTTAGCTGTATCACCTGGCAATCAAGAAGAATACTTTGCACTGCAGCTGAAGAGAGGACGTCTTTACTTTCTTTATGATCCCCAGGTAAGTGACTATGAAAGCTTAAGAAAAATAATTTAAACAATTTTCTTTGTGAGTTCTTTGAAGGCAAGGATTGGGTCTTCATCCCTTGCACATACTAGCTCCTAATCAGTGAATATTCATAATGAATACTCAAGTGAAGGTTTATTGAGATTCTAGTGGTCAATTAGTTCAGTTGTTTAAAATTCAATGCTTGTGAGATCACAGTTGTCTCCTTGGTGTTCATAGAATTCCTTGAGGCTTGCTTTGATCTGTGACCACACATTCTATTGCTATTCCCATTGAGCTATTGAATAAGTATGTGCCAATGACCATAAGAGGAACACAGCAAGAGAATATAGATAAATAAATGTAACTCTACCAATAGCATAGTATTGATAAAAACGATAAAAACATATACCCCTTTGATGATCAATTGGTTCCATCATCTTTGAATATAAAAAATTTCAGTCAAGTAAGATCTCATCAATTTATGTATTCAATGCACTGATGCTTATTGGAGACCACCAATGCCCTTCCATCCCATGTGACTCTTTTTTGTGTCCTTCCATAAATCTTCCATAGAAGACTCACTTATGCAGGAGACCTTTCTTCTGACTTTATGTAGATCACAATGCAACACAAAGCCTTTTGTTATATGAAGAACATCTTATTATCCCAGGCTTATGTTTATTTGATGACACAAGAGAAATATGAAATACAGTGTATACTAATGGGATTTTTATTTTTTAAAACATATTTTGATATCATTTGTTTATATATAACCTATATTTTCCAATACTAATTCCATATAACAAATTATCTTTTTTTTTTTTAAAGAGGAAAGCCAAATGAATAAGTCAGGCATTTATTACATACTGTGCTAAATGGCAAGGATGAAGGAAGCAGCCTAGATACAGTGTTGAGCCTGGAGTCTGGAAGATATGAGGTTAAATCTGGTCTCAAACACTTACTAGCTGTGTTATCCTGGGCAAGTGACTTAACCTCTTTTTATCTTAATCTGTTGGAGAATGGTAAACCATTCTAGTGTCTTTGCCAAGAAAATTCCATGGACAGTATGGTCTAAAGGGTCACAATAAATTGGACACAACTGAATAGCTGAACAATAACACAACAACAACAAATACTAGGACTAATAAGAAAGAAAAAAAATCCCTTCCATGGATGATGTATATTCAAATGGGAGAAGACTACATGTACACAATGATATAAAAATAAGATGAGTACAGGATAAATTGGAGATATGTACAGAGGGAAGGTACTAGTATTAAGTAAAATTAACAACAATGTTGAACAAGTTTGCCATATTGTAGTATTCCATTATCCCCTTCTACTTGCAGTATATTAGGGTGAGGCTCCTTCTTATATTTCTTCTTTGGAGCCAAATGTTGCCATTACCATTTCACAACATTCACTTTCAGTTATTTATTGATGTTGTTGTTTTTGTTTATAGTTTTTTAGTCATTTGTCACAGCATATATTGTTTTCTTGGTGAAAAAAGTGGCTCATGAGGAAATAGCTAAGGAGTAGCATGTGAAGTGAAACATAAGTAGGACTTCCTATGGGGGTTGATTAGTTCATTCACTAGTTAGGACAGCAAAGCATCTACTTTATTTCCATTTTTTTTAATACAAAAAAGTGCTACTAAAAATGTTTTAGGGTACATTGGATCTTTCTTTTTGTCATTGATCTCTTCAGGGAATAAGGCTAGCAATGGAATCTTTGGGTAAAATGATATGGGCATTTTAGTCTTTTTTTCCCCCATCTAATTCTACATTGGTTCCCAAATGATTGGACCAACTCAGAATTCCATAAACATTAGGTTAGTGTGCTGGTTTACTGGCAAATCTATGATATGTTAAACAGCCTGATCTTTTATCATATTGTACAGTGAAAGAAAGCATAAAAATTGTTTTCATTTGAATTTATTACTATCATCATCGGCATCTGTGTCATCATCGTCATCATCATTACTATTATTGATTTGGACTTCTCTGTCACTTTCCAGTCATGTCTGACTCTTGTGACCCAGTTGAAGTTTTCTTGGCAAAGATAGTGGAGTAGTTCACCATTTCCTTCTTCAACTCATTTTACAGATGTAGAAACTGAGGCAAACATGGTTAAGTGATTTGCCTATGGTCACATAGCTAGTAAGTGCCTGAGGCTGGATTTGCAGTCAGGAAAATCTTCTTGACTCCAGGCCTGGCACTCAATCCACTGCCATGTGATTTAGAACATTGCTCCATATGGTTTCTAATAGTTTCCATTTCTTATTCTGAGAACTCTTTGTTCAGATGCTTTATCTACTCGCCTTTTGGGAAATAGCTGTGGCCTTATACAGAGTGTGTCCACAAGCTGTAGTGTGCCGGAAGCAGATCATACCTATTAAATTTTCAGTGTGAGTATTTATACCTTGGAAATAACCAAATGCAACAAAGCAAGGCTTAAATTATTGTTTTGTTGATTGTCTAGATTTAATAAAGTGATGAAGAAAAATGTCAATGTGAATTAAACTTAAAAGTGTTTTATACATGCATATCTTTCCTTGGAGGGCTCAGTGTTAAGCACAACCAGCACAACCATCTAAAATATTTATTTTATTCTATTAGAGTTTATTCAAGCTTAATACATTGCATTTCCATTATTTGGCTGTTTTCTGTATTTTTAAATAAATCATATTAAAGATTAGTTTAAATGACTTTAATAATAACCAATTTATAATATACTTTATCTGTCTATAAAATAATGCAAATTTTTGCATCTGTGGTTGGTAGAAATATAGGATTTGATAATATATTTGTGTAAATTCTCTATATATCTTAGATATTATACCCTTATATTGGATGCATATATTTTACCACAATTGATGGCTTTCATTTTAACCCAAGCTTACTTATTTGGTTTGTGCAATAGTTTTTAATTGAAACTAATCAAAGTCATACATTTTCATTGATTTTGGTTGTATCTAACCCCCCCTTTTAAGATTCATTCTCTACCTATTGCTCTAAACTAACTTTGTTTTTTAATTAATAAAGTATTTTTTTTTCGTTACATGTAAAGATACTTCTCAACTTTTGTTTATACAAGCTTTACAATTTCAGATTTTTCTCCCTCCCCCCTCCCCTAGACAGCAGGCAATCTGATATAAGTTTTATATATATATATATATATATATATGCATAATAACATTAAACATATTTCTGCATTAGTCATGCCATAAGAGAAAAAATCAGAGCAATGATGAAAAACCTCAAAATAGAAAAAAAAACAGCATCAAAAACAAAAGAAATAGTACAGTTCATTCAGCACCTATACTGCACAGTTCTTTTTTTTTTTTCCTTGGATTTGGAGATCCTCTTCCATCACAAGTTCCCTGGAACTCTTCTGTGCCATTGCATTGGTGAGAAGAATATAGTCCATCACAGTAGATCAACACTTAATTAAACTAACTTTTAATAATATTCATATATCTAGTTTGAGCTTATTGTGGTACAGACAATTTGCTTGAACTAATTTTTGTCTAATTGCTTCATAGATTGTTCAGAACTTCTTGTCAAAAAGGAACTCTTAAAGTAATTTATGTTCTTCAGCTTATTTAACACTTATTAAGTTATATTGTTTTAAATTCTTCTTTATATAATTACATTGATCTTCTTTTCTAGTTTTCTATTGAATAATGGTTTTGATGATTACTGCTTTCTATTCTATGTTGAGGACTGGAAATACTATTCCCCCTTCATTCCTACTTTGTACATTATTTCCCTTGAGTTTCTAAATTTGTCTTCTCACAAATGAATTTTATAGTTTTGGTTGGCTCTATAAAATATCTCATTGGTAGTTTGTTTGAAATGATACAACATCTTCTAATTAATTTAAGCAGTATCATTATTTTTATTGTTTTGGCATGTATCGACCATTAGCAGTGACTATTATTTTAAATTTTTTATTCATTTTGAACTTTAATACAAAAAGACTTAAATATAATTTCCTTGTACACAGTACAACATAAAAAGAAAATTCAATATAACACCATGAATTTTCATTTCCCACTGTTTCCTTAAAAAAAAAAACCATGGAATAAATACTACTCATTGTTTTCAAAGCTATCCATCTTTTCTTTTTTATTATTTTAAATTTTAAATTTTTTAAATTTTAGACTATTATTTTCCAAATTACATGTAAAAGCAAATTTTGACATCAATTTTTAAAAAAACTTTGTGTTCCAACTTCTCTTCCTCCCTCCCCTCCCACCCCCACCCTAAGAATTCAAACAATTCTATCCATCTTTTCTGTGCTTCCTTTTATGTTTTCTTTTGTTTTCTACTATGCACTTTAAATTTTTTTCTCCTTCCCTTCCCACCCCATCCTGGAGAAGGCTACCATTAGATATAAATATGTTTGTATTCTATACATACTTGTATATATAAATTCTTTCTAGGAATGTGGATAGCATCTTCATTCATAGGGTTTTTTTAGTTGATTTGAGTATAATACTCAAAATTATATTCTTTCAGAGTTGTTCTTAGGACAGTACTGCTGTTACCATGTAAAATGTTCTCTTGGTTCTGCTGATTTCACTCTTCATTTATCATGTAAGCCTTTCAATGTTTTTTTTTCTAAGATCATCATCTCTTATAGCACAGTAACATCCATCACAATCATATAGCACAACTTGCTTAGCCATTCACCAATTAATGGGCATCCCCTCAATTTCCAGTTCTTTGCTACCACAAAGCAAGCTGCTATAAATAATTTAGAACATAGAAATTCTTTTCCTTTTTCCCTAATCACCTTAGAAAAGAGACCTACGAGGTATCACTGGGTCATAGGATATACACTTGTTTTTAACTCTTTGGGCATAATTCCAGATGGTTCTCCAAAATGGTAAGATAAGTTCAAAATCCATCAGCCCTGTCCCATTTTTTTCACATCCCCTCCAACATTTGTTGCTTTTCCTTTCTATCATTTTAGCCAATCTGATAGGTATAAACTGATAATGTAGGATTGTTTTAATTTGCATTTCTCTAGTCAGTAGTGATATGGAGCCCTTTTTTCATTTGACTATATATTGTTTTGATTTTCTCATCAAGCATTCATGATTCTTTCAATTGTTTGAGTTCTTTTATATGTCAAGAGCCATTTTATAATTGTATCTTATAAATTGATAGGTCTTGTGTGATCCTGGCTGTAGGTCCTAGGTACTTGGATTCTTGATTTCTGGTTGTTTGCTATACTTTTTCTTTGACCTGGAAGCTCTGGATTTTGGCTATGATATTCCTGGATATCATAGCCTATGATATTTCTATCTCCACTTTTCCCTTTTGTTGTAATATGTATAGGCAGTTTTCTTTCATGATTTCTTGAAATATGATATTCAGGCTCTTTTTATGGGAGGGGAGTCATGACTTTTAGATAGTCTAATTCTTTTTAAATTATTTCTCTATGATCTGAATTCCAGGTCACTTATTTTGGTATGAGATACCTTATATCTAATGATTTTAATTATTATTTATTTTCTCATGAAGTCATAATTTCTTCAAATACAAAATGAGGATAATAATACCACATGATTAGAGAAGTGCAAAGGTCTTTTTTTTTTAAGATGCACAAAGAGACTACAAACTGTAGGCCAGTGAAATTGTCGTCAGTTGGTGGGTTGGTTTTTTTAAATTTTCAAATGGATCATTAGAAGTGAAGCAGTGATTACAAAGAGCCAGTATGGCTTTATCAAGAACAGGTTATTCCAGACTGATTTCATTATCTTTTCTCCAAAGTATAATAACACTTTAGTATTTAGTACCAGTAGGTTGAGGAAGTGCTTTATATATAGTTTACAAGATTTTACCAAATAGTTTTCTAAAGTATCTTATGACCTTCTTGTGGAGAATATGGAGAGATGTGAACTAGGTGGTAGTGCAGAATGTTACCAAGCTTTTATTAAACACTTAGTATATAAAAGACTGTAGTAAGTTTGGGGCATACAAAGAAAGGCAGAAACAGTTCCTGCCATTAAGGAACTTATTTTCTAATAAAAGGAAATTAAGTAAATTAGTGAGCGCATATAAGATATGTATAGGGTTGATAGAAGATAATTTCAGGGATAAGGCATTAGTAACTGGGGTAGGAGGAGGCTGAATAAGGTCTCTTGAAGAAGTAAAATTTGACTAAACTGAGTGTAAAAGGATTCCAGGGTAGCTAAGAGGAAGAAGTAATGAGGGAAGTTGTTATTCCAGGCATAGGGACAGAGAGTACAAAAGGTATAGAGATAAGATACGGAATGTCATATTTGAAGAAAAGCAAACAGGCTGGTATTGTTGAATTGCAGACTCTATGGAGGGGAGTTACTTCTAAGATGACTAGAATGGTAAGAAGGGACCAGATTGTGAAGATCTTTAAATGCCAGAAGACTTTATAACTGCTCATGTTATAGGGTGGGGCAACTAGTTGGTACAATTGATGGAATGCTAGGTCTGGACTCAGGAAGACATCTTCTTGAGTTCAAATTTGGCCTCAGATACTTATTCACTATGTGACCTTGGGGAAGTCACTTCACACTGTTTGCCTCAGTTTCCTTTTCTATAAAATGAACTGGAGAAGGAAATGGCAAGCCACTCAAGAAAATGCCAAATGGGATCATGGGAAGTCAGAAACAACTGAAAAATGCCTGGGCAACAACAGTAAAAGAAACAAATAATGGGGATTTTATTGCATGCATTCTCAGTGAAGGTCTGATATGGTCAGAGCTGTCCTTTAGAAAAGCACTTTGAACAAATGAATGGAAGATGAATAGTAATGGGGAGAGAGTTGAAACAGGAAGGTAAATTGGATGTCTATTGCAATAGTCCAGGTGAGAAGTGATTAGGACCTGAACTAATATAGTAACTGTATGGTTGGGGAAAAGGGGATGCAAACAGGAGATATTTTTAAAGTAGAAATGATGGAGTCTGGCAACAGGTTGGATATATTGGATTAACAAAAGTGAGATTTTCCTGATGGCACCAAGATTTCAAGACTGGGTAATGGGGAGAATAGTATTTCCCCTGAATGTAATAAGGAAGTTTGAGAAAAGAGGAGGTTTTGGGGAAAATATAATTAGTTATTTTGTGGACATGTTCCATTTGAAATGTCTAGAGTAAATCCGACTTGAGATGACCAAAAGGCAACTGTCAGAGTTGGTTAAATGTCTGACCTTAAAGAACAGTTGTTATTGGTTAAATACCAGTGTTAGAGTTCTTCAGTGAAATATCCCTGAGGTTTGTGTTTCTCCTTGTGCTCTTTAACATTTTTATCAAAAGCTTGGATAAAAGTATTAGGTGGGATACTGCTTAGATTTGCAGAGAATACTGAGTTCCCCCTGGATGACAGTCATGATCCAAAAAGATGTGTCTTGAAAAGCCAGACAATTGGGCTGAATTTAATAAGAGGGCATTCAATAGGAAGAAGGTATGGTTACTTGATAGTTCTTCTGAAAATGATTTGGTGGGGTGGAACCAAAATGGCAGAGGAAGGGCAGTGACTTCCCTGACCTCTCCCCAAAACCCCTCCAAATAGCTTCAAATAGTGCCATAGGACAATTGTTAGAGAAGCAGAACCCAAAAAAAAAGGACAGGGTGAAATCATTTTCCATTCAAAGACAGCTTAGAGGGTCAGCAGGAAAAAGATTTAGGGATTTTAGTGGTTTTTAGGCTCAATATAAGCTAATAATATGGAGGTCAAAAAAGCTGGTGTGATCTGGTACTGCAATGAGAAGAATGTTGTTATTGTTGTTAAGTTGTGTCAGTCATGTCTGACTCTTCAAGACTCCTTTTGGGGTTTTCTTGGCAAAGGTACTGGAGTGGTTTGACATTTACTTCTCTAGCTAATTTTACAGGTGAAGAAACTGAGGCAAACATGGTTAAGTGACTTGCCCAGGGTAACACAGCTAGTAAATAAGGGAAGATTTGAATTCAAGAAGATGAGTCTTCCTGACTTCAGGCTTGACACTCTATCTACTGGCATTCTATCCACTGCACCACCTAGCTATGCACTGAGAAGCAAAACTTCCAAGAAAAAAAAATCTGGCAGTCCCCCCCTTATCAGACAAGGTTAGGAAACATGTGGAGTATTATGTTTCCATCTGGGTTACACCATTTAATAACACTGAAAAATGAGAATGTGTCCAGAAACAAACAACCAGGATATTGAAGGACCATGAGTCCATGTAAAATGAGGATTGGTTGAGGGATCTGGACATGTTTAGTCTGGAGAAGAAAACATTCAAGAGTAATATTATTTGTATTTTCAAGTATTTGAAAGGTTCTAATATAAGAAGGATTGGACTTTTTCTGCTTGTCCTCAGAAATAGAAGAAATGAGTAGAAATCATAAAGAAGCCAATTTGGGCCTCAGTACCTAACAATTAGAGTTATCCTAAAGTGGATTCATCTGTCTTGAGATGTGGTGTCTTCTTCCTCCTTAGAGCTGTTCAAGTAGAGCCTATAAGACAATTTGCCAAATATGATATATTGGGGGTTCTTAATGGCTATTGAGATCTCTTCCAACTTTGAAATTTTGCATGATTCTGTAATCTGGAGGAATATTCAATGTTCTTGGATGGGTTGTTACAGTATGATAAAACTCTGAGCTAGTTCACAGACTTAGTGGCATGCCAGTCATACATACTAGAGATAGACAAAATATTAACAAATAATTTGTAGAGGAGGAAAATGTCTAGAATCTTCAGCGAAATAATGAAAAACACGAGTTAAGGAGGAATAACACTTCCAGACCTCAAATTTTACTACAAGACAGTAGTCATAAAAAACTATTTGTTATTGTCTCAAAAAATGAAAGACTAGATAAATGAGCAGACTAGATGAAGAGCAATTAGAAATATTGAACTCAACAAACTATTTGCTAAACTCAAGGACACTGAACATTCTATTTCCCAAGCTGAGAAATAGCTGGGAAAACTAAAAACTATTTGGTAGAAATTTGGGTTTAGAATAATATTTTACATAGTTTGTAAACTCCAAATGAATATGTGACCTAAATATTAAAAACCAAACCATGAATAATTAGCAGCTAGAACAGTTATTTGTCAGGGCTATGGCTTAGGAGTCAGTTCTTAACCAAACAGTTAGATGTGATCACATAAGATAAAATGTTAAATTTCAATTACATGAAATTAAAACAAAACACTTTTGCACAAAGAAGATTAACATAGCTTAGATAAAAAGAATGGAAGTTTGATGACTGGAAAAAACTTTCATAAATTATCTATAAGGTACTGATGTTAAATATATGTGTATGCATTTATGTGTGTATGTATGGGTGTATGTGTATGCATGTATGTATATGTAATCAACACAAATATATACATAAACCTTTTCTCAGTGGAAAAGTCAAAGGATATAAACAAGTATATCTCAAAAGAATTACAAACCATTACTCATGTGATCATATGAAAGATCTCAATAAAACACTAATAATAGGAACAATAAAAAATTAAATAAAAGCCCCCAATATTTATTTTCACTCACACTCAGCAAATTGGCAAATATGATAAAAGAGGAGACTCATCAATGTTGGAGGGACTATTGATATGTAGGCAAAATAATACAATATTAGTGGAATTTTAAGTTGTTATAAGCATTTTGGAAAGAAATTTAAAGTTATATAAAGTGACTATAATGTATTTACCCATTTTTCCCATTGCTAA
This sequence comes from Dromiciops gliroides, assembly GCF_019393635.1. Taxonomy (NCBI): domain Eukaryota; kingdom Metazoa; phylum Chordata; class Mammalia; order Microbiotheria; family Microbiotheriidae; genus Dromiciops; species Dromiciops gliroides. The sequence continues at coordinate 117,401,957 of NC_057864.1, read as the reverse complement.
GCATATACTGCAAGGGCATTAGACAGGGCTTGTGTATATCATACTTTTTATAGCAGTATTTTATGCAGTAGGAAAGAAATGGAAACAGTTGGGAATCCTTGGAGTAGAGAATGGTTAAACAATTTTGGAATATTAATGTGATAGAATATCAGTATACTACAAGAAATGGTGAAGATGAAGAATAAAGGGAAGCATGGGAAGACTTGAATGAATTTATGGAAAAACTAAAGCCAACACAGGAAAACCTTACATACAATGATTAAAATAATGGAAAAGGAAAGAAGAACATTAATAACAAAAAATAAAATTAAGTGCTGTAGAATTTTAATGAATACACAGTTCAGAAGAAGAAATTTGGAAATGCAGCTACTTCCTCTCTTTGGAGAGGTCCCAGGGGATGTAGGCCAAAGAACACTGAAAAAACCATTTTACTAAATATGCTTGTTACTTTTCCTGTACTAGTTACTCTAGAATTCACTTGTAAACCCATCTGGCCCTGGAGATTTTTTCTTAGGGATTTCATTGATGGCTTGTTCAATTTCTTTTTCTAAAATGAGCTTAAGGGAGCCAAGATGGCTGAGGAAAGACATTAAACGTACAGAGCTCCTGATACAATTCCCCCAAAAACAGCAATAAAAGAATCCCTGGAGCAGGAAAAACAACAGAAATATGGGCTGAGATTTTTTTTCCAGCCATAGTAAGATTAAAGCAGGCCATACTGGGCTGCTGATAAAGTCCAACCCCATGTACATGCCAACAGAGACCCCAGGCAATGCCACAGCAGAGGAACTTAACCCCTGAGCCTCTGAATCAGCTACAGCACCAGCATCTTCTGGAACTGAGCTTGAGGTTGGATGAGGGGGCAAAACAGCTGGCTAGGGGGAAAAGTGCAGGGGTGTCAGCAGGACATAAGGAGGAATTCGGTTGTCCTGCCCCAGCAGGGAACCTGGAAGAAATCCTCAGTGGCAGAAGGCCAAGGTGCCGAGAGAGGTGCAGGCTCGTTGAAGCTAAGAGACCATACCACAGAAAGTTTTGTTGGTTGGTTATTTATTAAGTTGGCTTGAGATTATCTTCAGACCAGAGAACAGGCCAGGTGAGAGAAAAACCTGCCCTCCCTCAAACCAAAACACTTGGGACCATCTGGGGACAGTAGTGTAGCCTAGAAGCAGGGCCTCCCAGTTGGGAGTTAAAAGGGCAAGATGAGCAAGCAAAGAAACCTGAAAATTATGGAAAGTTTCTTCAGCAACAAGGAAGATCAAGGTACACTCTCAGAAGAAGATAACAACCTCAGGGCCCCTATATCCAAAGCTACCATGAAAAATATGAACTGGTCTCAGGTCATGACAGTTCTCACAGGGGACTTTGAAGATAAAGTAGGTGAGATAGAAGGAAGATTTAGAGGGAGGAAAGAATGGAAAGAGAAATGACAGTGATGCAGGAAAGTCTTGAGAAAAAATTCAACAGCTTGAAAAATCAAAAGGAAAAGGTGATAAAAACTCTGTCTGAAGAAACTAATTTCCTAAGAATTAGGAATGAACAAATGGAAGCTAGTGACCTTATGAGAAATCAAGACACAGTAAAGCAAATCCAATTGACTGAAAAAATAGAGGACCATGTAAAATATCTCCTTGGAAAAGCATCTGATCTGGAAAATAAATCCCAGAGAGATGATTTGAAAATCATTGGACTACCTGAAAACCAGGATCAAAATAAGAGCCTAGATATCATCTTCCAAGAAATTGTAAGGGAAAAATTGCCCTGATATTCTAGAAGCATAAGGTAAAATAGAAATTGAAAGAATCCACTGATCCCCTCCTAAAAGAGAGCCCAAAAAGAAAACCTCTAGGAAGATTATAGCCAAATTCCAGAGCACCAAGGTCAAGGAGAAAATATTGCAAGCAGCTATAAAAAAGGAATTCAAATACTGTGGAGCTCCAATAAGGATAAAACAAGATCTAGCAGCATCTACATTTTTTTGCAGGGCAATGTGGGTTAAGTGACTTGCCCAGGGTCACACAGCTAGTGTTAAGTGTCTGAGGCTGGATTTGAACTCAGGTCCTCCTGAATCCAGGGCCTGTGCTTTATCCACTGCACCACCTAGCTGCCTGAGCAGCATCTACATTAAAGGACTGGAGGGCGTGGAATATGATATTCCAGAGGCAAAGGAACTGGCACCACAGCCAAGTATCACATACCCAGTAAAACTGATTATAATCTTTCAGAGGAAAAAATGGGATTTCAATGAAAAAGAGGACTTTCAGGCATTTGTGATGAAAAGACCTGAACCGAATAGAAAATTTGACTCTTGAATACAAGACCCTGGAGAAGCATAAAAATGTAAACAGGAAAAAGAAAACACAAGGGACATTAAAAGGCTAAAATGTTTACATTCTTACATGAGAAGATATTACTTCCAACTCATAAGAACTTTCTCAGTAAGGAAAACACAGAGGACATAGGTCTGAACTGAATATGAATGGATGATATCTGTAAAGCATTCATTTTTTGTTTATCCTTGTTCTTTGTAGGGCAAGCAGGGCAAGGTGTCTTCTGTCTGTGGCTGGATTTGGGCTCAGGGCCTCCTGGATCCAGGGATGGTGCTTTGTCCACTGTGCCACCTAGTTAACCCATGATGACATCTTTAAGATAGGGTTTAGGGGTAGGAGGAATAGACTTGGGGAGTGGGAAGGGAAGAGGTAGCTCACATGAAAGAAACAAGAAAAAAGCTTATGGAGGGGAGGGGAAGAGGGGGAAGGACTAGGGCAGTGAGTGAACCTTACTATCATCAGAATTGGCTCAATGAGGGCATAACATACATACTCAAGTGGGTATGGTAATATATTGGTTTGCCTTGTAGAAAAGTGGATGGGGAAGGAGATAAGGGGGGGGTGGGAGAAGAGGGGAAGGAGGGAAGGGAAGTTTGGGGGAGAGAGCTGTAAAAACTCCTTTTGAGGTAGCTGAAGATGTTCTGCATAACAGCACATGTATGGCATATATTGAATTGCTTGATTTCATAGGGAGAGTTGAGGAGGAAGAAAAATTTAAGAAAAGAGAATTAGCTCAAAAAACTTAACCTCATCATAGAGGACTCAAGGAGGGAATAACATACCACCCAATTGGGAGAAGTAATCTATTTGACCCTACAGAAAAGTAGGATGGGAAGAGGATAAGGAGGGAAGGGTGAATGAAGGGAGGGTAAAGTAGGGGATGGGATAGTAAGAAGTAAAACACTTTTGAGGAGAAATAGGGCAAAATAAGATAGAAAATAGAGTAAATATCATTGGAAGAGAATGGGATGGAGGGAAATAGTTATGATGATTGACTACATTGTCAAAATATGTGGTATCTACTCTGCTGGCCTATTGTGAAGAAAATTCTCTGTCAAGTTCAAGGTACTATATAAAAATTATGATGAAAAGAATGCTATCAGAAAAACCTGGAAAGACCTACATGAACTGAAACAGAGAGAAATGTACTGTGTACAAAATAACAGCATTAGTGTAAGATGATCTTTTGGGGAGCACATGGTTATTTTCAGCAAGACAATGATCCAATATATCATAAGGACTTATGAAAATTTCAATACACCTACAGAAAAAGAATTTATGGTATCTGAAAACAGACAGAAACTCTTTTTTTTTGGACAACTCCTTAATCTGATGTCTTGTTTTATCAGTTTTCTCTCACAACCTAGGTAATGTAGAGATGTTTTCCATAACTACCCATGTATAACTTACATTGTATTGCTTGAGTTCTTGGGGTTGGGGGTGGGAAGGGAGGAAGAGAAGTTGGAACACAAAGTTTTAAAAAATTGATGTCAAAATTTGCTTTTACCTGTAATTTGGAAAATAAATTTTGTTTTGTTTTGTTTTGTTTTGGTTTTTTTTTGGTGAGGCAATTGGGGTTAAGTGACTTGCCCAGGGTCACACAGCTAGTAAGTGTTAAATGTCTGAGGCCAGATTTGAACTCAGGTACTCCTGAATCCAGGGCCAGTGCTCTATCCACTGCGTCATGTAGCTGCCCCTGGAAAATAAAATTTTAAACAAGAAAAATAAATAAAATGGGCTTATTCAAAGATTTTATTCTCTTCAGTTAATCTGGGCAATTTGTATTTTTGTAAATAGTTATTCATTTCATTTAGATTATCAAATTTATTGGCATGCAGTTGGGCAAAATAGCTCCTAATTATTGATTTAATTTCCACTCCATTGGTGGTGAATTCACCCATTTCATTTTTGATACTGGTAATTTGGTTTTCTACTTTCTTTTTTTTAAATCAAATTAACCAAAGGCTTATCCATTTTATTAATTTTTGCATAAAACCAGCTCTTAGTTTTATTGATTTATTCTGTAGTTTTCTTACTTTCAATTTTATTAATCTCTCCTTTGATTTTCAGGATTTCTAATTTAGTACTTAATTGAGGATTTTTAATTTGTTATTTTTCTAGCTATTTTTAGTTGCACATCCAATTCATTTATCTCTTCTTTCTCTATTTTATTCATGTAAGCATTTAGAAATATGAAATTTCCCCTAAGCACTGCTTTGGCTGTATCCCATAGGCTTTGGTATGTTTTCTCATTATTGTCATTCTCTTGGATGAAGTTATTTTCCTATTCCTCCTCACCAGTGTTTTGCTTCTGACCACTGTCTCCCTCAATCTGCCTTTCCTTTTATCAGCAGCCCTTCCTTTTCTTGCCCCCTTTTTCCCCTGCTTCTGTCCTCCCTTTTATCAATACTACCCTTTTCCCTTTCCCCTTTTGCTTCATTAATGAGTAAGCTAGGTTTCTTTATACAAATGGGAGTGTGTGTTATTTCCTCCCTTAACCAAATCTGATAAGAGTAAGGTTGAAACAATGCTCATCCCCTCCCTTCTTTCCCTCTATTGTAATAGGTTTTTTGGTGCCTCTTCATATGATGTAATTAACCACATTCCACCTCCCCCTTCCTCTTCTCCCCTTAATTTTCCTTTTATTCTGCCCCTTAAGTTTCTTTATATCATCACATCAAAGTCATCAAAGTACCCCAATAGAGATACAGATCTTAAGAGTTAAAAGTATTGTCCTCCCTCATAGGTATGTATACAGTTTAACCTTATTGAACAACCTTTTTACCCATGTTTACCTCTTTATACTTCCCTTTATTCTTGTATTTGAAGATCCAATTTTCTGTTCAGTCCTGGTCTTTTCTTGAGAAAAACTTAGAAGTCCACTATTTCATTGAATTTCCATTTTTTTTCTCTGAAATAGAATAATCAGTTTTGCTGGGTAGTTGATTCTTGTTTGTAATCCAAGCTCCTTTGCCTTCCAGAATATATATTCTAAACCTGAGATCCTTTAATTTTGAAGATGCCAGGTCCTCTGCAATCATGACTGTGGCTCCATGATATTTAAATGGTTTCTTTCTGACTGCTTGGAGTATTTTCCCCTTCACCTGATAATTCTGGAATTTTTCTACAATATTCCTTGGAGTTTTGCTTTTGGGGTCTCTCTCAGGAGGTGCTAGATGGATTCTTTCAATGATGAATTTATTCTATGATTCTATAATATCAGAGCAGTTTTCCTTTATAATTTCCTGGACTATGGTGTCTTTATTATGGCTTTCACATAATCCATAATTCTTAGATATACTCTCCTTAATCTATTTTCCAGGTCAGTTGTCTTTCCAGTGAGGTATTTCACATTTTCTTCTACTTTGTCAGTCTGTTCAACAGATTCTTGGTCTCCTGGAGAGTCATTAGCTTCCATCTTCCCAATTTTAATTTTTAAGGCATTATTTTCCTCAGTAAGCTTTTGTAACTCCTTTTCCAGTTGGCCAATTTTTCTCTCATTTGGCCAATTGTATTCTTTAAGGAAATGTTTTCTTCAGTCAATTTTTTGTGCTTCTTTTTCCAGCGTAACTCATTTCTCTCATTTCCCCCCATTTTTTGTTCTACCTCTCTCATTTGATTTTAAAAAGTCTTTTTGAGCTCTTTCAAGAAGGCTTTTTTGGTCTTGAGACCAGATCATCTTCCCACCTGAGTCTTCACTTGTAGGCTTGTTGACAAACTCATCTGAGTTTGTGTTTTGGTCTTCCATTTTACCATAGAAGCTGCCAATGATAATTTAAAAAACAATTTGAATCCAAATTCTCTCCCTCCCTTGCCCCTCCCTGATACAGTAAGTGATTTGATACAGATTATACATGAGCATTCATGGAAAACATATTTCCATATTAGTCATTGTGAAAGAAAACATTCTCTTCCCCCCAAAAAGTGAAAAAAATATTATGCTTCAGTTTGCATTCAGACTCCTTCAATTATTTCTCTGAATGTAGATTGCATTTTTCATCATGAGATCTTTGGAATTGTCTGGCATTGTTGTATTGCTGAGACTAGATAAGTCCTTCACAGCTGATCATTGTATAATATTATTGTTACTGTTTGCAATATGCTCTTGGTTCTGCTTACTTCACTTTGTATCAGTTCATGTAAATAATTTCAGGTTTTTCTGAAATCATCCTGCTTGTCAATTCTTATGGCACAGTAGTTTTTCATCACAGTCATAATAGTACAACTTGTTCAGTTAGTTTCCAATTCATGAACATCCCCTCAATTTCCAATTCTCTGAGTAGCCTGTATATGCAGTTTTTAAAATGTTAAAAGTACTGTAATAGGAAATATAATTTTGTGTAATTAGAGTGACCATTTTTGGTTGGGAGAAAAGATGAGACAACAAACTTGATCTCTTTTGTTATGTGGATGTGGGTGGCTATGGGTATGGAATATGGCATATGTTTTCAGAATTGGTTAATAAAATTCAACTTTGTTATAAGGGAAGGCTGAATGCATAGGTCAGAGGTAGGTAAGACATTTCTAAATGAATATGATTTAAAAATAAAAGTCATTAATAATAAAACAAAGAGAAGAGATACAGTTCACATCACAGGTATCTATCAAAAGGAATATATGTTAAAGTTTACATTATCAAGGAATAACTGTCTTTCTCCTTAGGACTACCACATCTTAACATAATCCTGGTACTAATGTTTTCCGAGCTTCTCTTGGTAATGTGCTTTAAAGTTTAATAATCTCCATGTGGATTCTTTTTTTTTCATCTTTTAACTACCCTAGTGGTATTGTTAAAATTAATTTCTTTTGCTTTTTTGTTTAGAGGAGATAGTATTTAGTTAATATCTGGGGTGTGCTAGACTAATTCTGATCCAGAGGAATGCCTGACATTCTTACATATATCTAGATTTGGAGGGAGGAGATTTTTTTAAAAAGCATTCAGATAAAGGATAGATAAGGTAACATGGAGGAAAACCTTGTAGAAGCAACCACCTTAGGAGTGAGAAACTCTCAAAAAGAAAATTCTGAGGCAATAAGAAAAAATTCTGATTTTCAGAAAGAAAACATTGTTTGAAGAGAGGATATACAGGAAAGTGAATGAACAACTCAAACTTTAAAATTACATGTTCAGAAAATTATGTAGTAAAATTAAATTATGTGAGTAGGGGGGCAGCTAGGTGGCGCAGTGGATAGAGCACCAGCCCTGGAGTCAGGAGTACCTGAGTTCAAATATGGCTTCAGACACTTAACACTTACTAGCTGTGTGACCCTGGGCAAGTCACTTAAGCCCAATTGCCTCACTAAAACAAACAAACAAACAAACAAAATACTGAGTAGGGTAAGATGAATATAAAAGTGCACCAAGGTATATAAGGAACCTGAGGGAAACTAAGGTCAATTAAAAAATGATGGTGGTAGTTGTTCAGTCATGTCTGGCTCTTCATGACCTCATTTGGGGTTTTCGTGACAAAAATACTGGAGTGGTTTGCCATTTTCCTTTTCAGCTCTCTTTACATATAAGCAAACTGAGGCGAACACAAGTAGTAAGTGCCTGAGATTGGATTTGAACTCAGGAAGATAAATTTTCCCAACCCCTGGTCTGACACTCTATCCACTGTGCCACTTACCCAGTATATGGTAGAGGAGATTATTCAGTTACCCATTAGACTATGATGGTCTCTCTCTCAGATTACTTCTAGTGTTGAGACTCTATGATTCTGATTTCTCTGCTTTTGACTTTCTAATTTTAAAAATCTTCAGTGTGATACAAGTTATTTTGATCTCTTAATATTTCCTAAATGGCTTATGATAGTATTATCACAATGTATATATGTTTCTGGGGAGGAAATACATTTAATGAAATGTGATACAATAATAACTCAGTGTACAAAATTTTAAATCTATGTGCTTGCCTTCTAGGGACCTCAAACTTGAAAGCAGTGCTAAAAGAAACAATGAGGAAATCTTCATTGCATCTTTTTATTATTCTGACTTTTAATTTTGTGGCCATAGCAATCAGTTATAATTTCCCATATTTTCTTTTATAAACTTTGTGGTAACTTCCATTCTGTATACACTTGATTCAATGATATTTTATTGATTAGGTAATGGCTCATGGTTACCATTTGAAAGCTTTCAGTATAGTGACTTTACTAAGAAAATCATATCAGGTTTTGGTTTCAATGAGTAAGAGGCTATAAAAGTAAAAGCCTTCAAACATATCTAAATATAAACTGTATGGAGGGTTTAATGATTTTCTAATAGAAGAGCATGAACTCTATAAAGTGGGGCCAGAATTTATCACAAAACTATCCCCACAATCTCAATTAAAAAGAAAAGTTTGAAATCCATACCTATGAGCAACATCCAAATTTTCCCAAAACAGAAGTCAAGTTTGACAAGTAGACATAGTGTGGTGTGGCAGGAATTTTTTTCCTCTAGGTAAATGTGGCTTCTGATGTAGAGAACTATTAATGCTTCAGATTGTTGCCAAACATAATATGAAGAACCACTTACTCAGACACCTGATCTTTAGAATGCAGCATCGTTTGTAACAATTTTAACGCTAACTAAGTACACTTTGATGAGACAGCATTTAATAAAATGCTCATTAATTTCATCATTAGCAAGGGTATGCTAAGAAGTAAGCCAGTTTCTTATGTCACGCCCAATTAGCATCCCATGCTAGTAATCCCATTAGTATTGTTGAATTCACTAATGGAAAAACTAATGGGCATGCTACCAGGGCACATTAATTGGGCACGACACCAGTTCTGGTTTTAATTATTAAACTACGATAATGAAATGTGTGTTTGTAAAATATTAAAACATTGAAATAGGATTGAAGACAATAAAAGATTGTATGTGGGGGAAAATGATATAAGAAAAGTCAACCTATAAGATATCCAAGGAACAGAGTGTAGACTTACTGATGGATCATCTGTTTTAACAATCTTTAAAAGTTGGTCTATGGTCAATGGAAGAAACATCCTGCTTATGCTCATGGGAAATTAGAACCATTTCTGTAATATTAAATATTGTATGTCATATATGTTCTCATGCATAATATGAGGACTGACAAGAGCTGATTAAAGAACATGTGGAAAGGATGAATTTAGTCCTTTATGTATATATCCTTTTGTGTGCTATCTAATAACAGTGAATGAATTTTTGAAGAAACAGGACCTCATTCCCTTTTGGGTAATGTAGCATTCAAATCTTTGACAATAAAAATTTCAGCCATGCCACATTAAGATTTTTTTTACCTCCATTCACCTAACTTAAAAATAGTGTGAAGGTCACTAGAGTTTGTTAAAAATATTCTGGGTAGTTTTAATAAATTGTACAGATACTTTTTTTTTTTGGTGAGGCAATTGGGGTTAAGTGACTTGCCCAGGGTCACACAGCTAGTAAGTGTTAAGTGTCTAAGGCCACATTTGAACTCAGGTACTCCTGACTACAGGGCCGATGCTCTATCCACTGTGCCACCTAGCTGCCCCAGATACTTTTATTTTTTGCAGGGCAATGGGGGTTAAGTGACTTGCCCAGGGTCACACAGCTAGTAAGTGTCAAGTGTCTGAGGCCAGATTTGAACTCAGGTACTCCTGAATCCAGGGCCGGTACTTTATCCACTGTGCCACCTAGTTGCCCCCCCCCCCGATACTTTTCTAATACTCTACTGGACAGAGGTATTTCAGCTAACAAAAATCAGGTTTATTAAGAGAAAACTATATATTCTATGTTCAGATTGTGTTAAACTTTGCTTCCTGAATTTGTCACCTCTAAAAAAAGAATAAACAACAATAATTTTATGGTGGAAGCAGCTTTAATATAATTTTACTAGCTTTATCTTCTAAAGTGGCTATAGTGCTTTTGAATTTGACCCAATAGGTTGAACATCTTTATTCTCAACTTTTTCATGATCTTTTTTCCTTCTTCTTTTTCATTTTTTGTAACTACTATTATGGGGACTTGCCTTTTCAGATGACATATTATTATTTTGATTATAATGGTGTAATGATATCAAGTGTGCTGCACAGTTTTAGAGTATCCAGCATTCCTAAGTTTAAACAAGTCTTTCTATTATTTCTCCTGGTTAATTATGTTAAGTAGGGAATTTTACTTAATTGGTAGTAGAGAAATCAAGTTGAAGGAAAATGATCTAGCAAAAATCCTCATTCAGAGGTGAAGTTGAATTGCATCTTGGCACTGAAAGATGACTGAGCAAATTGTGGTATATGATTGTGATGAAATTCTACTGTGCTCCAAGAAATTGTGAGCTTGATGATCTTAGAAAAACATGGGTAGGGGGCAGCTAGGTGGAGCAGTGGATAAAGCACTGGTCTTGGATACAGGAGGACCTGAGTTCAAATCTGGCCTCAGACACTTACTGGCTGTGTGACCCTGGGCAAGTCACTTAACCCCCATTGCCCTGCAAAAAACCCCACAAACAAACAAACAAAAAAGAGAAAAACATGGATAGATTCACATGAAATAATGGAGAGTGAAATGAGCAGAAGAGAACATTGTATACAGTAATAGCAGTGTAGTTGTTTTTTTGCAATATAGTTTTATGAAGAACTTTGAATGATTAAGTCATTTTGAATATTAAAGATTTGCATAAGTAACTTTTCACTTTCACTGCCACAAGAAAAATAATCTAAAACCCATATAGGAAAAATGAATTACATATTGTTTCCAGTTGTGATAGGCAATCCCAATTGTTTCTGACTGGGATAATGCAAATATTCTTGTGAGAAACCTAATTTTAATTTGGAACTCTAAGCTTTATTATTTTGGAACTCAAAACTTCAAATAAAAGGGTGTTTTTGTTTGTTTGTTTTAGAAAGGAATTTCTTCCCATACTTGGAGACAGAGAAGTTTTTTTTTTCCAACTTCAGAGAAGCACATCACAAAAACTTTTGATTCTGGGATCATTTGGGCTAAATCCACACTCTAAGCTCTGTTTTAAGGTCTATACTTTGGCATCATGATTATGGTATTGAGGTCTTTATTTTGGTCTAGAATTTAAAATTTTCTTTATAGGGATCTACAGTTGTAGTTACTACAACCAATGACAATGGAAAACAATATAATGATGGAAAGTGGCATCAGGTGATTGCTACTCGGCATCAGACCTTGGGACATATCACTATTGATGGCCAATTCATAGGTGAGTACTGCACCAATTTTTTTTTCACTAGTCATGCTGTTTACCCAGTTTATCTGTCATTTCAATTTCCCTTTTTCTACCCTCACTCCCTTTTAAATTGTTTGTCCCTTCTATGTTCTTTTAATATGTTTGGAAACATGCACTTAGAGTCCATTATCCCATTTGTTGAAACTACCAGTAACATATCTAAACATGTCATCTGTTCCAAAGCTACTCTTAAAATCATGTAATGCTAACAAGGCAGCATGAACCCTACTCTGTAAACTGAAATAAAAATTACTTCTTATAACTTTGCATGTATTTTATAGTTGCCTATTTTTTTATATATTGAATCACCCAGTAGATTGTTAAGCACCTTGAGGACAGGGAATGTTTCATTTCTGTTTCAGTGCCTAGCACAATGTTTTTCCCATAGTTGTCACTTAAAAAATGTTTGATGAATAACATTAAGGAATGGTGATTATTCATGAGATACTTTCATGATGGAAATGCTTGTTTCTTATAAAAGGCTCTTCTTCTGCAACCAGTGGCAGTACTATTATTGGTGAAAATACAGGCATTTTTGTGGGAGGACTACCACGGGATTTTACTATCCTCAGGAAGGACCTTGGTGAGTAGTAGACATTTTGATTATTTGTAAGCACAGAAATTGAGAACAGAATGCATTTAAAGTATTCGGTTTTTTATTTTTTATTTATTTTTTAAATATTTTTTGCAGGGCAATGAGGGTTAAGTGACTTTCCCAGGGTCACACAGCTAGTAAGTGTCAAGTGTGTGAGGCTGAATTTGAACTCAGGTCCTCCTGACTCCAGAGCTGGTGCTCTATCCCCTGCGCCACCTAGCTTCTCCCTAAAGTATTTGGTTTTGAAGATTAAAAAATATTACATATATCTGTGCTCAGTAATAACCTCTTAGATCACTGACAATTGTGCGTCATTTCAGGACCTATTTATTTAAAATATTTTCTAACAATTATTATTTTAAAAAGAGGGAAAAAAGGTAATCTAATGATTTTTTTCACAGAGGGTGTGATATGAACCTTTAATTTAATAAGTATAGTAAACTCCTAGGAAGAATACCCTCTCCTGATATCATTTCATGCTTTTTAAACTATTTTTGTTGTTGTTGAGTCATGTCCAACTCTTCATGTTCCCATTTTGGGGGTTTTCTTGGCAAGGATGCTAGAGTGGTTTCCTTCTCCAGGTCATTTTACAGAGGAGGAACTGAGGCAAACAGGGTTAAGGGATTTGCCCAGGGTCACATAGTTAGTAAATGTCTGAGACCAGATTTGAACTTAGAAAGATGAGTCTTCAGGTCCAGCGCTCTATTCACTGTGCCACCTAGCTGCCCCTTTCTTAACTTTATAGTCTTTTAAAGTGGTCTGGAGGCTCTGAGAAGTTAAATGAGTTTCCCATGTCCATACCATAGAAACATATTAAAGATAGGCCTTGAACCTAGGTTTGCCTGACTCCAAGACCAGCTGCCATTTTTAAACTTTAACTCTCCACATACTAGAGGAATTAGAATAACCAGTTAAATGTTAGACTGTATGACAATTCCTTAAAAAATGAAATTGAATCATATTGTTATTTGATTGATTAGGTCATGATCAGTGAAGAGACTAAAAATTCTAGAGCTAACTGAAGGTATTTATTTTAAATGCTTTATTCTGGGTGACTTCAATAAACTAAAAAAACTTGTAACTTCTCTGTTGATAGCAAAGCGCTCTTATTATTTAGTTTTGGAGATTTTTGTATAGAGACTTTTATCCCAGTCTCTTATTTAGCCTACTGCTGATTGCACAGTCAACCACTTTGTCCAAATCCAATAATAAGAGACTATAGCTTTAGGGGGCTGTTGGTAGACCCCGGCAGGGCCACCTGATTACTTTTACTACTTTCAGTGTTGATGAATTTTACCATGGCTTTTGGAAAGGAAATACACATTGCTATTAAGATGTCTAAAACAAATTCATTGTTAAGTATGACATATTAATTTGACCTGTTTAGGCATTTAAAAAATTAGTGTTGATTCTATTTTAAAATAATCCAAATTAAAAATTGCAAATTGCAAAGTTTTCAAATAGTTTATTTTTTTAAATAATGCTGTTAATGTTTGTTTCTGAACTCCTGCAGAAATAATCCAGAAAGGTTTTGTGGGATGCCTCAGGGATGTTTTTTTTAAGAAGAGTCACAATCCTTTTGAGGTCTGGGAACCACTGGAATGGCAAAATGCTGAAGAACAGATGAATGTGTACAGCAGCTGGGAGGGCTGCCCTCCTGTACTGACAGAGGGAATACACTTCCTTGGAACAGGTAATGAACTAAAGGACAGGACAGTAAATGCTTTACAAATGTGTTTCTAAACTTATGCCTCCAACTCAACTCTTCTCTAATTATTTTCAAATCTATGATGTTCTGTATTAAGATGGATAATAATAAGCACGCAAAATATCATGGCAGAGCTTGGCTTCCTGCTATGAAATACAAAATGAATAGACATCCGTGTCCTAAGAGTCTCAACAAAGGCAAAAGAACTGACAGTGCCCCAAATAAACAAGTTTTTTCTTCTTCAGAAAGTCCACTTGTAAATTTCATTTTCACATAGAAACAATACTTTGAATATAATTAGGTTCCTAGGCTATCCCACAAAATCTTATCTAGCCTACAGTATGGCTCAAATATGTAATTAATAGTATAATTTCAGGTTCTTTATGAATTAAAGAGCTTTGAGTAGACTAGCCTGGGAACCTAAGCAACACTTGGGTTGGAAGGGTCAGGGAGGACCAGTTTTTATGTATATGGTAATAATGTAATATGGTGGCACTAGTAAAACATCTCCCTGTCCTTCCATATTCCACCACCTCAATGGCAGTCCTCCTCACAAACTGTAGGGAAGTTTGGAAAGGGATAATAGAGTTTCATGAAGAGAAAAAGGGAACATAGTGAATGGAGCAACACTTTCCACTCTGGATAGAAGTCCCTTCTGCCCTGGATTTTCACAAGTTGGCCATCTATATGTCAGAAAAGTCCTAAATTTATGTAAGTTAATGCCCTTCACAACAGACTATACAACAGCATAATACATTAGCTAGCTATTCACTAACCAGAGCCACTGAGTTTCTTTCTAACTATTAAAATGATCCATGTTTAAAAGTTAGATTGAAAATGAATGGACATGACCCTAGTCATGATTTAGGGGTAAACTTGAGAGTAAAATTCTTGAAAGATATGACTTTTTAAGAAATTTTATTTTTAATTTTTATGAGAGGTATGTCATGTCCCTCCTGCTTTTCTAATTCAATCACAAAGGCTATTATTGATCCTTTTTTTAAAAGTGCATACTTTCAAAAGTAAGTGATTTCAAAATTACTTACCAATACTTAGCCCTAGTATATGTCAGTCAGTAGTCAAAAAACATTTATTAAGCACATATTTGGTGCCAGGTAACATGCTAAGCTCTGGGGAATAAAAATAAACAGATCAAAAGAAAAAAGAAAAAGGGAAAACATATTTCAAGAGGTTCACAGTCTAGTGGGGGGAAACAACATGAAAACATACTGTTTGTACTTTTTTTCCATTTTTCTAAAATAAAAATTGTCTTATTTTTAAAGGATTCCTGGAACTCTATCCATATGTATTTCCTGGAGGAATGGATTTTGAAATTTCCTTTAAGTTCAGAACTGACCAAATGAATGGATTACTTTTATTTGTGTACAATAAGGATGGACCAGATTTTCTTGCCGTATGTTAATTTTGAGAATATTTATTTTAAAATGCTTTTCCTAACATTAAAAGATTTGCACTGTGATTTTAGAGAGGAATAACTTAGGAACATAATCTATAATATTGTAATAACTTGAGTAGTTGTCTTCCAGAAAAGTGGGAATTTCCTCCATTTCATATAACCAAAATTGTGGTTTGTTTCATTATTACTATTACTATTATTGTGCAACTTCTTGATCATGGACCTGTTTACATTTTAGATCCATGACAAATGCTTTGAAGATTAATAAAAATATCAAAGCTTTGTTGAGAAGGAATTGAGGAAATTCTAATTTTTTGTTTCATCAGAATCAGAAATTAAAATATTGGGGCAGTTAGGTGGCACAGTGGATAAAGTATTGGCCCTAGATTCAGGAGGACCTGAGTTCAAATCCAGTCTCAGAAACTTGACACTTACCAGCTGTGTGACCCTGGGCAAGTCACTTTAATCCTCATTGTCCTGCAATAAATAAACAAATGAATGAATGAATGAATGAATAAATGAATAAATAAAAAAAACATTCTCTCACTTCCCAATCCATACTAAATGTAGTTTTAATTGCTCTTGGATATATCTTGAGATTTTATTCTTTAAAAATTACAACTAGGCTAAAATGGGGCATCATAATATTAGTTCCCAAAAATGGGGATGGAAAACCCTGAACAGCACATAGTTGTCATAGAGCCAGAAGAAATGGATTAAAAATCCAGAATCAGATGTCTGTTCATGCATAATAAAATATATACCTATGTAATTTAGGAATTCAGTGTTTCTTCCCCAAAAAATATTTATTGAGGAGCAACTATGTATATTGCATTATACAAGAAAACAAAGAAAGTGCCAAGTAGAGACCAAATTCTCTTCCCCCCAAATAGCTTTTTCCCACATACTTTAAATAATTTTTCACTGTATTTTGCCAAGTTCTATTAAGAATACAGAAAAGCTTTTTCCCCTAGGCTAATCTAATATTCTTCATTGGAAACAATTCTTTCTTAAATTTTAGTCTCCAATTTGCCTACTATCAAAATAAGAGAATGGTAAACTATACCATTATGACAGAATTGAGAGAAAAATGTATGGAGACCTTCCTTTATCACAAAATTTGGGCAGAGTGTGTTCATATTAGAGAATGCTACATTAATCTAAAAATATACAAAGAAGCAATTATGTTAGTTAGATATTTGAAATAATAAAACTGAAATATAGAATAAAAATATATCTTATCAATTTGGAATTGAGTTTGCTATAACCAGTAAAAATAAGCTTAATCAAGCTTGACATTTCATTTTCTTATTGTCTTGTCATATTATTTCCCAAAATTAAATTGATATATGAAGTACTATTTTCTCATTTTCTAAAAACTCCAATAGAAATAGAGCCATAGTTCAAACTGTCCTTTTTTTCCTTTAGTCATTTATGTTAGACTTTAATCTTCTAACTGTTGCAAAAAACCTGAGTAAAATAGAAATACTTTGTTTTAGTCTACATCATACTATATCACATTGACTAATCATTAGCGGATATGAATTCGTTTGACTTATTGTTACATTCTTGATGTCAATTATAAGCTGGCAAGGCACTTTATTATATGCCATTGTAATCATCCATAGGATAAATGTGAGCATTTTTATGGAGTGCTTTGAGTGGAATTTCTTGCTCTTCTAGAGAGATTGACCTTTTGCTCCCTTCTGTGCTGTCATCCTCTAGTCTTTTTATATACCTATTTTCTTTTTTAATTTGAAATACAGGCAGAGTTGAAGAGTGGGATTCTGAGCTTCCTGTTAAAAACCTGTATTACTTTTACACAAGTGGATCTCTGGGTAGGACTCTCCTATTGTGATGGAAAGTGGAATAAAGTAACCGTGAAAAAGGCAGGCTCAGTAACATCAGCAAGTGTGAATGAACTGATGAAGCATGTGTCAGGATCCAGTGCCCAGCCACTGATGGTGAATTCCCCAATCTATGTCGGAGGAATGCCACAAGAGCTTCGGGACACATATGAAGAGTTAAGTTTAGAACAAGGTAAAACCCACCAAAGAAAATTGAAGAATGGATGAGGGTTGAGTGTGGTCATTCCATAACATCAGTCTTCCTGCTGGGTCCTATTGTGACTCTAGGCTAAGAACATATTTGGTATTAAAAGAAACCTGAAGCATAAAGGTTCTAAAGTACTCTCTTACAAGTCTGTTTCTGCTATCCCCAAATACTACTAACTTCCTACCTGTTCACAAGCATTATGAGCATTAAATACCCTCATCACATATGTATAGCATTCATTACATCTATTTTGCTTATTGTCTTGTATATATTCACCTCATGTTTTCTATATGATATTTCTTTGGGTATATATTTAATTTATATTTTGATCACTAGAAACAAATTCTTTCCCACAATACAGTTATACATTCATCAGTTTGTCCTGTTTACATTTCTCTTTTCAAGACTAATATTTATGTTATCATCAAGCCCTTTTGGTTTGATCAAAAAATACCAGCAAATGAAGTTGTTAGCTGACTCCTGAATTTTTGAAATTCAAATACACTTGAGAAATGCAAATGTATTGTCAATTATGAAATAGAAAGCATGAATAAAAAAACTTCAATTTTAAAAGTTGCTGTAAAAATAGAAGTGAGGACCCACTTAATGAATTTGCTTATTCTGCTTTTCTCCTGACATAAGGCTGAGGCATTTTTTTTGCTGTGAAATGCATTAGAACTACTAGACACATAGCAAAATTTAGTTCAGTGGAGAAGTTACCTGAAATAAAATTAAGGCCTATAATTAATGGTTAAAATTCCATTAAGAAGTCTTTGGCTAGGGTAGCTAAGTGGCACAGTGGATAAAGCACTCACCCTGTATTCAGTATGACCTTGGGCAAGTCAGTTAACCCCCATTGCCCCACCAGGGGGGAGAGAGAGAGAGAAAAAGAGAGGGGGGGGAGAGAGAGAGAGAGAGAGAGAGAGAGAGAGAGAGAGAGAGGGAGAGGGAGAGGCGGGGGGGGGGGAGAGGGGGAGAGAGAGATCTTTGTCTATTTATTGATAACATAACAATTCATATATTTTAAAGAAGAAAATGACAATATATATGACAATATGTGACAAGATTGAACCAGCCTTTTTAAAAAGGTATCAGTAAAGAGTTAATAAGTGGGACATAGCATAGTAATGACACTTAAGCAGTAAGTTATCTAAAAAGAATATATTCTTCCACATGATTCTACAAATTTTTAAGTTCCTATTGTTAGTATCAAATGTGAAAACCTCTTGTTAGGTCAAAAGTATCTTTTAATCTAGAAATATGGAGACATGAAAATCTTGAAAGGAGCTTGCTCTGTGTTCCAAACACATGCATACACACACATGCAGGCACACACACGTGTGTGTATTGAAGTTTCATTTAAACATTGGTCTTGAGGACAAAAATAAAATTTGCATTACAATTTTTATGTAATATTTAAAGAGATGCTGAATGGGATTGTAGATATAGGAGTCATAATTAAACCTGAAAAATAAAAGGGAACAAAAATTTATTAAGCACCTCCTTTGTGCCAGGAACTGGGCTAAGTACTTTAAAAACATTATCTAATTTTACCCAATCATGGGAGCTAAGTGCTATTATTATTCCCATTCTATAATTGAGGAAACTAAGACAGAAAGAGATTAAGCGACTTGCCAAGGACCACATGGCTAGGAAGTAACAGAGACTGGATTTGAATTCAGGGGTTCCTGATTCCAGGTCCAATGCTTAACCCCTGTGGGACCTTACTGCCTCTTTGCTATAGAAAAACACTTTATTTCCATTTTGCTAAACTATATCTAACATGCACTCTCATCTAAATTTTCAACTTCCTGTTTAACAAGAAAAAGGGAGATGTTTCCATCTATTTAAAAAGGTATACTTTCGTGTATGTGTGTGTATATAGATAGATGAATATGAATAAAAACTGATATTTAAATACTTAGGTATCCACAAGGTATCTAGATATACTTGTTGATCTGTAAGTAGATAACTAATATCTATGTCTATTATCTAACATTGTATATGTGTATAAGATTAAGGATAGAGATTAGAGTTGTAACTTCATTGTTATTATTGTATTATATTTGTTATTATTATTATTATAATACTTCATTATTATTCCCTCTTCCAATTCAGGTCAGCATGTCTCTCGTAACTTATAGTCATGGAGTTGGCTACCTAGAGTACTGAGGGGTGAAGGGTTTTCTCCAGTCATGTGTCAGAGGTGGAATTTGAACTTACATCTTGGCTTTGAGGCCATCTAGTTTCTCTGGTTATTGCATCAAGCAGATACCTTCCCGCCTTTTTCACCAATTAAATTTTTTTTTGTTTGAAATCATATAGTAGTCTTTATAGAACTTTTATATGTAATGGCATGGTGTTCTATAATTCTGTACTCTTTTCCTCCTCCATCCTTATTTTTGGTAAGGGCTGTGGTCTCTTCATGAATCACAACAGGGATATTTTGAGGAAGGGACTTCCTCTTCTCAGATCACTGTCAGAATTGGGTGTAGCAAAATCCTCATTTTCAGCTATTGGAACAGTTTCAAAGCTGGGAGTAGTTTCACCCTCAATAAGGATACTTCAGGATGAGCTATCCTGGGAAGTCATACAATCGGCACCTATGCTATCAATATCAAATAAATATTTGTGCATGTGTGTATTCCTTTACACATTCCATTCCGAGAATTGTTACAAGGAAAAATATGAGTCAACTCTAACTAAATAGTGCCATTCTGAATTGCTACAAAATAATTCTATGCCTACAAATTTACCCATGGATCTTCTTTTATATTATTGCTTATTGTAACACTAATATATTTGGCTTTTCTACAGTATACATACATATATGTGATACATACATTGTGGCAAAGGTGAAATTATTCACCTAAGTATTATCAGCAAATCTGTGCTAGAATAAGGGATTCAAATAGTTTCTTTTTAAATTTCCAAACTAATGATTATTCATTGAGCCGCACTGCTTTTAAGTGGAGCCCCGCCCCCTTCCCCCTTTTATTTTTTTGGTTAAGCTTAGTTTATCAGTATTGATCAGTCTGGCCTAAAGAGATGAGAATTAAATAGTGGGAGATGCAAGGAAACAGGGCACATAAACTTAGTGTGTTAGGAGACCTACATAATATCGAGAAGACATAAAGGCTGAATAAAACTATCTGGTTTCTGTCACGATTAACTTTTATTTTTATGTTAAATGTATTATTTGCTACTTTTAGCAGATGCAATTTAAGTTGAAAGTTGCTAATCATTTTTTTTAACCTTTCAAATTTCAGAGTGTTTTATTAAAAGATAGGGAGTTTGTGTGTTAGACGCCCCAAACCCAGTTGTATTTGCCCTCCTTAGATACAATTCAGTATTTCTTCCCAAGCAGAATAATGTCAAACCTCATTGAGTTGATGTCTGTTTACTCAAAATAGCATGTAATTCAAAGCAACTGCTATTCCCTGGCTGACTAGATGCCCTATGGTTCTTTAACAAAAATATTGAATAATCTAAACCCATCTCATCCAAATTCTGTGTTAAAGCTTAACAAGACATTTCTCTATTATATTTATTTTGAAATCTACTCTGTAAAATATGCATTCTTGTAAAAGAATTCCAGATAAGGCCAAATCCTGGTTCTTGATATACTTCTCTGAATGAAAGATTCCTGGTCAATTTAGGGGCCATTTTGTATGTTCCAGAAAATAAGCCCAAACACATACACATGCCTCATTGAAAAGAATAGGATATAATGGCTCTTTCTCAGTATGATTATTTATGTGAGGGTAAAGTGTGCCTCTAAAACACTTATTAAGCAACTTTTATGCTGATTAATTCTGGGGTATTAATTGTGAACCTTTCCTCCTTTCTTGCATGGAGTGCTCAAAGTCCTTCTCTCTTTCTCTCTTTCTCTCTCTCTCATGTTTTAAGAATAATTAAATTAGATAAATTATTCTTTTTGAGCATTTAATAAATATAGTGGTTGGAGCATAGGGTTTGATTTGTCACCTCTCTTCTAGAAAGTCAATATTTAGTTGCTCAATTAGTTGAAGAAAACCAGGGCTAAGGTACAAGCAATTTTCTGCCCCCCCCCCTCCCCAAATCACATTTGGTTAAATTTGATTTCATAAGGAGTTAAAGTGTGTGTGTGTATAGAGAGAGAATGTTGCTATGTGTCTGGAGAGCAGTAACTCAACAAGAATCTATTAAGCTCAGGCTTTGTGCCTATTATTTGTGAAAGAAAAGGGTAAAGCATCCTAGGGTAGAGAGATGTATTGTAATCAGTGTCTATTCCTTCAGTACAACGGAATTGTAACCTTTTTAGCCTGATAAAATCAGGAGGTGGAGGGAAAGGATTTCTCCAGCACATCTTAAAAGTTAATATTTACATCTTAGAGTTCTCCTTGTCATAGAAAATATAGTGCTGTGCACAACAGAAATGATTGTTAATTAATGACTGAAGCTCTTTATGTGATACTAATCCCTTACTATTTGCTAGGTTTCGGTGGTTGCATGAAGGATGTTAAATTTACACGAGGTGCTGTCGTTAACTTGGCATCTGTGTCCAGCGGTGCTGTCAGAGTCAATCTGGATGGATGCCTATCAACTGCCAGGGCTGTTAACTGCAGGGGAAATGACTCCATCCTGGTTTACCAGGGGAAAGAGCCGAGTGTTTATGAGAGTGGTCTACAGCCATTTACAGGTAACATGTTGGTTCCTTAAATTAAATGCTACATGGCCCCTGCTCACTTCCTCCTCCCCTCCACCCCAATCATCTACATGAATAGCTACTTATTTTGTTATTTATTATTTCCACATTTCCACTTAAGAATATCTGTACAGAGTGGTGGCCTCAAATGAAGGAGGATCAGCAGGCAGTGTTTGGAGTCGGGGGCGCACAAAAGGAACAGGTAAATGCAATGTGTCTTCTTCTGTTTACTTGTGTGTTTATGTTATAGTTGTAGGTACAAGTGTGCCTGTGCTAGGATTGTATAGAACAGGCAGGTAAAGGCCAAAGGTAAGCCTTTTTATGTTAAATAGGAATAGTTACTAGATGTGATTTTCTTGGGTAAGGGAACCCCCCCAATGAGGAAATTCCCTCTGCGAAAGCAAGTTGACACCCTTCTATGCAACTTATAAATTTAATGTTGTGAAGAAATATAAAGTGTTATTTGAATATCTTTATGATAATGTTTTAAATTTAAAATACACCCAATTTTATGGCTGAAAGGTGTGTTTGTGTTTCTTAAGCATTAACTGGTTACAGAACTATGTTACTTGGCTTCTCTAAAGCATGCATTTAGGTGAAAAAAGGGAGGCTGTAGGAGGAAGTTAGCTGCCTTAAAAGATTGTTTTAGATTGAAGATGTGTTCTTGGCAGGTTAAAATTCACCCCATAAATGTCTGAAGGAATCCTAGAGATTAGATGCTATCATTTTTATAATGGTAATCTGATCTAAAAACCACACCTACTATGGGCAGGGAACCATTCTTGGCAATAGTTTTTTATAACATTTTAAACAAAATTTTGCAAAGTTAAAATGACAAACTATTTCAACCCTCATAGATTTCCATTTTACTAAGGAAATACCAATTCATGCTATTCTCCTCGCCTCATCCTCAACTGTTTCTCATGGCTCTTCCTTCCCATGGTCCAGGGGTTAGAATTTCTCTCCAGTTTGACCACATTATTTTACCTACCTGTGGAAGTGTGTGTGTTGTGGGGAGGGAAGGGGGGAAGGAGATAGGGTGGTGTAGAGGACTCAATAGGTTTTATGTTGGCTTCCTCTTGTCTTGTTAGGTCCTTATTATAGTCTCTTTCTGCATCTCTTTAGCTCTTCCATTTCTGATGAAATCTTCAGTTAACTTTTACTGTATGAATTGTATTACTGATAAAAATTGGGGATAATAGAAGGTACCATGATTACCCAACAACATTGTAAAAGTTGTATAGACATACTGCTTTTTTCATTTATTTAGAATT
This sequence comes from Dromiciops gliroides, assembly GCF_019393635.1. NCBI lineage: Eukaryota > Metazoa > Chordata > Mammalia > Microbiotheria > Microbiotheriidae > Dromiciops > Dromiciops gliroides. The sequence continues at coordinate 117,378,695 of NC_057864.1, read as the reverse complement.
TTAGTTTTTTTATTTTTTCTTCAATTACATGTAAAAACAATTTTAACATCCATTTTTTTTTTGGTGAGGCAATTGGGGTTAAGTGACTTGCCCTGGGTCACACAGCTAGTAAGTGTCAAGTGTCTGAAGCCGGATTTGAACTCAGGTCCTCCTGGCTCCAGGGCTGGTGCTCTATCCACTGAGCCACCTAGCTGCCCCATTAACATCCATTTTTAAAACTTTGTGTTACAAATTCTTTTCTTCCCTCCATCCCCACCTCCCTTAAGAACTCAAGAAATTCAATATTAGTTATACACATGTAGTCATGCAAAACATTTCCACATTACTCAGATTGTGAAAGAAAACAGACAAAAAATTAAGAAAAAGAAACTAAAAAAATATGCTTCAATCTATATTCAGACACCATCGCTTCTTTCTCTGGAGATGGATCGCATTTTTTCATAAGTCCTTCAGAATTGTCTTGGATCATTGTGTTGCTGAGAATAGCTAAGTCATTCTCAGTTGATCATCTTACAATACTGCTGTTACTTTGTATACAGTATATTTCACTTTGTGTCACTTCATGTAAGTGTTTCCAGGTTTTTCTGAGAGCATCCTGCTCATCATTTCTTGTAGCACAATAGTGATCCATAATAATCTCATTCCATAATTTGTTCACCCATTCCCCAATTGATGGGCATCTCCTCAGTTTCAAATTCTTTGTACCAGAAAAGGGCTGTCATAAAAATTTTTTGTACATATAGGTATTTTAAGTTTTTGTGTTTTATCTCTTTTTGGATAGTGACCAAGTAGTGGTATTACTAGGTCAAAGAGTATGCATGGTTTTATAGCCCTTTGGCCATAGTTCCAAACTGATCTACAGAATGTTTACAACTCCACCAACAGTACACTGATGTCTCATTTTGCCAATATCCCCTCTGGCATGCATCTTTTTCTTCTGCTGTCCTATTATCCAATCCAGTAGGTATTAGGTAGTACCCCAGAATTGTTTTGACTTGCATCTTTCTAATCATTAGTGAGTTAGAACATTTTTATATGGCTACAGATACTTAATTTTTTTTAAGTTTGGTTATTTCTTGAATTGATTATGGTGGGAAAACAAAATATGTTGGAGCAACTTTATGGAAGTTATATTTGTACATAGGACTATAGGCTTGGAAACCTAGCAATCACTGACTCACCTCATTCTTTTGATGAAGAAAATTATACCCACATGTTAATGTTGCTTTTCTTCCCTTGATTTATAACAGAAAGGGAAGGATAAACTTAAGGATTTGTTACATACCCTTATCATTAAAATATGTAAAACATCCATGAAACATCCACTATGTACAGATAGCTGAGTATTTTCACTGAATATTGTAACTGAGTATGGAGCATATAGTATTTTCTAGGCCCTGGAAAATACAAAGGTAAAATAAAATATAGTACCTACCATCAAAGAACTTGGAATCTAATAGTAATGGTATGACACAAATACAACTAGATAAGGTAATGTTATTTAAGAAGTACTTTGTAGAATTACAAATTACTTAAGAAGGGACAATTCTGGGGGAAGTTTTTATAGTTCACCATTATTCTGTAATCTGTACACAGAAGGTGCTTAATAAATGCTTACTCTGTTGTTTCATATTATCCATCTTTGTGTAACTCTCCCTGGGGATACTACTTTGTAGGTAGGAAATTTACATGGGATACATAGATCTCAAATGCTAGAACCATGTCAATGAGTCAAATGTCTTTCCTGTATTCTACTAGGAGTCTTTGGAAAAGAAAACAAACAAATAAAATTCCTATTCTTTTTGGTTTGTGTCAGGACCTTCTTTTTTTTCTTCCCTTTCTTGTAGCAGCTTTGTAACCAAAATGTTAGCAATGGAATTCTTGTAATAAATATCCTAGCATAGGATATGGAGAAAACATATGACAGACTAGCAACCCTTGGCACAAGAAGCAGCTAGGTAGTGTAGTGGATAAAGCACTGGACCTGGAGTAAGGAGGACCTGAGTTCAAGTGCGTGTGACCTTGGGCAAATCACTTAACCTCTGTTTGCCTCAGTTTTTTTTTTTCAACCTCAGAGGGTTGTTGTTAATAGCAAATGAGAAAATATTTGTAAAATATTTATCACAGTGCCTGGTGCATGATAGAGTCTATATAAATGCTATAGTTATTAAATAAAGTATTATTATTAATAATATAATTATTATAATAAGAGGAGGGTACAAATATAGGAAAGGGTGACTATAGTGACCAGGGATATCTGTTTAAATAACAGATATTTTCAAATATTCCTTGAAGGTTGGTTATGAAAGAGTTCTATGATATATGAATTTGAATATAGTAGGCACCTGACATTTTGGGTTGAGTTATTCTAGGAAAATGGGCACACATTAAAACATTGTCTTCCTATGTGCCTTGCAGGAAAAAAAAAAACAACCTGTTTTAAACTGAATAATAAACACATGGTTTTGGGGGGTGGGGTTGGGGAATGAGTATTTCCATAAAATGTTTTGATGGAAACATTTTTGATCTTCCAAAGGAGTTTGTGTGTCCTACATTTCTAGAGGGCTTTTAGAAAAGAATAATCAGATTTTTATTAAAACTTAAAAATTGTGTGATGCAACCCTCTGATTGTATAGATGAGGAAACAGGACCAGAGATGAGGGAAACAATTTGCCCAAGGCTACACAGGTAGTAAAGAGCAAATTTAGCATTTGAATTGGGCTCTGTTGGCTTTACATCTGTCACTGTCCCTTACATTGATGATGCCTCTTCCACAGCATTTGTTGTTTAGTCATTTCAGTCATATCTGTGATCCTATTTGTGGTTTTCCTGGCAAAAATAGTGGAATGGTTTACTATATCCTTCTCCATCTCATTTTAGATGAGGAAACTGAGGCAAACAGGGTTAAGTGACTGGGCAGGGTCACACAGGAAGTAAGTGACTAAGGCCAGATTTGATCTCAGGGAGATGAGCCTTCCTGACTCGGGGCCAGTGCTCTCTCCACTGCCCCACCTAGTTGCCCCTCTATGCCATATTTGTCATATCAAGAGCTCACAAAGACCTTGCTGAATCAGTGGCCTTTGAAGGTCCTTTACAGCTTCAAAACTCCCAACGGTAAAATCATCTGGTCAAATCATCTAATTTTTCAAACAAGAAAGACAAAGGAGAATTAGTGACTCTTCCATGATAGTTGTCTGTCCTACATAGGTGAGATAGTCCCCTGCTTTTATATCAGAAGTATTTGATTTCTTGAACTCCTTTTTTGCTTCTACTTCCATATTCACTCTAATTCATTGTATTGAAATCATACTTGCATGTGTTCTGCCCACATATTTCAAACTCTTCATTATTAGTAGGCAAATCAAAAAACCTGCTTCGAACATAATTCAGCAAAGTAAACAGGTACGTTGAAAGAACATTGTTTACATAGCTTCATTTCCACCATTTTTGAGAACTACCCTGAAAGTGAGCAAATAGAACTCTGGGTTGATAGTAATGATCTGACCACATATGTTTATGCCATAAATTTATATTTACAATCTGACCACAACACTGAGCAGCTACATGTTCCCAAGGGTTGAAGAATAATTGCACTATTTAATTATTTTTGAGTCAGTTTTGCTATGTCCCTTATGAGAAGACCATCTGCTAGACAGTACCTTACCTTGCCCTGTGCTGCATTTCAGAACTAATAAAATCAATATTACTACAGTGTTGTCTGTAACTTGCAAGTTGATTGTGTAGCTCATGGCTATTTTTATAAGCACCTATAATGTTTTAGCTCTACTGCTGATAATTACTCCCCTATCCCCATTTCTCTCACTCATATGCACTGTATCCAGGAAATTGTTATTTCACTCATCTAAACAGTAGAATCAGAAAAAGAAGATATTTGATGTGGGAAAACAGGAGTGATCATCCATCTACAGGGCCCAGGAGTCCACATACATTTATAGAAAGCCCGTCATCCATCATCCTGCCATGAAGTTCCTTGGGCCTTTTCTCAGTGCCCCTAGTGCAGTCTTCTGTGATGAAGTTGTTCCTGGACAAATCTTGACTTGCTAAAGCAATATCTAATGAATAAAGGGTATAGATTTTTTTTTTTAATTAGGGAACTATGTATTCACATAAGTGTGGCATTTGATTTCTTTCAAATACCCCAGTACCTTTTTCTTCCTTTGAAAAACAATCAGAAGAGATTTGAACCCAAGTTCTCTGAGCAGACTTTGCGCAAACTCATCTTCCTCCTAACCCCAAAATGCAATAGTGAATATGCCCCATATATCTTATCTCCTTGAGATTTGCTTTTTTAGTTAATTTAGAGAGAAATTGAATTGAGAAAATGAAATCAGACATTTGAACATGATGACATGTGTGATATTTTGTGCCCAAGATATAAAAGTGTCAAACTACTCCGTATAATAACAGTCTAATTATCTTGCTTCAAAGTGTTACATCATTATATTGCTTGAGCTTGTTAGCTGCCTTCCATCCACCTCCTTCTTTATGAGTGATGTTTAAACATGTTGGATACATTCAATGTTTTTGGAAAACCTGGACTAGACAAGGAAGAATGTTATGTAGATGGAGTTTTGATGGTTTTGAAATATAGCTTGAACTGAATGGCTCAAGATGTGCAGTCATATTAAATCAATGCTGAAAAGTTACAACTCTAATAAATTGTATTTATGCTAATGGTTGAGTCTGATTTACTGCCGTCATTAAAAGTTGAAGAATAGGGGCAATAGTCTTTGCAGAACTGCCATTTTCTCTATTTTCTATTTTATCCTTCTACAGCTCCACAAAGTGTGCCAACTCCCTCAAGAGCTCACAGCATAAATGGTTACAGCATTGAAGTGACCTGGGATAAACCTGTTGGGGTCAGAGGTATAATTGAGAAGTACATTGTGAAGGCATATGATAAGAATGGTCCTCACCTACCCCATGTAGCTGCTGCCAGTGTTGAGTTTGTCAACACCAGTGCCCTCACAGGTAAATTGCATTGTCTAATGGAGTAGATTAAAGAAAAGAGGATTTTGGCTTTTGTTTGTTTTTGAATAAAATTTTTCATTAAGCTGGGAAATGTTTTCTTAAGTGCTTTCAAGGATGCTTCTTTATCTGTACAAATAAATACCTATTACCTGATATGGGGAATGTCAAGGTCCATTCTGGAAGATCATTTCAGAATAACTATGAGGATAGAGAATATTTATTATTTGTTTCCATGCAATGATAGCATTTTCTCCATTCCCAAATATTAAGGTATAAGATCTCTCAGGGTAGTGAGAGTGGGTATATATTGCTGTTACTCTGTAACTCCCCTCTAGAAAGTCTGCATATGTAGCTATATCAGATCCAAGCCCCTCCCATCTTCTAAAATTACTTTTTAGACCTCAAGGTGAGCCCAATAAAGATTCTGCATTATAAAATCTTTGGTTATACCCTGTCTGTTCAGACTTAGAAGGATCAGGAAGTTATCTGGCTGGTTTCTCTGAAATAGGCATGGTGTGGCATGCACAAAGGGTGGCATTTTGACACCCACATAGACTGAATATATAGTAATATAAAGAACTTCCATGTATTGTAAGGGCCAAATTTAATATGGGGAGAGTTAATTGGGTGGTTCACTGTAATATTGTGGTTCCGAAAACAATGAGGGACCTCTAGGTCCAAAGTTTCCTCCCTTCCAAACTGCCTTTTTTTAGTTATTTCTCCCAGGCCAATAAGAAAGGAGATTAATGGCTTCTTTTCCACAAATAAATAAGGTTTTATTAATGGGAATAAATATATAAAAAAGGTAAAATTAATAAAGCCAAGGGCAAAGGAATAGGGGAAGAGAAAAATGTATAAGCTCCCTGGCTCTAGCAAAGACTGATTCAATCCCCAAACTTGCTTCCAGCTCAGCTAATTCAAAGAGCTGGTCTCATTTCTATTAACTCACCACTTGGGGTATGTAGTTTCTATGGAAGACAGCTGTGCAGCCCCTCTCCAGTCTGCTCTTGGAAGCTCACCAACAGGAAAGAGACCTCTCAGTGAGCATTCCTTTTTCTACTTTTTCTCTCCCTCCCCCAAAAGGGAGGTCCTTCAAGTTGCTTGGCCAAGAGTGGTCCACCTAGTGACATCAGTAGTATATGTCACTCAGGGCAGACCATCTTAAGTAGGTACTTAGTCGGTTTCTCAAACAATACTAGATCAATCAGGTGGGACCCCTGGGCATCTGCCAAATTCTATTATTTTATCACAGTATGTTTTGTTTCCAAAAAAAATCACATAATTTTGTAATACATTTCATTCAACTCTTTCTAGACAAGAATCCCCTCTAGATCATAAATAAGTGGTCATTTGACCTTAAATAATAAAAGTAAACCCACCATCTCCAGAGACAGAGTTTGATTAACTAATCATTAGGAATTTTCTCTTGCATTAAACTCAATTTGAGGATTCTAACTATAATCACGAGTGCAAGCTCTTCAGCTATTTTAATAAAGCTCTCGGCTATCCAGCCCCCTTTAAGTCTTTTCTTCAGACTAAAATATCCAGTTCCATATATCATTCTCATAGGACATCCTGGGGGCAGCTAAGTGGCACAGTGGATAAAGCACCGGCCATGGAGTCAAGAGGATCCGAGTTCAAATCTGCCTTCAGACACTTGACACTTACCAGCTATGTGACGTTGGGCAAGTCACTTAACCCTCATTACCCTGCAAAAAAAGAAAATGGTAGTAAAATATAATCCTCACCATTCTAAAGATTGATAAACTGAGGCTCAAAGCATTTACATGATTTGCCCAGTATCACAGGGCTAGTAGTCAATGTTAAAAATAAGATTTGAACCCATTTCTTCTACCTGCAAGTCCATTATTCTTTCCACTCTAATGAAATACCTGATAGCAACATAACATTTTAAAGCACTCAGAATAAATGGAAAAAAATCATTTTCTAATACAGAAATGTTAGATTGAAATAATGTATGTGATTTTATGCAAAATAGTCACTAGGTATAAGAAACTTTAATCTTACTGAAAACAATCATGTATTCTACATAGATGATTTTAAGGAGTATCACATATTTTGTCTTAATATTTTTAAACAAAAAAATGTAAAATCAAGAGAGTATTTTTGAATATATATTAATATAATATATTTTAAATATATTAAATAAATACTAACTAAATATAGTATGACATAAATATATTTTACTTTATAAAATAAAGTATATTTTTACATAAAATATAAAATTGAGAAATAGTTTTAAAGTATATTTCTTAAGTTGAAAAATGATTTAATGCACTATGAAACAAAATAATTTTTTTAAAAATTGATTAAATGATCCAAAATAACTATTAAGTATTTAAATACTGATTGTTAGCAAAGGAAGAAAATGTAGTTTCTAATTCAGATAGGTAACAATATATGCCGTTTGATACTGTATATGCTGCAACACTTAAACCTACTGCATCTCACATGTTCCCTGTTCCCAGTAGGGGAAATAGTCTGGACTAAGTCATAAGGATGTTCCTCGAGTGATTCCATGGATTTCCTGTTCTTGTTATTTCACTATCCTTTCACTATCCTAGACTTCCTGTTGCCCCTTTCTCATGTCCACTCTCCACAGTGTCACTGATCACACTTCACAATGCTTCATATCTGCCTCCCCTTTTCATTCATATAGTCACCACCCTAGTTAAGGTCCTTATGACTGCTCACGTGGACTGCTGCAGATAACTTCCTAATTGGTCTCCCTGTCTTCAGTCTTTCCCATCTCCATCTTCCATATAACTGCCAAATTGGCATTCTTAATGTACAGGTTGGATCATGTTATTCAAAAAGCTTCAATAACTCTGTCTTGTTACTAGCATAATCAGGACCTAATCTTTTTCCTTACAACTTAACATTATTTCCATCACACACTCTTTATTTCAGTCAAAATGACTTGCTTGATGTTGCCTGGATATAACATTACAACACCTACCTCTTTTCCTTGCATAGGTTTCACCCTATGCCTAAAATATCCTCTCTCCTCACCTGTGACTCTTGGAATCCCTATCTGCTTAACTTCTTTCAACCACATGAAGCCTTTCTGATCCCCTTAGTTTTTGGCTCTCTCCACCTAAAGTAACATTAAATTTGTATATATTTTCTATTAATTTTTTTTCTTATATGAAACCTCCTGCAACAGCAATATTATTTTCAGAGCAGGACTATTCCATTTTTATCTTTACATTGCTGGCATTTGGTATAGTACTGTGCACACAGTAGATTCTTAGTAAATGCCTGTTGAACTGACTGCAGTGTAGCACAGTGGGAAAGGTGCTGAGGCTGGAGTCAGGAAGATCTGAATTCAAAAACTTACCTCAGATACTTATTGGCAGTGGGACCCACAGTGCGCAAATCATTTCAATTAGCAATGCCTATGTTTTTTCATCTGTAAAATGAGGTAATTGTATTCAATGATTTCTCAGGTCCCTTCTTTCTCTGAATCTCTGATCCTATGAATTTAATTCCATATCTCATTCTACCTTCATCTATTCTACCCAAAGCTAGGTACTGAAACCTGTGCATAACTAAGTTCTGTTCTTTATACCACAAAGGAAGTGGGGCTTTGAAAGAATATTTTGTAATGAAAGGGATCCAAGTGACTATGTAGGCTGAGTTTTTCTCCCTGCTTTTCACTTCATCTTGGCTCTACTGTTTGAGTCATTTCACTCTGGACATTTGACCTCTGAGTGTCTATTTTTCTTTTATCTGTGGAATGGGGTGCTAATTCTTGGATTGCTCACTATAAAGATGTTGTGATGAAAATGCATTGTTAACCTTAAAGCTTTGTTATTATTTTGTTGTTGTCTAAGCCATCATACTTGTACCTGACATCAGAGTACTGGATGTGAAAGGCAATGAAATTGGGAGAAACAACTGAGTTAGACCACATTTACATAGAAGCCAAATGGAGTGGTGAAGGATCACTTTTGAGAGTATTGAATGAACAATTTACTGGGTATCTTAAGCATGAGTAGATATCACCCATTTTGAAAAAATCTGGTTCTTTATTAATACCTTTAAAAAGATGATTGAGAGAGCAACATTTACCTTTATGCCTATTTTCTATCTATATAAACATTTTAATGAGAATTATGTCTAATGCATTGAGGGAATCTTCCATGAGGGCATTAGTAGGAAATAGTCAAGTTGTTGTCACTGATATTTCCTGATAGATCTTACCTTTGTCATCTTACAATTGACTAAATAATGTAGGAAATGGAATATCACCCTGTGCCTACTCCTCTTTGACTATTTGAAAAACAAATGCATTTTTTGAGTCAGTTAAGCAAAATGATGCTGACCAAATGTCTCCTATGCATACATCAAAATTACCCAAAATTCTCTGGAAGATGTAAGTGAGATCATTTTGTCCAATGTTCTTATTATCAATATCAGTCAAGGCATAAACAGGGAGACATGGGTTCATCAAAGTTATTTTCCATCATTATGGAGGAGTAGCAACACAGAGTTCAAGTTGAAGGGTGCTTCTTTAAGGTCCCACTGCTGCTCCTGTTTGAAGATAACATTGTGGTAATTACACCAAGAGCCCAAAATGGCACCAAACCTGAGCAAGATTCATCATCACTCAAAAGATTTTGGCTTAATCATTCACAAAGGAAAAACTAAATGGATGAAGAAAATTAATTGTTCAGGTTGTAGCATGCAATATGTTAAACAGAGATAGTGAATTCATCTATCAGTATATGTGTACTTTGAAAAGATACTGTAAATAGACAATAGATGTAGAATTAGAGTGGAAAGTGAGATAGATTGTCTATGGTAAATTGCATGGGTACTTTAAAGACCCCCAAAATCTTGAAACAAAAATCCATATTGATCAAGAGCATTCTGACTCAGTAATGAACAGAAAGTCAAGTTTTCAATCTTGGGGAACATTCCTGTACTGAAAAACGCACTGGGACATAATATGTTAGTTTCTAACCACTCAGTGCCTTACCAGTATTTTTCTGCTTCTCTTTTTCCTATTAAGAGCACACCAATCTCATCAGTTTAAAAAGAGAGATTTACTGTAAAGCACCATAAGAGAAACACAAGAGGAGAATGAGTGAATAAAGAATTTATTAAGCATTTACTGTATGCAAAGAACTGTGCCTAGCACCAAGGATACAAATCGAAAAGTACGATAGTCCATGATCTCAAGGAGCTCACATTTTAATGAGGGAGGACAATACATAATAGAAAATTTCAGCTACAACTCTGGAAAGGTCCCATAATCCTTAGGGCACTAAGGATAAGAAGATGGTCATGCCTTTTTTAAGTCTAATTGCCATGATAAATTTATATAAATTTCTGATGCTGATCCACTTGATTGTGTCAAATACTTTGGTGACAAGAATTTTTCTTTTTGGAACATTGGAATTTTGTTGTCAGTATTTGTAGCACTTGAAGGAATATTTGCAAAGCTTTGTCTCCATTAGAGCTGCTTCCTAGCATAATGACTGAAGAAACTAGACTAATAAACATTGTTATTCCCCATTTCTATGTACTTGTAAATAGTCTCAGTGTGATATGGATACAAAAGCCCTGTCTTCAAGGAGCTTGTAACCTAGTTGGAGAAAGTATATCTAAGAAATATTAAATGATTAACTATTAAATACTGAACTAGTTGTATGAGATAGGTTTATGTGTAATAGTAGCTAGCCTGTAATTTTCCAAATAAGAAAGCTGAAGTAATAAGTAGCAGATAATCTGTTACTTAGATAATAATCTGCCCTACGTGATATGTAACAGATCAAGTACTCTTTCTGCTCTTATCACTTGCCTCTGATTCATTGCAGAGAGGGCCTGGTTAAGTGAGGATTGGGGTAAAAAGTATAGCAGTGATTTCTCATTGATCCACTATGTATCCACAGAATTAGAATGTTAAGAGACTTCAGTAATCATCTAGTCCATCACATTCCCCCAAATAATTCCCACAATAGCATTCCTAATAATTAGTAGTCTAGGCTGTGCCTGAAAACTTCTAAGGAAGGGAACCTAGTACCTCTTCAGGAAGCTCTTTTCACTTTTGGACTGTATCCTAAGTATATAATTTACTATTAGAGAGTAGCTTAAGCAATAGGAAGAAATTGAAGTCATTGTGTCTGATAAGAAATGAGATCCAAAGATTAATATCTATATAAGCATAGTACTTAAGAGTTCTGCAGAGTAAGAATTATAAAAAAGAATTGCAATTCCATGCAATTTCTAAATCATATTTCATAATGTTGGGAAGTATAGTCAATCAATAAAAATGTATTAAATACTAGACTCTGTGCTAAGCACTGAGGAACCATAGAAAGGTATGAAAGTCCCGGCTCTCAAGGAGCTCACTGTCTAATAATAGACAACATGATGTAAGAATGAGCTATATGTGCAAACATGTGCTCATCAAGTGTTCTAGAGTGATTAATGGTGGCTAAGAACATTACTACTTTTCCAACTTCTACATTTCCCAAATGATGTTGCAAAAGTAGGAGACAAATCATATTTCTGACCACTGGAGAAACACATAAGAAGAAAAAAGTTGGACTAATCATGGTATGAGGGTGAGGAATAACTAATATCAGCCTTCTTGCTCTGTTATACCCACATAATGTCAATAGAAGTCAAGGAAGGCCCCTGGCATATTGAGCGATCCTTCAGCCCAACTTGTCTCCCACTCAAGAAATTTGTGAAGGGATATGGATGATGGTTACACAGGATGAATAAGCAAGGATGGAGAAAATACATCATAGGATCACAATCATCAATGAGTTCACAAATCCATTGTACAATTGTACTATGTTGATTAGAGGTTATAATATAATAAACCCACATATGGAAACCCAGGTGGATGCTTTATCTTTTTACCAAACCAAGTGTTCTGACTTCCCAATCTTTAGTAATGGGGCTCAAAATCATAGATATATTTTTGATCCAGGTCATAGTTGTAGTTTTAGGAATTAGGCCTGAATGTTGTCTAGAATATTTATTCTCATTTTATAGTTGGTGGAGCTAAAAATCCCAAGAGGTAAAGTTTCTTGTCCAAAGCCAGAAAATAAAAACACAAAGCTATGAAAGGAACTCAGGTGTTGTGATATCAGATCCCTTTCCCTAATACTGTGATGTCAAATCCTTCCTCTCAGCACATGACCTTTCATCTAATCTTAGTGATTTTTCCTCACCAGTGTCCTTGCTAACTCACTGCTGCAATTATAGTTAGGGTATTTTGACTAAAATAGTTTTTTAACTTCATCATTAGTTGCCTCATGTTTAGTATTGTCACATTCCAAATTATCTTCTACTTTTCTACTATCTATTTTCTACCTCTTTATGATTAATACTCCTAAAACATTTCTTTGCTTTTATTTCTCTCCTTCTCCAAAACCTTCTGTATTTCTTCATTGCCTATAGGAAAATGTCCCACATTTCTTAGACTGGTATTCAAAGTCTTAATCTAGTCGTGACAAACTTTCTAGCCCTATTTATCAATGCTGCCTTCTATTCCAGTCAAACTGAATACCTAGAAGAAATGAAAAAAAAATGAATATTTTAGAAGACTTTTAAAAGATGAAATAAAAGATTTTAAAGGAATTTTCAAGAAGAATAGATTGAAAGAGAAAGTAGTAAACTTTACCCAAGTAACAGATTCCCTGAAAAAAAAATGGATTATAGCAAATAGAAACTGCTTCTTCTATGAGACAGCAAGAGATGTTAAAACAAAATTAAAAGACTAAAAAAGAGATGAAAATACAATATATATGACATATACATGCATGCATATATACAAACACACATGCATACACACATATGCATACTGACCTGGAAAACAGGCCAAAGTGAGATATTTTTTTAAATCGTTGTTCTCTTTGGAAACCATGAAAAAATAAAAGTCAAGACACTTTATTTCATCAATTCATAAATGAACACTTCTCAGATCTAGTAGAGCCAGAAAGCAAGTAAAAACATAAGAAATCTGCCAATAATTGTTTGAAAAACCACAACCATTAAAGCAAACAAGCAAAAAACCAACCCCAAAGTAAAAAATGACAATAATGTAATAACCAAAATCCAGGTGTTATCCACCCTGACATAAATGGAAAAATCCTAAAACAAGTAATTCAAGTAACAACCCCAATTATGATCATACAATGCTTGGGAATGTCAATGAAATAAAATATAAATTCCTGGTTTAAAATATTCTAAAAAACATATGACGTAGGCTGACTAACAATAATTAACTTATCCCACAAAGCTATCATCCTTTGGTTGTGGTGATGATGTGGGGAGAATGAGGGATGAACCTTCAATGGAATAGATTTTCAAGCATTTCATATGAAAAGACTAATGCTGAATAGGAAGAAACATACAAGTCAAAAGAAACCAAGAAAGGTAAAATGATTTGAGTATTTGGAAGGAAGTGTACGATGATATAATATTAATATTCTAGTGAGGGAGAAGAGACGAGTATACTTTTATAATCTTAATTGTTTAAAGGAGATTCAAGGATTTAAATAAGAGAAACAGAGAACCTAGAAAAGTATTGATTCTCTCCTGAGGATATAAAGAGCACAAAGAAAAGAGTAATAGGAAGAATTTTCTAAAATAGAAAAGAGGCAGAAGGGGTGAAATAAGAATTTCTTATAACCTGGGTGTGCGAGAAATACAGTATTACAAATGTGGAGGAAGAGGTGGAGGGAGCTAGGGTCAGATGAATTTCAACGTTATCTGAAAGGGACAAAGATGTGTTGAATGCATACCCGGAGAGTTTTGTATAGAAATACATCATACTCAACCCAAAGGCTAGCAGGAATGGAGGAAGTTGCTGAAAGGGTGGATAATGCCTGGTAGCAAACAATCATAAGCACAAAACACTTCCTGGTCCCGAAGAAAAGATTTAAAGTGGGAAGAAAACCAGAAAAGCAAATAATTAGAATCTAAGGGAGTGCTCTTGAAATGGAGAATAGTATAAACATTTATGTATAGAAATGCAATAGAATATTATCATGCCAAGAGAAATGATGAAATAGACAACTTCAAAGAATCCTGGTTAATACAAAGTAATGTAAAGTGAAAACCAAAAGAACAGGAAAATGGTAAAGAAAAGCAACTTTGAAAGACTTAAGGACTCTGATCAATGCAATGACCAATCAAGTATGTTGAAGTGATATGAAAAAGTATATTGGTCACTTCCTGACAGGGAGGTGATACACTCAAGGTGGACAAAAAGACATTATTATTTGTACAGTTGCTTTTACTTCAAAATGTTTATTTGTTATGAGTATTTTTTTCTTTCTCTTTTTAATTGTAAGGAGGTATAAGAGAATAGAAATAAATGAGGAATAATTATGCCCAAAAAGGGTTATTGACTTTTTTTTTTTTTTGCGGGGCAATGGGGGTTAAGTGACTTGCCCAGGGTCACACAGCTAGTAAGTGTCAAGTGTCTGAGGCCGGATTTGAACTCAGGAACTCCTGAATCCAGGGCTGGTGCTTTATCCACTGCGCCACCTAGCTGCCCCGACATTTTTTAGAATTGTCAGAAATGAGCAGAAGGAAGTTCAGAAGGAGACACAGAATATAGGAAAGTTTTGAAAGTGATGGAATATTATATACATTTTAAAATTCAAGTAGTATCAACAAAAATGAAATGGAGGTTCATAACTCATGTACAATTCTCTTTTTGTGCTTTTCTGTGTATATATAAATAATTCTTTTTGCTTATAAGTTTAGAAAACATATTTTTCATTCAAAAGAGGTCACTGATAAATTTTAAGATAAGGGAGTCATTAGCATATTTATAGGCACCAAGGAAACAGCCAACTAGATAGGAAAAGAATGAAAATTATTGAAATAGTGGAGATTATAGAGTAAATAGCCCACCTAAGAAGATGAAATCAAGGTTGCATGTAGTGGGTTCAATCTTGACATCTAATGTAGATGGTTTTCTCAAGGGGTTTAACCAAGAAAGAGAGAAAAGATTTAGGTCAGTAGCTGGCATGTCAGATCAAGTGAAATTTGGATTTTTTTTAAGAATCAGAGGAGCCATGGCTATTTTTGTAGGCATCAGCGACAGAGCCAGTAAATAGGGAGAGATTGAAGATTAATGAACACTTAGAAGAAGGAAAATAACAGGATCAAGGCTATGTCCCTAGGAGATTACTTTGGCAAGGAAAAGAGACAATTCTTCATGTAAGATGGTTAGGGTAGGATGTGGAGAATACATCTGGGTAATAAAAAATGAAAAAAGTGAGATCCTGGCACATGGATTCCTTTATAAAGTAAAGCATGAAGCAAGATTCTCAGCTGACAGGGTAGAGGAGCTGGTGTCTTGTGAGGTTCAGCACATTACCTGACACATAGTAGGTGCTTAATGAATGCTTGTTGATATATTTTAAGAGAGAGAAGAGTAAGCAGAATACCTTCTATGGTATAAGGTAAAAAATGATTTCCTTTCTTTATTGAGGGCCATTTGAGATCAAATAGCATAAATATATAGTGGACTCAGCACAGTTTTTCACTTTTCTCAAGTTCTATTCAGTAACAGATGAGTAGGCCTGAATGAGGTAGATGGTGGGAGCAATCTAAGAGTGGGGTTTAAGCAAGGCAGGCTTGATGACAGGAAAAGGGAGCAAGGTTTTCACTTGTAGAGTTTCGCATTAAACTGATTCACCACAGGGTAACAGATAGGGAGGGACAGCTAGGTGATGAAATGGATAGAATGTCAATCTTTCTGGAGTTTTGTCTAGTCTCAGACATTAATCAGCTGTGCCACCCTTGGCAAGTCACTTAACCCTATTTGCCTCAGTTTCCTAATCTATAAAATGAGCTGGAAGAGGAAATGACAAAACACTCCACTCTCTTTGCCAAGACAACCCTAAAAGGGGTCATGAAGGGTTGGACATGACTAAGAATGACTAAAAAACAACAAAGGTAGGAAAGGGAAAAGACAATGCAGGGATGATGGCCTGGACAAGAGCAGAGAGAAAGAGAAGTTGGAAATCACAATGAAGCAAAGAACATGGTTAGTCATTACAAAGGATGGTGAAAGATGGAATGATAAAATGTTATAATAAGATGAAAGAATCTTAGAGTTTATGAACACAAATGAAATTCTTGTGGGTGATTGTATGATCAAAGGTATGACCATTTCTCTATGTAGCTGAGGTATAGTGGAGAAAAGTCATGAGAACTATATAGACTAAGGAACTCAAAAGTTAGGGTATTTGAGAAAACATCTATATGTTAATTGAAATACCCTAGAAGAGACCAGAACTTGGAGTGGAGAGAAAGACTGTGTGTGATCCAGCCATTGAGGTAGGAAGGAAGATGTTTTGGAGATCTATAGAAATTACCACTAGAATCTGAATTGGATGATAATTTTAATAGTTTGAGCATCAATAGAGAACTCAGGGAAGGTGGCAAAGGGAGAGTCTGTAAGGTACAAAAGGGACCAAGTAGTGTTCAAACTTTCTAACCAGTGAGCATCGAGGGAGAGGCATGAGGAAAAAATGCAACCAGTGCTTGAAAGGGTGGCCAAGATCATTAGAGGGGAACTAGGTCCAAGTAAATGCTGGAAGATGGATAGAATGAGAAAGAAAAAGGTGGAAGATGAAAGCAAAATTATTAATTATGAAGCAATCATTCATGAGGGCAGAGTGGAAGCAGTGGGTGGAAGTAGAGAGGGATATTAGGAGAATAGGGTAAGAGAGATGGGAATGAGGGAGGGGAGTGCAGGAGTGGGCAATACGATTTACACATCATCTATAAGGGTATTCTGAATCACTGGGGTGGGAAAAGAGTATGAAATGATGGCAGTATGTTAATGATTAGGATATGATACCAGGCAGTGGTTAAAGAAAGGTCTATTGAGAATGGTTGATGATAAGACAGTTCAATGCCCTCCCCTAATATCCACTGCCATGGAAGTAATGATGTTGTTTTCTGGGATGCCCAAAAGGCCTACCTCATAGTAGGCAGGAAGAGAGGAAGATAAAGCCCTAGGAAAGTCTGGTCAGGAGCAGGGAGTTGGGGTCCAGTACCTCAGAAGTACTGAAGAAGGTTCTGGGGCAAAAACAGTGGCCTGAGGCCAGAAGTTGGAATTTGGAGTTGACAAAGAATAAAGCTGGGAGGCAGGTCCCTAGGGTCCCAGGTTGACCACATGATACAGTTGATGGTATTATATAGCTGATGGTGTGATACAATTGAAAGAGTGCTAGTTGGCATCAGAAGACTCCTAAATCGAAATTCTACTTGTTACATCTACCAAGGATCTGAATTTGAGAAAGCTATATATTTATGCCTGCTTCTCACCCTCCACCCCCACACTTCCATTAAACCAATCTCTTAACCCCCTTCATTTGCCTCCTTATGCTCCTCTCCTGCAAGCTTGGCCCCCTGGCTCCTTCTACAGGTCTCTCTTGCCATTATCTCTTTTTAACCCTTCCTTCCCAGCCAGCTTTCTCTCAGAGAAGAATGAAAGCTCTTACCCCTTCCCTTCCCTTCCCTTCCCTTCCCTTCCCTTCCCTTCCCTTCCCTTCCCTTCCCTTCCCTTCCCTTCCCTTCCCTTCCCTTCCCTTCCCTTCCCTTCCCTTCCCTTCCCTTCCCTTCCCTTCCCTTCCCTTCCCTTCCCTTCCCTTCCCTTCCCTTCCCTTCCCTTCCCTTCCCTTCCCTTCCCTTCCCTTCCCTTCCCTTCCCTTCCCTTCCCTTCCCTTCCCTTCCCTTCCCTTCCCTTCCCTTCCCTTCCCTTCCCTTCCCTTCCCTTCCCTTCCCTTCCCTTCCCTTCCCTTCCCTTCCCTTCCCTTCCCTTCCCTTCCCTTCCCTTCCCTTCCCTTCCCTTCCCTTCCCTTCCCTTCCCTTCCCTTCCCTTCCCTTCCCTTCCCTTCCCTTCCCTTCCCTTCCCTTCTTCCCTCTGTAACAATTGGAATGATGCCACGTGCTAGAGAGTTACTGTAGAAAAGCTCCACCATGAGGAGAAGACATCTAAGGGCAAGACATCTGGTTCTTTGGCATCAGGAAGTGACGTTTGCTTGTGGGAGGAAGAGGGGGCAAGGCTGGCATGCTCATTCTTTTTTGCCAGGACTCTCATGGAGAGTGGAGCAGGAGAACTGTAGCTCCCCAAGATAGATAGATGAATCTAGGCCTTTCCCTCTCTCTTCACCAAATTCTTATTCTCCTTAATAAATGCTTAAAAGTCTAAACTCTTGCTAAAGCTTACAATTTATTGTTGACCACTCATTAGATATTTTAGACATACTAGCTAGAATTTTAGCCCCTTATACCTCCCTCCCTCCTTTCCTTCCTTCGAGTTTAAAATTACAGAAAACTTTGAAGTTCCTAACAGATTCTTAGTACCTCGTAACTCCTGTTCTCAGAATGCCCCAAATTCCCAGTACAGTGATTTAATAGGCTCCATTCCAGTATAGGTAAACAATAGGAAAATATCATAATAAATACAAATTTCTCCCCACAAATAAAGGTAATGATATCAAAAATGCCATTCTTCCATCCCCCAGGCCTCATAACTCTCTGGCCATAAACCTTTTGTGCTTAAGCCCATTTTAAAAAATGAATAGCAAACTGACACTTTATGAATAGAGAAGAGTCTTTCCCCTTCATGTAAGGTCATGCTAAGAATGCCAAATACTCTCTTCCTTATGCTGTTATCTGCCAATGACACTCAAAGAGCTGAATCTGAATCATGTAGCCTAGAGTAAGGGAATCAATATAAAACACCTTTTCACTGAGCTGAGTAATAATATCTTATTCTGGAGGATTTGAATCTTTTTGGTTATAGGTCTGACAGTTCTAATAAAACCACACAAAAGTCAGATGGTGCCTGATGAACTATATTGTCAAATGAAATGACCAAATGAATTGGTTGACTTACTTGGCCTATGCATTAATTCTTAGCTCCTGCTGTCAGATGTGATCTTCTTCATAGTAGTTACGGAAGCTCCTTATTGGTGCTCCCTTAGAAGGCCACATGGAAATATCAGCTGGTGCAATGTAGTGATATGCCACCATAAGCATACTGACCAAGGAGATCATCTCCCAACTATATTCTACAGCTATTAAGCAAGTTGTTCAGTTCAATCAGTGAGAAGAAAAATGGGTCAGAAATCAGGACACTTACTTTCTAGTCTTGAGGTGATCATGCATGAGCTATGCCTCATTGGACAAGTCATAATGTCTATGGGCCTTAATTCCCTCATTTAAAAATTGAAGGCAATGGCTTAGGCATTCTTTAAGATTCTCTTTTAGCTATAAAACTGTGATGCCACAACAATAATATACAGGAAGCCTCAACTTTAGAATGTTACATGTTTCCCCAGATCTGTTTAGGTCTTAGGATACCTCTTCTTATAAAAGAAATATCATCTATGATGGTAACAGTATCAGGGTAAATATTCTTTCCAACCTATTTACTCTATAAAGTAGTTGAAATATTATACATTGGCAATGAAAAATAGGAGGAAGAAATAATGTTATGACAATGACAATTATATTGAAGGAGAATTTTTTTATCAGTCTTGAATGTTGGTACTTTTGAATAAAGGCAGGTTGAATTCAACATTTAGTTATGGTCATTTTGGAGATTCTGGCTGGAGTTTCTGGAGTTTCAAGGGCTTTAGAAGTTGAGTACCTGGTTCTTTATGATTCTTAATTTAATTTCATATTGATGAGTTTTCTTCTTCCTTGATACAGGTGAGTTACCAGAACTAGCGATGTTATACTTCTCACTCAAAATTTTCTCTCTCTCCTCTCTCTCTCTCTCACCAATGGGATAAAGAGAAGGGGGGATGGGATAAAAGGGAAAGTTTTCCTGATGTAATTGTATGTATAAAAGAGAAGACAATTGGATTAAGAGGGAATGTATGTATTTGTGAGAAGGTTTTTCCTTAATGTGTATTTAATTCAGCCATGATCAGTAAGGGGGACAGGTCACATATGACTTTCTCTTAGGAAAACGAAAAAATAAAAGTGATAGAGGAAAGACATTAGACATAAAGAAAAGAAAACTGATCTATGTAAAATTAAATTAGGTATTATTAAGAACCAGTGACTTAACCTCTAAAGCAATTGAACGTGTAGCAACCTCTTTTAGAATCTCCAAAATAGCTAATTGTTAAAATTAAACTATGCTAGGGGCAGGTAGGTGGTGTAGTGGATAACGCACTGGCCCTAGAGTCAGGAGGACCTCAGTTCAAATCCAGCCTCAGACACATGACACTTACTAGCTGTGTTACCCTGGACAAGTCACTTAACCCTTATTGCCCTGAAAAAAAAAAGAAAAAAGATTTAAAAAATTAAACTATGCTAGCTACCTGGTGGCATTGTACAGAAAGGACAGCTTGGTTTCGGGTTTTGGTTGGTGTATTTGCCTATGTGGGAGTCTGTGTGGGTGAGGAGTCTTTGACAAATCTTTTTGAGTTTGGTAGTGGTATGGAGAAGTCAGTGCTGTTTTCTGTTTAGCCATCTGTATATGCATAGATCATTTGCAAATTGTTCAATCATAATTCAGGGAGATGATTACATACACAAAAGGCTATGGAAATTAAAGGGATCAACAAATTTAAGATACTATTATTCCAGTATGAAATCAATATTACACTAGGGGAATTTATTTTAAAAGAGATTTGTGTGGCACCTAGGTGGCCCAGTGGATAAAGCACCAGCCCTGGAGTCAGGAGGACCTGAGTTCAGATCCAGCCTCAGACACTTGACACTTACTAGCCATGTGACCCTGGGCAAGTCAATTAACCCCAATTGCCTCACTACCCCCCTGCCCCCCCAAAAGATTTATATCTTCCCTTTCATGCCATTCAACTCACATGTTAGAGTCAGAGAATCACAGACCATTAGTGTTGGGAAAAAGCTGAGGCCCAAAGAGGGGAATAGACTTGTTCCTTCTCCTACAACACAACATTGTACTCTTTACCGTTCTAATGTAATTCTTTGTCTCCTACTTCTTCACCAACAAAATATAGTGAATGTGAAACCTTTCCAAGGTATAAAATTTTCTGAAGAAAATTCAAAAATCACTTTAGCTTGATAACAGTCAGATGTATATGAAACAGTTAAGTATCACATTAAAAGATTAAGGTTAAACACAGCAGAACCTTTGAGAGAATTTCGTCAGTTTTTACAGTATATCATATATTAGTTTTTATATATTTGTCTTTTATTATAAACTATTTCTAACTATATATCTGGGAAAGAATTGGTCTGAAACATTTTTATAGAACATAAATATGGCTTATGACATAAACAGTAAAAATAGAAATGATGTAATGCTCCGGCTTAGATAATGTAAAAGAATTTCATTAGGTAATGCAGTGTTGATGAGTTAATAGCTTTATCCCAACTCTCCTGAATACATAATGTGTGTTCTGCTCTCTATGCATTATGTAATCTTTAGATAGCATCTTCTATAGGTCATGCATTTTATTTTATTCAATTTGAATGAGCACTACAAAAAGTTAGAACTAATACTTTTGCAAACTTACTATACAATGGTTTAAAAACATGGTGGTCACCATTTGCAATCTATTGATTTTAGTTAATTACAACAATAACATATATTTATTGATAAAACTTCAGTGCCATCAAAATAATATTGGATACAGTCTTTTCAAGTAATCTATCTCACTCTTAGTGAAGAAAAAGAAATATTTGCCAAAAGATTTTCCAGCATGTCCACTTCTTATTGCATAAAAATGAATTTTAAAAAGCATTTTATATTTATATTTGGAACCAAATCAAAGCTTACGTATAAAATGTGAAATCAAAGAAAAGTCCAATTTTGCAGTCAGTGCTATAAATTATTGGAAATTTTTCATGCATAAAGTTCAGAAAAGGGATATAATATGCAAAGGCACTTCCTCATTTACTTCCTCAGCCCTACACTCTCAAGAACATAGGGGCAGCTAGCTCATGGGTTTTCTTTCAGAAAGTCACTTTTTAATGCTAAATTGAAGCACTTAGAAAATTATTTTGAAGTTTATTTTTGTTACATTCCACTCATTTTACCCCTTTATTTGAACTATTTGGACCAAAGAAAAATGATGTAAGGGTGATTGTTTTTCATTTTAATAACATTCATTCAAAAGATATTTATAAAATGTCTAACCTACTACAGGTACTATAATAGATTCCATGGAGGATACAGTGATTGATAACACCATTTCTGCCCTCAAGGAACTTATAGTTCAAAAGCATTTAAATTTTATATGTAGTCATTAAAAATAGAATGAATATTATTGAAGAGCTAGTGTCCAGCTTGTGGATTATGGGGCACCTTTTTGCTTCTCTTTTCTGATTCTGTCCTTTTTCTCTTGGGCATTCCCCTCTTCATTAGCACTTTCACTGAAAGTTGGAAGGAAATTCCAATCAGTAAATGTAATGGTAATTTTAGCAATATATTTAAAATGTTTAGTGGTGATGGAAGTAGAGAGCACTGTTTATAAAGGTTTGGACATCATCATCAGATTCAATTATTTGTGCTACTTCATGCCTCCCTAGCCATAGATATTTGAGAGTAAATGATTATGGACCATAGATAAAACTGAATTATAAGAAGTCATAGTCAAAGAAATGGTGAAAATATTCATTAAAGATAGTAGTTAATGCATGATCATACAAAATAATTAACAACATGGAAAACTAGCCCAGGTCAGACCTGCAATTGCTCTGCAAAGTCGAGCATGCTTTCTGGGTGGGAAAACTCAGCCTCTATCTCTCCATCCGGCAATTTTTCATAATGGTGTGGTTCCAAACTTCTACCAAAGCAGCATTAGAATGATGAACACATAACTTACTTAGGAATTCAAAGTTCTCACATAAAGAAAAATCTACATTGTATTCACTAGTCAAATGTGAAATTGGGTTTAGAATCCCTCCCTTTTAAATGTTATCCTCAATCTATGCTTATACACAATTGAGCAAGTGTTTAGCTTTGTAACCTAAATCTCAAAGTAAATCTGAGAAATAGCAACTTTTGGGGGGATCTGTTTTTTCTACAGGATCATAGATCAAGTGCATCACACAGTGCCTAGCACATAGTAGGTGCTTAATAAACATTTATTGATTTATTTTGAGCTTGAGGATCCTTCAGAAGTTATATGGCCCATTCTTCTCATTTTACCAGTGAGAATCATAGCATCATAGATTTTAGAGATAGAAAGCACTTCAGAGGTCATGTAATCCCTCATTTTAATGTTTTTTTTTTTTTATTAAGTGAGGCAATTGGGGTTAAGTAACTTGCCCAGGGTCACACAGCTGCTAAGTGTCAAGTGTCTGAGGCCGGATTTCAACTCAGGTACTCCTGACTCCAGGGCGGGTGCTTTATCCACTGCGCCACCTAGCTGCCCCTATCCCTCATTTTATAGATGAGGAAACTGAGCCTCAGGGAAATTTAGTTACTTAACTGAAGGCAGATAGGAATTGTTAAAGGTAGGATTTGAATACAGGTCTTCTGACTCAAGAACCCGTGCCTTTTCTATTTTACCACATTTCTTCCCTCATCCTAAGGTTCTCAGGATCTATCCAAGGTCATGCAAGTACTATGTATCAGAACCAGAATTCAAACTTGTCTCCACATCTGGTGTTTCTCCCACATCCCTATGTTTTAATGTTATCTAAAGACTTAGTTTCATGTTTTTCAAGTTGACAGCTAAAATCTAAAGCCCATCAGGTGTTAGCACTAAGTCCTGCACCTATAAGGTGAGTCCCTGATGCAGAAGGCTGCCAGGTTGCCTAAACTTTGGTGACCCAGGGTGGAAAAGGAACAGGTCAGGACTTCCCTACTGGTCAGCAAGGAGATCATGCCTGTAAGAAACTGCCTTATTTCTAGTCTGGACAAGATAGGGAGACCCTGTCTCAAGAGAAAAGAAAAGAAACAACAGCATGGTGGGCTATTTTGTGAAAAGAATAGAAACATTATAGGTGCCTTTCCAGATCACTGTTAGACTGTTAAATTTTCATCCATATTTAACAAACGTCATTATTCAGTTTCATGGGGTCACTGTGTCAAAATGTCTGTGTTAGAACTTTAATTTATTTGCAGAGGTTCCTTTAAGTGAGCAGAAAGTGCAGTGTGTTGGATTGATTTACTGTCTGTAATCCATCCACCAGGTAGGAAGGTTTGCAGGCTGGTAACTTATTCTTTGATGTACATTTCAAAACCGGAAGAATTCCACTGCACTGCAGCAGAATCCTGAGCTAGGAGACACTACCTCTTCACAGGCTGGTTTGTACGAGGTTCATTCTTTGACAATGGTGGGTTCTCTCATTCTGCTTCCAGGTAGCAGTAGCTGCCCTGCCTCTGCTGTGTCCCTTACCAGATGGCATTCTTATTAAATGCCTTGCTCTTGCCCACCCTCACTTTCTTGATCCAAATATGAAGTGCCAGGAAATAAATAAGAGCATTGTACTCTGATGACTTCTCTGGAGATGGAGGAAAGCCCTGGGGATCAGAAGATGGAAACAGCCTCTCTGTTTATTCTTCCTGGTTCTAATTATTGGCCAGTAGGAAAAATACCCTGATCAAATGATGTAGCATTTTAAGTGGAATTTAAAAAAAAATATGTATGTTTTTAAAAAGATAATAAATTGTCTGCCATCATCCACTGCCCTCAGGTACTATACAAGAATTTGAAACATTATTGGATTGTTTGTTTGAGTCCCTTAAAAATAATGCATGAACATCAAGGATGATCTTTGTTATGGGACTGCTGACATTGGACTCTGGGGTAGGCAATTGCTATGTGCAAATTTCACTGCCAGACTAAAAGTGCAGCGGAAATGAGTGGGTAATGAGAGCAGAGCAGCCAGTTCTTTAATTGAATTAAAAGCTGGGTGACATCAATGCAGACACCTGTCCAATTACAGACAGGCCAAGGTGTTTACCATTGCTGTACAAGCGATTCGAAGATGACAGAAATCTTTCCGCCCACAGATTAACATAATGAAGGAGAACAGATTACAGTGGATGCTGGCCAAACACCTAGGTTGGCAGCTGAGGAGGGGAAAAAAAGGATAGTTTGCTGAAGTGTGTAAATAAAAACTGTATTTTTGCCTGGTCCAAAATGAGTTTGGGTTTTAAAAGGAAGCCATTTTGCTCCGAGATGCTCTCCCTGTTTTTGTCTGTCTACATTTAGTCACAGGAGTTAATAGTAAAATTTCAGTATCAAAGCAGACTCATTCTCTGCAGTTTTATTGCTTTCAGCAAACATAGTACTATTAGAGTCTCAAAGGCTTGCACAGCTGGTGTCAATTCAGCAGTGATTTTCTCTTGGGTGGTTAGGTTGCCTCCAATTATTAATATTTTCCCTTTTGCTCCTTTGAAATTTGAGGTTAGAGGCAAAGGGAGAAAAGTGTTGGAGATAATCTATCAGAAACCATGTCTTTGCCTATTACTTCTTTCTTTCCCTAGGAGGGGAATATACCTTTACAGTTAGGGATCTATCCAAGAGGACCTAAGAGGATATTAAAAAAAAATGTCCATTAGTCATTCGCCAATGTGTATTTGGTTCCCAGTCTACACAGAATACAACATTAGCTGATGTGATAGGGTGAAGGGGGAGAAGACATATGATCCTTGACCCTCAAAGATCTTACCACCCTTTATCTTATAGCTCTCCTTTCCCTGGCAGGAACCCTTTCTCCTCTGAAATTTATAAATTCACATAGTACAATGGCATGTACCTGGCAGAGTTTTATTCTTACCTAATGGCAGTGATGAGCTTCTTGCATATCAAATGGGTCTTATCAATTTTTTCCAGTCCTTTGCAGAGTGATTGGCCATAATAGGTATTTAATAAATGTCTGTGAACTTGATTTGTTGTGAAGCTAGGAATAAACTCAAAGTTTAGGAGGCAGCCAGATTTCCCACCTTTTAAAGAAAGCAAAAGCAAAGAAAAAAAGAAAAGGCAGAATATTGTAAAATAGCATGCATTCTCAAAACCTTATATTGAGACCTAGAATAAGATTGCAGAGCTATATTATGGATCCACAAGAAGGTCTGGAAGAATTATCTGAGAGCCTTGAAATATCTAGTTACAGTACTTCTAGTTATAGTATGTGTGGAAATCCATGTATCCTTCCATGAATCCATCCACTCATCCATCCATCCATCCATCCATCCATCCATCCATCCATCCATCCATCCATCCATCCATCCTTCTATCCATTCTTTCATATATTTCTTCCTCTGGCATTTTCTTAATAGTACAGTTATTGCTGAGAAGCTACGATAGCCACCAGTGAGAGTAAATCTCCTTATCTGTCTACACAAATGGTATTGTCTAGTCCTTCAGATTTCTTTTCAAGTTAACACAATAATAAAATAGAAACATGTGTGTCTCTGTAGTTTGAGGATAAGATTTTAGTACTCTACTCCCTCTCCTTCCTCCCTGCCAAGAGGTAGAATCTGAAACTTATTACATACCATAGGGATCTGATGCCTGGAATTTGAGTCCTTTTCTAAAGTGCACAAATCCTAGTGTATGTGTGTGTGAGGGAGTGGGGAGGGGATTGATAGATAGACAGTCATTCAGTGACCCTTTTATTGGGCTTCTTCACCCACTCAGTGGTCTGGGGTTGCAATTAAAAAAGAATGTGTTTACCTCTCTTCAAACTCCCTTGGTGTGGCATGTCAGATTTTCTCAAAGTGCATTAGCGCTTAGCACAGAGATTTCTGAACCTGCTGGTGCCAGCAATTTTAATACATATGCCAACACTCCTGTGTTTGCTACATGGGACACTAACACTTTTAAAATATCAATAATGCTTACTCTACATTTATGCAATGTTCTTCCAAATCACCCTCTTCCATTATCAGAATAGATAGACAGATTTCCTAATATAGTTGCTGACCCTGTTTTCTTTTCATAGATTCTTCTGGCCAAAAGGAAACTCTAGAGGTCACTTGATTTTCCTCTCTGTTTTCAGGAATGGCCATCCTTAAATGGTTAAAAAAAGAGATATCTCTTTTTGAAAATTTCTAAAATGAGAAATCTGTAATCTCAGGGACCTATACAAATATTCAAAAGATCTCTTAAGAATTTCTTCATGGTTAACCTGTCTCATGTAATCGTTTCTATATTTGTGTCTAACATTTGTTTCAATCCAGTTCAATTTGATAAACATTCATTTTCTACTGTGTGAAAGGCACTGTTAGGCTTTGAGAATCCCAAGATAAAAAGAGGGTCTCTGGGCTCAAGGACCTTAAATATAATATAGAGGATGAGACAGGCACAAAAACAAACATGATACAAAGTCAAGGGGATAAGGAAAAAAGGAAGAATCTAAACAAAGTATTCTAAGAATTATGAGGATGGAGAAATCACTTTTGGCTATGGAAATCAAGGAAAGCTTCATCTGAACTTGACCTTGAGGAAAGAGAACATACATGATCATGACCTGTGGGTCTTTCTGAGTCAACTTTGTCTTAGATTGGAAGCCCCCTTGGAGCAGGGCTTTTTACAGTACCTTGCCTGGAGTCGCAGATGAGAAGATAGTGATAAATGATTTCTGATGATGATATAGTATCATAGTGAAACTATTCTACTGGATATAAAATATTTAAGTGTGAATTAGACACTTTAAAAGGTGCCATTAGGTAAATTACTAGTTTCGTGCATTAAATGGTCCCTAGTGGCATCTCCAAAAAGGCTCTATGCACTCATGGAGAATCTTGTCTATTTCCTTTGAGGATATCAGTCCTTTTCATAAATATCTGCTTCAGTTAAACTTGGTGATCTCTTAATGCTGTAGGTAAACTAGGAAAAAGAGATTATCACGTTCTCAAGGTCACTTAGGTGAATCTCAAGCTACTTTCTTCCTTGGCAGAATCTTCCCTGTGTACTGAGATTTCCAAAGACATCACACAATCTGAGTTGGAAGTAAAGATCATTTGGTCCAACCCCCTTCATATTTTATAGATGAGGAAATTGAGGACAAGATTACACAGGAAGTCCCAGCCAGGGTTCCAAACCAGATCTTTTCTTTGCAAATTTTATATCCTCTCCACTATGCTATGCTGTCCCCTTCTGCCTCAAAAACATATGCTCTGAGTAGTTCCCTCTTTTTCTTCACTCTTTCCCTAAATGGTGACGTAGAAGCAACATTTTAAAACCCAGAAGTCTTCTCTAAAGCATCCTGCTACCCCTCACCAATCTTGTCATTTCTTTTTCCAGTACCATTCTTCTGATTTGACAGAATCTGAAGGCAGAATATTACAAGGCCTTCCCTGGAAATATGAAGGAAATGCCACCTCAGCCTCCAAATATACATCACATTTTAAAAAGTGTGATTTACCAACTGTCCAAAGCCCTCTATGTGGTATTAAAAGCTGGCAAGAACCCACACATCTGCATTCTTGCCCCCTCCTCATTTTTTTTCAGCTCTCCTTTCCCAGTATTTATTATTGTTTCACCTGCCTTGAAATGGGAAATGTGAACACTTTGATAAATGACTTGAAAGATGGTCTAGTTTCACTCTAGCATCTTTCAGAAGCTCAGTATTTTCCGATGAAATGCTGCTTGGTAAATTTCTCCAGCAATGCACAAAACATCAGGGTGAAAAAAGGACTCCGAGAGCAATGTCTGCCTTTTTTCTTAAAGGCCTCAAGGTTTAAATGGGGAAAAGCACCAGAGACTGAAATCCTTGATTTACACATGCAACAAATGTGATTTTTGTCACAGCAGGAAGAAAGGTTAAGCCATATGCCCAAGGTCATTTGGTGACTGGAATGTTTAGATCTGACTTGGCACAGCTCTTCCTAAGTATTACACCTCATACCTTTTGCCTTGTAGACTGACTTACCCTTTATTTCAACAATAAGCCTTAGTCATGGTTTGGGAGGGAATTATTTCATAATAAGATATTGTCTGTAATCTTTCCAAAGACTTGCCTGTAAAAATGCTAAGTAATGTTCTGGAACAGATTTTTATTATTTTTTCAATGAGAATAATACTGTTTTAGATTTATATAGTTCTTTGACTCCAAAGAATTCAAAGCATAGGCATATAGGTGTATGCATATGGTTTCATTTTCCATAAAATATTCCTATATAGGAGTCAACACATGTATCTGTAAAAGATAGTGCCTTCTGCAGAGTCAATAATAACTATTTGTTGAATGAATGAAAGACTAAACTGATATTATAGCTTATTTTATCTATGCTACTATAAGGTCACAAACTTTATTCTCCCCATTGCCCTATTAACTCCTTGATAATAAAGACCTTAGAGAGATTAATTAAATCTTTTTATTCATTAGGATGCTATGCCATGGTACCTGTAGGCAGTTTTATGCATGAATGCAGTAGGCTGTTATCTATTTGGTATGGTTTTAGTGTTTTTTTAGAAAGCTCCCTTTCCCCAGAATATCCTGCTCTTACCTCCCTGTTCTACATCCACAATTCCCCCATTGGGCATTCCTTCCTTTGACTTGAATATTACCTCTTTATGTACCAACTTTGAAAATACTAAGACAGAAATCACTAGGCATATTGGAATGGCAGATAGTATCTTATATTTTTGGAAAATAGGGAGAGTAATGAGAGGTAAGATTGGAAAGATTATGTTAGAGACAATGTTGTACAGTCAGTCAAGCAAAACATTTATTAAGTACTTACTATATGCCAGGCACTGTACTAAGAAAGGCAAAAGATTATACCTGCCTTTGAAGAGCTCAAAATATAAGGGGGATCTAATCTGAATATAATCTTAATGTCATTCTAAGGCCTTCAAAATTTATTTTATAAGTGTTTGTGTGTGTGTGTGTGTGTGTGTGTGTGTGTTGTGTCTGAGGGAGGAAGAGAGAGAACGAGCGAGCAAGAGTGACAGAGAGAGAGAATTGTTGAACAAAATATTGGCACAAGTGTGTTTTGGGAAAATAAATAGAACTCAAATATATCTGTTTGTTGGGTGTGTTGCAGTGGCATGTTATTCCTTTTGTGTATAGGTTGAACTAGATGACCTTCCAACTCTGAGATGCTGTAATTCTATGAAGCTTTATCTGTTTGCTCTGTGTAAAAGGCATTAAAGCAAGGGTAGATTGGAGACTATGCTGCAATAGGAAAAACAATCTGGATTTCAATTAGTTTGTCAGTAATAAGACGATCAAAGAACTTTTAGGGGACAGAAAAATTTCAGAGATAGTCACTTGGACATGATGACTGGTGGGATGTGGAGGCAAAGGCAAAAGTGGAATAAAGGATGACTTTGGGATTTCCAGCCTAGGTAAATGGATGAATCGTGGTGGTCTGAATAGAAATAGGGAAATAGGGGCAGCTAGGTGGTACAATGGATAAAGCACCCGTTCCTGGATTCAGGCGGACCTGAGTTCAAATCCGGCCTCAGACACTTGATACTTACCAGCTGTGTGACCCTGGGCAAGTCACTTAACTCTCATTGCCCTGCAAAAAAAAAAATAGGAAAGTAGCAGTAAGAACTTGTCTTTAGAGGAAAGGAGGCCAAACACCATTTTCATTTATAGATATAGTATGTGAATTTTAAAATTATTTACATGGAGTTGTCTAGTAAGTAGTTGGAAATACAAGCCTGGAGCTCAGTAAAGGGGCCCTGGATAATATAAATTTATGAATCATTTCCAAGGAAGTGAAATAAAAATAATTGGAGTAGTGACATTGTTGAAGAAGAAATAAGAAGAAAAGGTTATGGGCAAAACCTTGAGGAACATAGTTATTTAAGGGCTTGGAAGAGGAAACAGAAAATGGACAAAGATAAGGAAGAGTCAGAGAGATAAGAACTTGGTAAAGGCCATGCTATGAAAATCAATTGAAAAATGTCTTGAATGTAAAAGAGATTTTTCAGAATCAGTATTACAGAAGTAAAAAAAATATGAAGACTGAGAAAAGATCATGAACTTTAGTAGTTAGAAGTCATTGGTGATCTAGGAGATGCTTTTGATAACATGGTAGTGGGGAAGAGGAGGCAGCTAGGTGGCTCAGTGTATAAAGCACTGGACCTAGAATCAAGAAGACCTGAGTTCAAATCTTACCTCAGAAACTTACTCACTTTGCAACCATGGGCAAATCACTTAACCTCCATTTGCCTTGATACACTGGAAAAGGAAATGGCTAACCATTCCAGGACCTTTTCCAAGAAAACCCCATGGACACTATGTGCTATGGTTGCATATGACTGAATGACTGAAGAACAATAAAAGTGGGAAAGGGGAGACAGAAGTCATAATTTTAAAAAATAGACTTGTGATTTCTTTTTTAAAGTATACATATATGTATATACTTTAGAATTTTTTGTTATCCCCCCCAAGTGTTTCTGCTGCCAATTAGATGGTTCATTAATATAACAAATATTTATAGTCCAGCAAAAAAAATTGCAAAATTGAACAATTCTGAAAATGTATCTCTTGTTCTATATTTGAAGGCCATTATCTCCCTGTTAGGTAGGCAGCACATTTCATGTTTAGTTCTCTGCAGTCATCATTTTTCATTGTATTATCAGAATTCTAAGGCCTTTTCAAGTTTTTTCATAATGTTATCATTGTGTAAATTGTGCTTAGTTTTGCTTACCACATTCTGCATCAGGTCACAAAGGTCTCCTTATTTTCCTCTAAAATTGTCCATTTCATCATTTTTATGACAAATTAATTCCATTAAAATAGTATACCATATAAATAAATATCTATAGCTAGTACCCAATAGGTAGTGATAAAAGTAGGTAGAACAATGGATAGTGTGTAAAACTTGGAATTAAGAAAACATAAGTTGGAATCCTGTCTCACAAACTCACTAGCTTAGCCTCAGTTTCTTCATCTGTAAAATGGGAATTATAGTAGCACCTCTCACAGGGTGGTTATGAGGATCAAATGAGGTTATATATGTCTGTATGTGTGCATATACACATAAATGCACATATACACATATGTATATATGTACATACCTCTGTACATATATGTATGACTCATACACATACATGAATATATATAAATACTGCTTTGGGAACCTTAAGGTGCCATCTGAATGCTAGCTATTACAAGTAGGTACCAACTAAGTTTCCAATTTTTTGGCTACTACAAGAAACCTGCTATAAATATGCATGTACATATTTATATGTACATGTATATACACACAAACACATATTTCTATTTCTTTGATTCCTATGGGGTATAAGCCTGGTAGAGATATCGTTGAACCAAAGGTTATGTGTGTTTTACTGATTTTTGAAACATAATTCCAAATTGCTTTCTAGAATGACCAGACCAATTCATAGGTCTACCACATCATTGTATGAAGGTCATAGTAAAGATCTTCTAACACTGCACTGAATGACTGAGCAACAACAAATGTAGGGGAGATAGAAGTCATGTTTTAGTTTTCCAGTACACTTAAAGGTTATGTGACGTACTTGGTTTCACACAGCTCGTAAGTGTTAGAAGTGGCATTTGAACTGGTCTTCCTGATTCTGAAATGAGTTATGTATTCATTCCCTCACAGTAGCTCTCCAGAAACCAGATTACAAAGCCTTAAAGACTGATTCAATATTGGGGAAGTAGAGGTAGTGCATGTTGGCTATGCTTTTGAAAAGTTTGGTATCAAAAGAAGAGAAGAGAAATTAATAGCCTTGGTGAGTAAAAGGGTTGAGGGAAAGGTTTTTTTTTTTCCTTTTAAGATATTGAAGACCTGAGCATATTTCTTAGAGAACTGAACAAATCACAATAAAGGAAAACAAAGCATTATGCAGAGATATTGTTAGTAACAAAACCCATGAAATAATTATGAGGCATAACATAAGTAACTGCTTGAGAGTGTGGCGTGGTATGTATGCTAAGCTGGGTGTGACCAAATGACTCAACATAGTTATTGTTCTTACTAAAATAGGAAGAAGGAAGATATTTTGGGAATAAGGGAGGATAGGTTAAGAGCATAAATACATGTATAAAGTGTTTGGAGTGATGCTCTGGTGGGGAAGGATAATAGAAACAGCAAGAGCTGAATGAAAGTATTACCAGGCAGCAATGAATTTGAGGTTAGAGAAAATGAATGGACTCAATATAGTTTGGTGGCTTTCTTCAACATTCTTTGACAGCAGAGAGTGAATATAGAGAGAGCAGATGTTGGGAGTTACAGGTAGCAGTAGAGGATTACCAAGGTAGGCATTGAAGAAGGTCAGGGGGCAGTGAGTTTTACATTGAATCAGGGCTCATTAAAATAGTTAACCATGGGTTTCAAAATTGCTAAAGAGACAATTAAGACCAGAAAGGGATTGTCTGATTGGAGAATGGGGAAGATAATAGAGGAATAAAAATGCAAAAGACAGGATCAGGAAAAATGGATGAGGGAAAAGTAAGGCAAAGAGATGAATTTCAGAAGGTGTTGGAGGTTGCTATCAGTCATTTTACACCTTAAAATAAATTGCTTTACCAGGCTTCTTTCCTCTGACATTTTGCTAAAAGAGGGATGTTAAGGAAATGGAGGAATGATTTGGTGAATAAATGTCACCCATGTGAAATGCTGAAGTTGGCTGGATGATGGCACCCCAGAGATGGTACCAGAAAGAATAGGGGGAGATCAAATGTTAAGAAACTTTGCCTAAAGTCATAGTTTTGCACCAGTTCGTTAGTATGTTAAGATGTTAAATATGAAAGGTGCCCTAGAGATTGTCTAGTCCAATCTTCATATTTTCCAAAGAAACTAAGTCTCAGAGTTTTTTTTCCTATAGCACACAGCTAGTGACAGATACTAAATTAGAGTAGGACCCCAGGCCTCCTAGGAGTTCAATTCAGTATACCACACTACTGCCCAACAACTTGTATATTTGTTTAAAAGTTCCATATTTGAACTCCTATACCCTCATGGTTAGCTAGGCAGTGCAGTGGATAGAGTGCCAGCCCTGGAGTTAGGCAGACCTGAGTTCAACTCAGACCTTAGAGATTTACTAGCTGTGTGACCCTGGGCAAGTCACTTAACCCTGTTTACCTCAGTTTCCTCATCTATAAAATGAGCTAGAGAAGGAAATGTCAAACCAGTCTAGTATCTTTGCCAAGAAAACACTAAATGGGGTCACAAAAAGTCAGACATGGATGAAGCAGCTGAACAACAACAATCCTCTCATGATAAGAATAAGCTTACATTTATGTAGAATTTTATGGTTACAAATTCCTTGATATAAATTACTGTATGACATTTTTTAAGCCTGTGCAGTAGATTCTGATAGATATGTTTTTAATGTTATCCTCATTTTGTCAATTAGTATATAGATTTAGGCTGAGTGACTTGCTCACATATTTTTTTCACATATTTAGCAGTAGAGTAAGGCCTTAAAACTAAATTTTTGGATGACAAATCCATCTAGTTGCCATAGTGGCAGAAGTAATGGGAAGACTCACCCACAAGCTGGCTAAAAGAGTGACCTTATTTTTGCTTTTCACCCAACTTATTACCCCAAAATGTGACTCCTTAAATAATGATATTTTCCACTAAAAGAAGTGCACTGTTAGGATTATTTTTAAAGGAATAATAACAGCATATCAATATTTTAAGAAGAGATGTTGAGGTAGAATTAATTGGACTTGGTGATTTGTTGGGTAAAGGGGGCTGAGTGAAGAGTCAATGCTTATACCTAGGTTGTAAAACTAGGTGACTAGAAGAATTGTGGTGCCCTTATCTTGAATGAGATTTAACTCATACCTTATCATGAGTCTTAGCCTAAACATCAATATGCTACAATTTCTGATCAATGCAGAAAATTATGTATTTTTTAAAAATAGCCAAATGTAAATGTAAATGGGTATATTTGATTAGCTTACTAATTATTTATTTTTGTTAGTTCATATTCACTTAGCTGTAATGTTTACAGACATTTCTTTGTATATCTGTACTCTGTATAATACTGTAAATATTAATGGGTGCAGTAGGGCATTCTCAATTTAGAGCCATCTAACAAATAAGGTGGAAACACATCAACCTCATAATTTTTCCTTATTAGCCATCCTACTCCCTGGTCAGCAAGTATACAGGTAGGAAAATGGGTGGAAGAAGTGGATATCCCCCTCATTCTCTGTTGAATATTTGTGAGCACATTTGCTTACTGTACATACATAAAGCTTTCCTTTTTATATTATAGGCACCTTGACAGGCTTGCTACCCTTCAAAAACTATGCAGTAACCCTAACTGCCTGTACTTTGGCTGGTTGTACTGAGAGCACACATGCATTGAACATCTCCACTCCACAAGAAGGTAAAGTAATTTCAAAGGTCTTGACTTCCACATTTCAGTCATGAATAATAAAATAGGAGAAGAGCTAAATGCTGCAAAGCCATTTGCTGGAAAACCCCAACCTAATTTGATGACAAAGTGCATTGCCAGACCATAATTGCTCCATTTTTTTGGGGGGTGCGAAAATGAATCAAACTCCATACCCTTTAATGACATGCATCTTTAATAGCTGTAATGCAGATTAATGGGCTTTTTAATTGCTGTTACATTGTTCATGCAAGAGCCTTGTCATTAATATGAAGCATCTGAAAGATTAATGAAAGCTTCCTCATTTTACTATGGCTCAGAAGTAAATCTAGAGACAGTCTGACTAAAGAGAATTGATTGTATGGTACAGTATGAAATTGAGAATCAAACGGTTGATTTCCATGGTCTCTTTTAACTGCTAAACACCAGCACAGGCAACAATTATTTCAGTATGATGGAACCTCCAAATGCCAATTGAGCCATTTATTAGTCACTGCTCAGGTTCCTTCGTCTTTTCTTAAGTCTCACTTTTGTTGTACTTGGAACTTACAAATTGTAGGCATAAATTAAGGTTTTGAAAAGCTTACATTAAGTAGGCAGCAAAAAAAAGAGAAAGCATTTTACAACTTGGTAGTTAAAGCTTTGCTCAACCACCAGCATGCATTGTTTCAAGAAGGAAAGGCTCTCAAATGATTTGAAGCATTGTTATGTAATATCTCCCTCTTAAGAATGAAAATTGTTGATTTCTTGGACTGTCTGTGTATAAAATTGTTTAGGAGACTTCAAAGCCTTAGGAAGAAAAGAATTCTGCAAATGAGATGACATATGTAAAATGCTTTAAACACTATAAAAATGCTAACTATCATTATGCAGAGCTTCTGATTATAGAGAAAACATCCAACTCTCTAAGGCATAGAGGAAGCTAAGGCATACAAGGGTCCAGTTGAGGAAACTAATTTAAATGGTGGAATTTTCTGTTATGCTCTTGTGGCTTTGTACCTTGACTCAAGTGACTTTCTTTTAACTGGATTCTCTGTTACCAGCACTTCCCCTTTTCAATAAAGATATCAATTCTTTCAGGGTTGTCTTTTTCACAAATCCTTTTGGTCATGCAAGTATCCTATTTAAAGTCCTGTGGTATCATCTTATTGCCCTCACCCTCTCTTACAAAGTCTACCACCAGTCCACTTGGTGCAATATTATTTCTCCCTTTAGTTCTCATTAAGAAACTACTTCCTGTCCTTCCAAGGAGTTAGCTCAATAACCTTCACTACTACTTCTCATTTTCCCCTCTGTCATATTCTGAGTCCCTGACTCTTAAGAATTTGCTCCTCCTCAGTCACAATTCAAACACCTCCTTTAAATCCTATCTCTTCCATAAAGTCCTCCCCATTGACTGAATGAGAGATGATTTATTTTATTTGAACAGGTAATTCCTATAACTCCATTTTTACTTACTACTAAAAAAAATACACTGCTACTTTCTTTGCTTATACATAATGTAAATTGTGTACATCATTATTTATTTTATATTTACATTTGTCCAATATGGCTTGTGGTTGTCTGTAAGACTGTCCTTTGTTAATAATTTATATCAGTATTTTCTTAGATTATAAGTTACTAGAGGGAAGGAATTGGGCCTATTTACCTTGCTTTAATGAGATAACAGGCACAGATTACTCTTTAATGAATGCTTTGTGTAAGTCACAATGTGCCCATCTACTGAATCAGGGAAAGCACTCACTACCTATCTATCCCCACTAAGCATGCTCATCAGTTCAGGAAAGCTATTAGTATTTTTACTAAAACAGTTACTGACAGGCTGACCAATAATCAGGAACATTTCCATGAAGGCAGTGTCAGGTTTTTTCAATGATTAATAGGTTTGGGTCTGTAAATATTGAATCTGCAAACCTAAAATCAAGTAATACTCTATAAATCTATTTTTCTAGCACCAGAAGAGGTTCAGCCACCAGTAGCCAAGTCTCTGCCCAACACTTTGATACTATTTTGGAGCCTTCCCAAAAAGACAAATGGTATTATAACACAGTACTCATTATATATGGATGACATGTTAATCTACACTGGACATAGAGAAAACTGCACTGTCACTGGTAAGTTGACATTTTTTCCCTTTGTGGTTGTTGGTATATTTGTAATGGACCTTCTCTTACTAGGATACTTTTTGTCTCTTGATGAATTAATCCAAGTGCTATCATATTTATGGTAATATTCTAATAATAATAATAAATAATCTGCTAGCATTTAAATGGCACTTTAAGGTTTCAAAATGCTTTAAAAATATTATTTAATTTTATCCTCAAGACACCTCTCAACTTGATGTTATTATTATCATCTTTTTATAGATCAGAAAACTGAAGTATAGCAAGGTTAAGTAGTGACTTGCCCAGGGTCACACAGTAAATGTCTGAAAGATGAATTTAAACATAGGATTTCCTGACCACAAAATCAGAGTTCAAATCTAAATTTAAGTTGCATTAAACTGATATTAATCACTCCATGCAAAGCAGTGTTCTAGACTAAAGCAAAGTTATATTCTTACAGGGTTTATAGTCTACAAAGTCTTAATTTATTATAGTGTGATAAACTGTATTAAGCATATATGTGGTAATGGTTCTCTGCTACCCCCAGGATTTCTCCTTTATGTTTCCTCCTTGCTTCTTCCTATCCACAAACCATCCTACTGTGTCTCATCATATGCCGTCCCTGCCCTCATTCTTCTAGGTTTAAACTTGGAAATATGCTGAAAACAAAGAACCCAAAACTTTATGAGTCAATAACCTTATAGCTTCAAAAGTAAAAATGGGCCTCACTTAGAGCAACAAAATTCCAGTTCTACTCAAATAACCAATGTGGGATAGTGACTTTTCAGGCCAGTTGAACATAGTAAAAAGTACAGAAAAGAAACGTAATACCCATTATATGGCATAAAAACAGTGCGAACCCCAATAGCTAAAAAGAAACTAAAGTAAAATGATGCCAACTAATTTTAAAATATATAATGTATAATATTTCTTTATTATATAATGATATCTTTATATATGTAGATACTTTATATTTTAAGGGACTTTCAAATAGCTTATAGGCTATATTTGTACACAATGTAGAAAGGGTGCTGACTTTTAAGTTAGGAAGAAGAGTCTTTACTCATTAGATAAATACCCTTTAGCGAACATTGAATTCCACTTTAGATGCTTATTAGTTGTTTGATCTTGGGTCAGAACCTCTGAGATTCTATATATTCATATATACAATGGGGGTATTAATATTTTGTACTTCTTACCCCTCAGAATTGTGGAAGGTGCTTTGTGAATCTAAAAATACTCATTTGGTTCTCATAGAATGTTGTGAGGTATAGAGAGGATGTACATTGTTAATCCAATTTTACTGAGGAGAAAATTGTGACACAGCAAGGTTAACTGACTGGGACAAGATCTCACAATTTGGTTATTGTCAGACCTAGAACTGGGACCAGAACCCAGATTCCTTGACTCCAATTTCAAAGTTTTCTCTTCCCTATATCATGCAGCATGTTCTAATACTCCAATGGCTCTGTGATCTGATTTGTGAAAATAAGCCTTGCAATGATACAGATCACAATACAGTTATGCCTGCCCATTTCATGTTCTACAATAAACTCACTAAAGGGCATTCATCTATTGACAATACATAAATATGATTAAAGCATGTAGTTGTCCACAGAAAAAGGAAGCATGGTATACTGAATAGAATGCTGGACTTGATATCAGGAAGATATGATTTTAATCCCCAACTCAGATACTTATTGGTAGTATGACCTTGGTCAATTATCTAGGCTCTATAAGACTTAGTTTCCTTACCTGTAAAATTGTAATGCTAATAGCACCTAACCCTCAGGGCTATTGTGAGGATCAATAGAGAAAATGCCTATAAAGCCCTTTGTAAATTTTCAGGTTCTTTATAAATATCAGCTATTTTATTATGCTAGCACAGTGCTTGTAAATAGTAAGTGCTTAATAAGTGCATGTTCACTCATTCATTTATTCAGTCCGCTTTGTGATGCTACCATCTTTTTTTCAGTCATTTATTTTCCTCACAAGATTTTTAATAAAACTTTTCCTGTACACCTCATGCATAAGGTGTTACAGCCTATTCTTGTTTACCATATGTCTCTCCATTGCCCTTTGGGTAATCTTCAACTTCATAGGACCTCCCAGTTAGTTATAATAATTTGTCTTTTAATATGATATGCAAATACCTATATGTGTTTGTGTGCTTGCCGGATTGATAAATGTAATATTAGTTCAAGGAAACATAGATATGTAGAACCTATTACCTGGAAGAGACCTTAGAGATGATGTAGTCCAAGTCTCTAAAACTTCTTAAACATTTTTGAAACCCTCAGAATGTATTTTCAATAAGAATCACCTACATCATATTTGGATTATTTGAAATTCTTAATGAGTGTGGGCCAATTGTTTTACTATATCTAATAAAGCTCAGAAAATAAAACTGTCTAAAATTAATTGTATAAACCTGTCACTAGCCTCTCTTCTATAAAGAATTGAATTCTAGAACTATGTAGAATTATATCCATATCCATCATAATGGGTGGAATAGAAATAAAAATAATTCATAGCTTCCTTAGGAGTAAAGCATTTTCAGTGGGATCCCAGAACTCACCATGACATCCCCTTTCTTTGTGTTTTCCCATATCCGAGCCTGGAATGTAATCTTTATTCCTTTCCACTTCTTAGATTCCATAAATTTTTTTTCAAGACTCAGCTCAGGTGTCACCTCCTATATAAAATCTTAAACAATCCATAATCCTCTTCCCAACCCCTGTTTGTTAGTCCTCTATCCTTCCTCAAATGACCTTGCATTAACTTATTTGTGTACCTATTTTATACCCTCAGTAAACTGAAAAATCCTTAAGTGTAGTGATTTTGTTTTTCTGTCTTTGTATCCCCACCACTTGGTGCAGTTACTATCTTAATATTTATAGTATTGAACTGAGTCACTCAACTGTCCTCTGGATTTTTGATAATTTAGATTCTTCATATAGGTTAGGCTTTTATGTCAAAGATTTGCTTATTTCCATTTCTCCAACACTAGGTTGAAAATACCCAACAAGGCTTCGGTGCCTTACGACCTTATGCAGAGTTCTCCCTTTTATAGATAAGAAGAATCACAATAAGTTTATGGCTATAATTCATTCACTGATTTTATCTTCCATCCTCTCACTCCCAAAAGACATCCCACAAAATGCCACCAACTTCCAAAATTTCTTCAGCTGGGAATATGCTTGATGTGCTTTCTTCTGTAAGCAAAAGTAGGCCCTGTTTTCTTCAATAAATTTGGCACTAAATATGGGTGCTGCTAAGAAACTACCTTTCGCAATGCTGATAATGCTGAAGGGAAGGAGGTAATTCATATGTTATAGAAATCTTACAAGTTAAAAACAGACAAGTTTCCTCATTTTATCTGACCAGTTATTCCAACCATTATGAAACACACAGGTCAGACAAATGATTGAAAGGACTCTTCTCTACCATTTTCCTGATAGAAGTCATTACCTACTTCGGCCTAGTGACCAAACTGGCTGTTTACAGAGATCATCAAATTACAATTCAAATTGACCTTGATGAGTTTGATAAATGTTCCATTTTGAAATATAATAAAGTCCAATAGGGACCAGTACAAAGTGGTATAATTATAGAGGACAAATTAGATCTAAGCAAAACGGAAGATATATATTACAAAGCAATATGACATTGAGAGATATGAAAAACAAAGTAGAATAAACATTGCATAGGAGTTTGGCATGCAACTTTTTAGTGAAAAGGTTAATGCTAGCAGAATGAGAAATGTAAAGACTGTGACATGATCCTTCTACTCAGATTAACACTAGTCAGGCCCTACACTAGTATCATAGCTAATTGGGAGTTGTTAATTTTATGAAGGATTTATGAAACCTGAATTAGATTTAGGGATCATTAAAAATTATCAATGACTGAAAAATAAGACCTGTGAAATAGAATTATTTAGCCAGTAGAAACAGAGACTGAAATATATTTTAGTATATAATAACAATGAATATCAGTTAGATAGTAGTTTATTGCATGAATTTAGATATATGTTTTATGTAATGTAAAAGCAATCACAAATTGGAGAACCCCCCACAGAACAGAGGCAATAGAGGGCAATTGTTTTAACAGAGACTAGAGTAGAAAAAGAATAGATTAGACAGTGAATTTTAAACTTAAGGATAGAGCCTTTAAGGAATAGTCTTTAGATTAAAGGGAAATGATACTAGGGAGAGAAAGGAAGGGATTATTTAGAGTTTGAAACATGGGTGAACTTACTGTGTGAAATTAATTATACTTATCTGTTGCTTCAAGGGACAGAAACAGGGACAAGTTAGTGTAAAGAAAAGGGATACAGAGTTTGGATTAATATAAGGAAAACCATTTAAATGGTTAGGGCTGTCTTACAATAAACGAATCGGCTTGCCTGTGTAAGCAGTATGGGCCTCATTTCTGGAAATACCAATCAATGGACAATTGACCAGCTCGTAGGGATGTTGTTGAAACAATCTTACTATTGGGTGGGATAGGCCCGGACTCTAAAATTTTGTGATTAAATGTCTATGTTAGATCTTGACTGTATATATATATATATACATACATACATACAAATGTATACATATATATACACACATGCACGTATCTTACCTAATCTATATATACAGATAAGTATATAGATGGTGTATTTCACCAACATGTTTATTCTGGTAACATTTAGCCATGCATTTGCACTGACATGTTCTTTAATTCAATGGGCAAAGGCTGCTATAAGAAGGAGAATATGTGTGTGTGTGGGGGGGGGCATTCTAGGTTTTAGGAATACAATCTCTGATAGGAGGGATCTCTTCCATTTTCCCCCTGGGGTTGAGAGCCCTAAGGAGTGAACCTGACATCTGTCAGTGTAGAATCCACCTGGGGAATGGTATCTTCCTGGGTTTCATCACAGTGTTCATTTGAAGTTGATGCTGCTGATAGTGATTGCTTATCTAGC
The DNA here is from genome assembly GCF_019393635.1 of Dromiciops gliroides. Taxonomy (NCBI): domain Eukaryota; kingdom Metazoa; phylum Chordata; class Mammalia; order Microbiotheria; family Microbiotheriidae; genus Dromiciops; species Dromiciops gliroides. The sequence goes on along the minus strand of NC_057864.1, from coordinate 117,336,363 downwards.
TGTATGTGTGTGGATGTCACTGAAAAGGTTAGGGAGGGTTTTCTTGTTCTTTACCCTCTATGCACATGTAAAGTTGCCCTCTGGCTTGTAGGTGGAACACTTAGATATGAAGTCTGGGACCATTTGCAACAAGACACTCAGTGATCTCAAAAAATGCATTACTTTGGCACTAAGTTATCTTTTCCTTAAGATATTAAAAATGAAACTAGACAATTGGATATTTTCACCACCCTCCACCCCATTAAAAATAAAAAAAAACACAACAGGGTGGAAAATAAGCTCGAGGCATCTTTTAGACTTAAATTTCTGATTTTACCCTATTACTTTTGGATAGAATTTGTCAAACCATGTTGAAAACTTTATTTGCTTTCCATAGGAGAAAACTCTTCTTAAGTTGGCATAATTTTCCCCTTAAAGATTAGAGTCCAAAGTAAGTCCTTTTTCCTCTTCTACTCCTTTAGTGTTACCTCCTGTTATACATTGAACTGAAGTACTGTGTTTCCTTTACAAGAAGCAGATTGATTTTGCTGCCATAGAGTATACAGGTAAAAAGTGAAAGCATTTCTAGTCAGAATCTACTTAGCATCACGGTGGTATGGATTTTTTCCTCCTCTTAAATATAAAGCATTAAAACTCAAAGGCATTTCTGCACCTTGAGTTAGTACAAAATATATTTAAAAATGCATACAGTTCAAATTTTTTGCCTTGCATAGGCCATAAGCTAGTAGTATGGTGGGTCAGTTCTGACACTGAAAAATGAATCCAGTTAGAGAACCTCCCGAAGGCTGTTGATGTTTGCTATAATAAATAGCGCACACTTTAAGTCAAACTTTTTCATTCTGTATTCAAAGGTAATGGATTTTTCGTAACCATAGTAACCTTGGTATATTTCTGGATAAATACATGAGGTATATACATTCTAGTTTTATTTTTGAATATAAACTACCACATTATGTATTACTAATAATATGAAAAATAGGATGTAGGTTAGTATAATGACAGCTTAAACGAGTATGCATTTTTCTTCTGCAAAAAATAAATATTTATCAAAAGTATAGGTTCAATTAATTTTTCCCCAGTTTTGTAGTATTCTTGTAGTGCCATTTATCTTTTTTGCAAGATCTCCATTAATCTCTTATTTCTGTCCCATAACAAGATTTTTAAGAATTTTGAGGTAAAAACAATTGTGTTTCAAAGCTTATTATTAAAAACCATTATCAAAAGATTGAAAGACCTATATTGGGATCACTAGGAGAGGTTTCTGTGCACCATTTGACAAGGTATCTGTACACTGGTAGAAAGAAAAAAAAACTATTTAAGAAAATGTTCAGCGTGCCAGGGTTGTCGCAAAGTTCAGGTCAGATGGCATCCTGATTGATGATGACTATCCAAACTGTAGCCAACCTGAGCATTCTCATTTCAAATGAGCACCTGGAATTCTTTACGAAGTTTGTGGTAATGCTTCAAAAAACCAGCCAAACTTTCATATACTTAGGGATAGTGAAATCCTTTTGAGCTACAAAGCTAGACTAAGATTGGAGAAGGGATCATTGCCTGTAATCCCAAGAACACCACTTCTGCACTTGAACTTTTTTCTATCCTCTTCTGAAATTAATCAAATTATGATTGTCCAAGGATGAATTATCCAGAGCAAAATAGTACCTACCCTTTCATGCCATTGTTCAAGGAAGTAAAGTGCTAAGAGATAGCTAGCAAGGAGATGGAAATGTACGAGACAAGAACAAATGTGCATGTGTTTTTCAAAGTCAGATATTAATAACTTTAAATGATTTTTTATTATTACTGGTTTCTAAATTCCTTTGGCATGAGTAATCAGGAAAAGAATAAAAAACACACTCAACTTTTTAATGCCTTGTTATAATCTATAAAACCATCACTATGTCATATTCATTCTCTGATTGACCTATTAGTGAATTATCATGAAGTGATTTAATTTATTTTTCTATTTATATATGTCCCTCTTGATCTTGCAATTAAGATAATGACTTTTGCTCTATCCATTACATTTAACATTTTTGGTTATTTAGAGCAAGGCAGTCCATATTATCTCTCAGACAATTTTACTTTAAATAATCTATCTAAGGAATTTTGACATTTGTGAACTATAGTATTACAAGGTAAATTTTATTCCTGGGGATTTTGCCAAATTGTGGTCTTTTTGTTTGTTTGTGTGAAATGATTTTCTGTTGCTATGATACAATTTCACTCATACAACACACATTTTCCACTTGTTTTGCTTCATTTTGCATATTTGAAAGACATAACAATATATGCAAATACTACCACTCTTAGGAATTATAATAGCCCTAAAGTCTGTTAACACTTATTTTCTAATCTGTAAATTGAAGCATTAATGCACCATAGAGTTTTCAAGATTCCACATAAGGTGACCTCATTCAGTAAGTCACTATGTCTCTAATTACAACTAGCATTATTACTTTGTGTGCCCTTTGTACAATTTATAATGTATAACATTACATTTTGCAAAGTCTAAGAAACCGTAGGGTTAAAAACAGAAAAAAGTATAATCTGTGGAAAGAAGTTTTAGAGGCAGTTACTAAATTCCTAACCTTGTGAACAAATAAGCTAGAATAGTTATTCAAAGTGTAGCTAAGTATCAGGTTCCTGGGTTAATGCGTATTGAATGTGTGTGCTTCTTTCTTTTTTTTTTCCTCCTCCAAGAGCCATTTTTATTCAGTAATGGAGGGTCAAGTGAAATAAAATTGTCTCTCATAACTGCTTTAATGCCAATTGTACATTAGGGATTGTCATTCATAGGATCAGTGATTCAGAGTTGGAAAGGACCTTGGAGGTCATGTGGTCCAACCCCCTCATTTTGCAAATGAGAAAGCTGAAGCTCAGAGGGCCTGTGACCTGCCCTAGGTCACAGGTGGTAAATTGGGAGAGTCTGGTTTCAAACCCAAGTCTTCTAACTAAAACTTGAGTTTCCTTTTATTAACTTTAATTAAATTTTCTATTTTAGTAAAGAAACTTTTAATACAAATTTAAATTTTATTAACTTTAATTAAAAATTAAGATGATATTCCTATATAAACTTGGAGTGGCTTCTGTAAGTTCTAACAGACCTTAAAGAAGTTAAGTGCATTATCATTTAGGTTATAAAATTATTTACTCCCAAAGAATCACAAAGACCCATCAGTTTTATTTTATGTATTTTATTCTTATTTTGGAGAAAAGGACTCAGCATGTATCTAAAGGGATTTGAGAAAGGTAGAGCAACAACAGGTACAGGAGTAAGAATACTAAATTTGGGTATCAAACTGTGATCAAACCTTGTGTAACTTTGGGCAAGTCATGTATGTCTGCTATGTCAATTTGCTTAATTAGAAAATTAATAGTTTGACCTAAATAACCTCAGAAGGTCATTCTAAACTCTAAATTATACCCATTAAAAATACAGAACTTCAATTTTTTTTTTTTGGTTTTTGTTGGGCAATGGGGGTTAAGTGACTTGCCCAGGGTCACACAGCTAGTAAGTGTCAAGTGCCTGAGGCCGGATTTGAACTCAGGTCCTCCTGAATCCAGGGCCGGTGCTTTATCCACTGTGCCACCTAGCTGCCCCTAGAACTTCAATTTTGAAAGGGATAGTCATTGATCAGAGAATAGGAGAGTAGGGGCATAGAGAGACAAAAAATAGTAGATTATTACATTTTAAAATTCTATAAAGCAGGAAGAGAAATCATTCGAAGTCTCTTCTGCTCGCATCATTTTGTCTAGGTTATCCAAATATCTCCCAGGGTAGCTTAGATAGCATTAAGAGTTAAATATTAGTAACTGTTGTCTGGGATCAAATTAATAGAGAAGTATTTGAGAGATTTTTCCTACTTTCCTGAAAAATATCTATTTGACATTTGTAGTAATATGTCCCAATGTCCATAGTCAAAATTAAATGTATATGTTGATTTAGATTTGGGGCTGAAGGCTTTAAATCTCTGAGGTATCTTGGTCCATATTACCTAAGTAATATGGTTGCTTTTATTTCTCTTGAAAATGTATAGTTTAGTCCTCTCAATCCGATATTCTCTTAGTCCCATTTACTCACTACATCCAGTTCCATCTCTGTGCCTTTATATACACTGTTTCTACTAGCTGGAACATTCCTCTTCTCCCTACCTCATCTAAATCAATAGCAGTTCAATAAAAACCTATTAATAGCCCACTGTGCTCAGTGCCAGACACTGGACTAGACTGGCCATATTTGAAAGCCTGCATCAAGTCCCACCTACTCTATAAAAGTTTGACTATTTTGGCCCACACCGAATTCCCACAGGATTTTTATACCACACATCATTACTTTGTTAGACTCATTGAATGTCAGAGTTGGAAGAGACTGCAGAGGCCATCTAATCTTAGACCATGTTCCTTGATGCAGACACCTGGACAACTGCATCAGTGGGAAATTCAGCCATACCTTCTACTTCACCAGGTGACCAGCAGGTGAAGTGGTTAGAGCACTGGGCCTGGAGTTAGGAAGACTTGACTCCAAATACTGCCTTGGACATTAGCATAATGAAAAGAACACTTATTCTTAAATCAAAAACTTGGGTTGTGGGTTCGAATCTTGACTCTACTATTTATTTTCTGTAGGTAACCTTGGGTAAATAGCAACCATTCTGGTTGTCAAGTGTGGTATAGCAGAAAGAGAGTTGGCCTGGGAGTCAGGGGGTCTTTGCTCATTATTTCCATTTAAAAACTCTTTACCACCTTTACTAAGCAACCTCTCCTCCAATGAGTTCACCGTATTTAAATTTATTTTACAATCTATATCACAGTAGCTGTTATATATTGACAACCAGCCCAGTCCACCATGGCATACTCTGTCCTTCCTCAATGAGTCCAGTGTCTAGGTCCTAGTTTGTCCTCCCCATATGCTGGCCTTTTAAAAAAACATTAATTATTAATAAGTATATCTAGTCTGAAAAAATTATATAATTGGATTATGAAAAATTATAACTATAAGAAAAATTATAAGTTTAGAAAAATATAATTGGGCCATACATCCCTTCGTGGTCGCCATTCAAATGTAAAAATATTTTACTGATTAGTTGGCCTAATTTGAGAGGACTAATCTGACTGGAGGACTAATCTGGGGACTTTTGATTAACTGGCTATTTGACTGCTATTAACTTAGTATGGGCCATTTAAAAAGTTCTACCACAGTGCTCCACTCCCAAAATTGATAAGCAAGAGATTAAGAAGCCTCTTAACTAAATAATCAAAGTGGAGTTTATTTATGAGATACTATTTAAACATAAAAATACAGGGAAATAAAATGCACAACCTGACTGCGTTCTCGCCTTTCCACCTGCTGCGCCTTGAACTTTTTTTTTCTCCTCCTCACTGAAAAGCCCCCCTGCTCCATATCAGCCTCCGTCCCTTCTTGATCTTAACTTTTTCTCCTTCCCCAGTCCTCTTAGTCCTTCTCCTTGTCCTTCAGCCTTCCCCTTACTGTCTAACTCCCAGGTGTGTGTGTGTGTATATATATATATATATATATATATATATATATATATATATATATCTTCCTTCTCTCTACTCAAATCTCAGGGCTTTTTGCGCCCCCATACACACCAAGCTAATCTGCCAGCCAGAGCTGCAGTTGGGGGGGGCATGCTTGAACCTCCTGTGAGTACCACACCCAGGGCTCCAGGGGCCCATGCCCCTGCTGTGTGCCTGGGACCTTGGCACAGGCTATGCCAGAGCCCAGCCTGGGCAAGCCTGGGATCTCTTGGATAGATCCTCTCAGGGTGGAAGGAGCTAGGGCTCCCTCCCCTAGCTGTCTGACCTGGCATCTTGTACAGCCCATGGGGCTTTTTGGCTCAGCTGAAGCGGAAGAAAAACCTGAGGGCCTAAGGCTTTCTAATATCAGCCCAAAGGTAGGGTCCCTAAATCTAAATAAATTTCCACACCTCATAATAGGGGATTTTGACATAGCAATTGATACTATTGATCTTATTGATCAATTGATATGAATTGATACTCAAATACACAAACTTCCCAATTTTCTCAATCTACTGGGTTTCATACCCTAGTCTACCTACTTATTAACAAGTGGTTATACCCACAAGTTCCACTTCCATGTTAATTTTGAAAATCCTTTATCTAATCATAAATCATTTATGATTGCATATTTCCCTCTAATTTATGACCCCTAACTCTGCTCTTCACCTTCACTATCACCTCCATTCCCTATACCCTTCTATTCTTTCACTCTGATATTGGCTATACTTGCCCTTCTTCTCTATCTCTTAGTGAATCAGGGCAATTCTTAGCTTTACTCTGCTCTTGAATCTCTTGCCTCTTACTTATGGAACCATTTGTACCTTGCTATGATCTGACCCTGGATTACTCCTGACATTTTCCTCTTTCATTTCTAATCACACTCTCCTGAATGGATCTGGAGCAAATGATGAAACTGTGTGGACTGCATCCATTACAAATTTGTTATTGAATCTCAACCAGGTGCTTATTGCAGCAAGCCAGTCCTTTGATACTTTTTTAATCAATTTGTTCTTTGATTCTAAACTTTTTCATTTTCTCTCAAGCCTTCCTCAGCAGACACTGCCTCACCCTATCAAGTGAGGAACTAACCTCATACTTCACCAAAAATGTTGGAGCCATTTGCTGAGAGCTTAACCTTCCTCATTTACCCTTGTTTTTCAAATCATTCAGACATCATCCTCCAACTATCTTTTCCTTTGCTCCAGACTTGGTTGAAGAAGTAGCTTTCGTCCTCAGCTCAGATTTTATTTTCCACATTCTTCACATAAGTTAATGTTTATAAAGAGCACCTAGAGAAGCAGGTAGGTGGTGCAGTGGACAAAGCATTGCCTGCAGATTCAGGAGGGCCTGAGTTCTGACCTCAGAAACTTGCCATTTACCAGCTCTATGACCCTGGGCAAGTCACTTAACCCTCATTGCTCCACAAAAAAAGCACCTAACACAATGCTTGGCACATAGAAAACATAAAAAAAATGCTTATTGGCTAAATTAATACATGATTAGTTTATTACCTATGTTCTCCTGGAGAACTCACTTAAGGTCTCTTGAATTCAGTTTTCTGTCATCTAAAAAATGAAGAGATTGGACTAGTGTAAAACCCCAAAACCTGAAAAAAGTGTTGTTGTTGTTGTTTTTTTTTTTTTACAAAGAATTGTATTGTCATTTTGCAGAGAAGAGAGAGCTAGAAAAAAGATATGTCTTTCTTTTCAACTCTCTGTGAGATATACATCATATAAAGTTTAAACAGGGCATGAGGACAAGCAGCCAACTGGCCAGAATTAGCAGTTACACAGTTTCCAGGAAAAAGCATGCTTGAGCTTGGTAAGTATAAATATTCAACAAAATTTGAGCAAAGCTAAGATGTGAGCTATTGGGAAACCCCACACACAAGCTTTGGGTGGACCCAAAACAAGACCTTAGTGGGATCTAAGCATTCCTTGAAGTAGATTCCAGTTACCTTGGAGAACTTCTGAGATTAGCCTGACCTTTATGGTAAGCGTGAGGTTAGACAATTTCTTGCTACATAAAGCTAGGTTCAAATAATATTAATAAATAATAAAGTACTTTCCCCACTGAGATGGCCTCTGAGACCCATTCCAACTCTTGAGCTTATCATCTGTCATATTGTGTTATTATTATTCAGTTTTTTTAGTCATGTCTGACTCTTCATGACCCCCTTTCAGGGTTTCTTGGCAGAGATACTGGAGTAGTTTGCCATTTCCTTCTCCAGCTCATTGTACAGATGAGGAAACTGAAGGAAATAGGGTTTAGTGACTTGTCCAGAGTCACATAGATAAGTGCCTAAAGCTGGATTTGAACTAGACTTCAGGCCCATTTCTCTAGCTGCCTCAAAGATTTATAGTACAGTAGAAAGAGCCCTGGAGTTAATGTTGACCTATGTGAACATCTCACACCTTACAAATACTACTAGGGTGATACTTGGCAAGTTATATAAACTTTCTGGCCCTTAGTTTCCTTATCTAAAATGAGGTCATTGTAGTAGCTGGTCTTTAAGGTTCCTTCCGTATCTAAATCTCTGATTCTGTGATCTCTTAAATGATAGATTGGACTGGAGATTGGACTAGATGTTGTGTAATATTCCTTTTGGCTCTAAAGCCTATGATGAGTCTCGAAACCAAAATGTAGATTTTCTATTTGCCTGTATACTCACAAGTCCTAATTTAACCTTGCCTCTCTGAGGGTAGCAAGGAAGCTCTTCTCTTCACAGATTCTGTATTAATTTCTTTCAAAAAGCAGATGTGGAAAAGAGCTGACAGGGTAGAGGTGGATGTGGAGAGGTTTGGGGGACAGCCAAGCAAAGAGAGCTATAAATTCATCAAAATTATATCAGTAATCTACTTTTTTGAAAACTAAATTAAAAATAAAGAGAAGAGTAATACATATTGAGATAATTATGTGATATCCCTCCTTTCTCTTTATAATTTTTATCAGTTCTCATGTATTTAACACAATTAGAATTTCAGGTTGATGAGGGCAACATCATCCCTCTAGTTACCCTCCTTGGCAAACTCAGAATCACTTAACCTATAGTCTGTGTATTTTCCAAGTGTTGTCGATTTTTACCTCCACAGCAAATCTTTCACCTGCCCCCTTTTCTCTACTCATACAGTTCTCCCCCAAGTTTAGGCCCATATCCTCTTTCATCTGGACATATTACATTCACTTCCTTTTCAGCCTCTTACCTTTTACCTCTTCTCTCTGCAATTCAGCCTCCACTGGCTGCCTGATGCAAGTCCTAAAGCTCAAGTGTGACCATGTGCCCTGATTTTTGAGCTCCGGTGGTTCCCAGTTGCCTTTAGAGTTAAAACATAAACTCCTCTGCCTTTTGTGACATGACTTTAGTGTACCCCATCCAGTTTTATCATGCATTACTCTCCTCATACTATGCAGTTCAGGCAGATTAACTTATTTTCTGTTCCTCTAGTAGGACATTGTTGTTTATTATTATTGTTCATACTTAGTTCTTCAAGAAGTCCAATGATATCTGGAAGGTACTTGACTTGTAAGTGAATTAGATTTAATGGGGCAGAGCTGTGCAAAGTCATCGGCCTCATTCTCTTTTCCAGAGTCATCTGAGTCCTCTGGCAAGACATAGGTCAGAATGACGGCCTCAGGTTTTTAATCTAAGGTCTTTCCCAGATCTCAGTTTTTCTGAGGCAACACCCATTCAGTGATGATAAGAACTGAGGCCAAAGATAGCCTAGTTTTCTCCCCTTCAGCTTAGTGCAATGAGTGGTGCTGAGCTTGGGGTCAGGAAGACCTGAGTTGAATCTGACCTCAGTCACTTACTAGTTGTGTGATTCTGGGTAAATCACCTCACCCCTATCTGCCTCAGTTTCCTTATTTGTTAAATGGGGATAATAACAGCACCTGCCTTGCAGGGTTGTTGTATCCAGTGAAATAATTTTTGTAGAATACTTAGCACAATGTTTGGCACATAGCAGACACTATAGAAATCTCTGTTCCCTTCTCATTTTACTCCCCTATCTGTACTTTTGCAAGGCAGTCCCCATGTGCCTAAAAATTTCAGAGTTTTTTTTAGAATTCCCTTTTCTTTTTTTTTGTTTTTTAATTTTTCAAAATTCTTTTTAGTGAGGCAATTGGGGTTAAGTGACTTGCCCAGGGTCACACAGCTAGTAAGTGTTAAGTGTCTGAGGCCCGATTTGAACTCAGGTACTCCTGACTCTAGGGCCGGTGTTCTATCCACTGGGCCACCTTGCTGCCCCCCTTTTTCTTTCACAGCTTAACTAAAGTACAGCCTCTTACATGAGGCCTTTCTTTATCTACCAAATACTTGTCTCCCTTCCCCACTCCCTTTACACTAAATTTATTTCCTATACATTTTGTATTTCTTTAAATGAGGAAATGTACAAGAATTGTTTCTTGCACTCCTAGCACAGAGCCTGACACAAAATGTAGGAAAAGTAATGATTTTATAAAGAAAAGGAAGTCCAGCTCTTAATAATCTTACAGAGTTGTCTGAGGGCATTGAGAGGTTAAATGACTTTCTTAGGTTCACACATACAATATGTTAGAGGGAGGAAGGACTTGAACCCAGATTTTCCTGACTTCCAGTCCAGCTCCCTATCCTCTTTACCACACTGACTTTCCAGCACAGAATTGACATTTAAGAAATGTTTGTTGAATGGTTGACTTAGAAACTGGTCTTTCTCTTCCTGTTTAAAAAGGAGAAAATCTGAATTCATGCACAGACCTTTTGGATCCTTTGCAAGTAATATTATAATATAGAATCTATTAGAAAGTACAAACTCCCCTTTCAAAGAATCCATCTCCAAATTAATATGTACTAGGCAAGAATGGACAAGACTGAACTGATATAGTTGTGTCATTGACTATGCAAATGTAGGTTCCAAATCAAAGGGCAAATGGCTTTGAACTTCAAATGGAAGCATCTAATCAATTGGACTTAACAATACAGATGCAAAGCACGGGGGAGGGGATAGAGAGGAAAGCATTATGTTTATTTGTTAGCAGCTCTGTTGTATGATCTTTTATTGCTGTGCATTAGTGCAGTGTTAAATAAAATCTGCTTATTTAAAATCCTTTTAAATAGTGTTTAAATATTTCCTGCTGATACAATCTGCTAAAGTAGTTATCCTTGCTACAGATTTCAGTTAACCTTGTCGCAGATACTAAGCCTGAAGCTACGTAGATTTTTAGGGGCCTTGATTATGGAGCAAACCTAATGGGGTCATTATGTGAAACCACAGCTGGACAAGCTTTAGCGTCCTTGTTCTTCTATCCGATTTAGGTAACTCGGCATACTCGAGGAGATCTCTGCTAACTGACCCTGAGCTCTCAGGCTATTAGGGTACCATTTTCTAAAAATATGAGTCAAATTATGAGCAGAAAGGGATTAATGCCTCTAACACTTCAACTTGCATAGAAATGTATCCTGTGCACAGAAGTTGAGGGTAATTTACTACTAATGGATCAACCAGAAAAGAAGCATCCATATTGGTGAGATAGAGTTAAGTTTAAACTGTTGTCTCATGCCATACTATTATCAATATATTTTACTCTTTTGTAGGCACTACTTATTAGTCATCCAGCTTTCTATAGGATTTCATTCCCTTGATATCTGAAGTTAAAAGCTGCATTTTAAAAAATTATATCTTCTTATTACATATAGAAAAAATTGATGCACAGGGAGACTTAGGTTACTTACTGCCTTGAGTAGAGCAATGAGTCAGTGACGGAACTTGGAAGAGAACCAAATTCTTTCTCTCCCACTGCAGTCCATCTACTTGCCTGTGCTGCCTCCCATTAGAAATGAGTTATTTTAGAGTCTGTTTTATTTTGTCTGTGCCGAGAACTTGAATACTTGAAAAGCAGTGATTAGGAATTAGAGATTCATTCTGGACTCTAAAAAACCAAACACATTTCTTTGGCTCACTTTTACTGCATATTCAAACCTTATAAATAAAGGAAATTGCTGCCAACTGCTTCTCTACCTCCTGTCCACTCCTTGTGAATAGAGATCATGCCCGAAATGTTATTTCTTTAAGAAATATTATAATACATTGCCTTCTTTTACTCCTTCCTACCAAGCCACCCTCATAACCTGAAAACTATTCATTTTTATGAAAACCATTCTCTTAGTGTGCTGTTTCTTTACTTTCATTTTTTTTTTTTTACTATTTTTTTTTTTTAGTGAGGCAATTGGGGTTAAGTGACTTGCCCAGGGTCACACAGCTAGTAAGTATTAAGTGTCTGAGGCCGGATTTGAACTCAGGTCCTCCTGACTCCAGGGCCGGTGCTCTATCCACTGCGCCATCTAGCTGCCCCCTACTTTCATTTTTACTAGGGTTGCCTTCTACATCTAGATCCTCATCTTAACTTCCATCTCCATTTCGACCAAGACTCCCTTACTCCCTTTCAAACCATGAATCAAGAAGAGCACCCACTCTAATTAAGTCCTTTGTGTTCTGCACCAGAACATTGGCCCGCAGGAGTCTTAAAACTAATTTAACAGTGGCTCACCCACTGTGAGTTTATGCTTTGATTTACAAAATAAGGATCTTCCCTTGTGCTCTAATAGCCTATATGAAATCATGGAACTTTATAGTACCAAAACATGCTACAAAAATGAAGAACCATTAAGATTTTCTATCTATTCCTACCCCAATATCTCATTGTCTTTATCACTAGTATATTGCATATATTTCAATATTGTGATGAATCTGTAAGCTTATTCTTGTAGGTCTTTCCTCTGTCTACATATATCTTGTCCATATTGATTGTCCACAAATAGAAAATATTCCCAAAGTGCTAGAGGACCATTGCTGGTATTAGGGTAGCTGGGTGGTACAACGGATAGAATGTTGGGCTTGATATTAGGAAGATGTCAGTTCAAAGATGCCCAATCTGGCCTTAGACTTTACCTGTTTGACTATGGGCAAGTCATTTAACATCCCCAAGACTGTTTCTTCAACTGTAAAATGAAGTTTTTTACCTCAAAAGATTGTTGTGAGGATTGAATAAGATATTTTTTAAATGCTTTGCACAGTGTTTGGCACATAGAAGGTACTTAATTTCTCCCTCCCTCCATTACTTTCTCCTTTATTCCTTTCTCTGTTGCTTCCTTCCCCCCGCCTCCTTTGATTCCCTCCTTCCTTCCTCCATCTTTTGTTCTTTATCTCTATCTCTCCCTCCCTTTATCTTAAGGGTAGTTCTTGGGCTGCCCATCTTTAATTTTTCCTATATGATAAGTCTACTTCCTTTTTTATTATATATATGCATATTGTGGGGCAATAAGGGTTAAGTGACTTGCCCAGGGTCACACAGCTTGTAAATGTCAAGTGTCTGATGCTGGATTTGAACTCAGGTCCTCTTGAATCCAGGACCGGTGCTTTATTCACTGTGCCACCTAGCTGCCCTCTTGATGATAATATCTTTTAGTTAACTTCCTATGCACAAGTCATCAATTATATTATTATTATTATTTTTTTGCAGGGCAATGAGGGTTAAGTGACTTGCCCAGGGTCACACAGCTAGTGTCAAGTGTCTGAGGCCAGATTTGAACTCAGGTCCTCCTGAATCCAAGGCTGGTGTTTTATCCACTGTGCCACCTAGCTTTCCCCGCCCCCCCCATCAATTGTATTATAAAGACACTTTTTGTTTTTGTTTTTTGCAGGGCAGTGAGGGTTAAGTGACTTGCCCACAGTCACACAGCTAGTGTCACGTGTCTGAGGCCAGCTTTGAACTCAGGTCCTCCTGAATTCAGGGAGGTTGCTATCCACTGTGCCACCTAGCTGCCCCCATCAATTGTATTTTGCTTCAGCCTGTTTATACATGTGACTATTCATTGCCCTTTTGTAATGTTTTCCAATTCTTCTGTGATCCATAGCTGTGTTCCATGATTTATAGCCCTATAGCACCACTGGAATAGTATTAGTTTTAAAATATGGAGCTTTAAAATAACAAATTATTTAGCATTTTTGAAAAAAAATGAATTTTCCCAAATAAGATTTAGCTAAATTTCCTACTCCTCAATTATCTTTAAAAATAAGCACATGGTCACACACACATACATAAAAAATAAGATGGACTAACTCAACGGGTTTTTCAGCCAGTTGAATATCATGATATGGACTTTTGGTGTTTTTTTCCAGTGTGAATGGCTAAATCTGATATCATTAAAATTATTATGAATTTACTGGAGTAGGATTTGAACTTTTCCAGTACTTGAAGCTTTTAGAATGATTAAATGGAAAGTTTGTGAGCATTTAGAGAATTGGTGCTCACTAAGAGACATAATGGCTACATCAAAAACAGCTCATGTTAGACTAACATAATTTCATTTAATTTTGGACAGGGCTACTAGAGTACTAATTACATGAAATGTCATAGCCATAATATGTCTAGATTTCAACATAGCTTTTGACACAGCCTTATGCTATACCAAATCCCAGATTTCTTCCCATGCCTATAATAATTATTATTTTTTTATCTTACCAGCTCCCTGGATTTCCAGGCTTCTTTCAAGTCTCAGCTAATATCCCATCTTTTTCAAGTAGCTATTCCTGATGCTTTTTAATCCTTGTGCCTTTCTTCTAAGATTAGCTCCACTATATCTTGCATTTATCTAATTTATACATAGTTGTTTGAATGGTGTCTCCCCCACTAGACAGTGAGCTCCTTGAAGGCAAAAACTATTTTTTGCCTTCCTTTGCATGCCTAGCAAAGGTCCTGGCACTTACTTGATGTTTAATAAATGCTTTTCTACATCATTTGTCTATCCTTGTGAAAAAAGATGGACAAAAAAAGATGGGCTGAGATTGTTTTCCAGACAAAGACAGATTAGAGGGCATCATGCTGGGCTGCTAAAGGAGTCCAACTCCATGATCTCTCCAACACAGATCCAAGGCATGCTGTGCCAGAGGAACTTACCTCTGAGCCTCTGAGTCAACTGCTGCACCAGTGTCTTCTGGAACTGAGCAGTCATATGAGAGGGCTGAAGGGCTGGCCAGGGGGAAAGTGCAGGGGTATCTGTGGGACCTAGGAAGGAATTTGGCCATCCCACCCCAGTGGGGAAGCAGGAAGAAATTCTGAGTGGTGGGAGTTCAAGGTGGGGAAGGGGCACAGGCTCGTAGGAGCTAGGAACCACCACAGCACACAAAGCTCTGCTGACTGGTTAATTAACAGGTTGGCTTGAGGTTATCTTTGAACCAGAGAACAGGCCAGGTGAGAGAAAAACCTGTCCACCCTCAAACCATAAACACATGGGATCCTCTGAATCTTGGGACAGTGTTGCTTGGAAGTAGGGTCCCAATGTCAGAGTGAGTTAAAAGTCAAGAAAAATATGGCAAGATGAACAAGCAAAGAAAGTTGAGAATTATACAAAGTTTCTTTAGTGAAAAGTAAGATTGAGGTACACCCTCAGAAGAGGATAATAACTTCAGGGTCCTTACATCCAAAGTTTCCAAGAAAAATATGAACTGGTCTCAGGCCATGGAAGCACTCAAAAGGGACTTTGAAGAGAAAGTAGGAGAGATAGAAGGAAGATTTAGAGAAGTGGAGGAACGAATGGAAAGAGAAATGAAAGCAATGCAGGAGAGTCATGAGAAAAAAGTCAACAGCTTGAAAAGCCAAATGGAAAAGGAGATAAAAAAGCTCTCAGAAGAAAATAATTCCCTAAGAATTAGGATTGAACAAATGGAAGCTAGTGACTTTATGAGAAATCAAGACCCAGTAAATCAAATCCAAATGAATAAAAAATAGAGGGCAATATGAAATATCTCCTTGGAAAAAACAGCTAACCTGGAAAATAGATCCAGGAGAGATAATTTTAAAATCATTGGACTACCTGAAAACCATGACCAAAATAAGAATTTAGACAGCATCTTCCAAAAAATTGTCAAGGAAAATTGCCCTGATAGTCCAGAAGCAGAAGGCAAAATAGAAATTGAAAGAATCTACCTATCACCTCCTAAAAGAGATCCTAAAAGGAAAACCTCCAGGAATATCACAGCCAAATTCCAGAATTTCCAGGTCAAGGAAAAAATATTGCAAAAAGCTAGAAAAAAGGAATTCAAATACTGTGGAGCTACAATCAGGATAAAATAAGAGCTATTAGCATCTACATTAAAGGATAAGATGGGCATGTAATATGATATTCCAGAAGGCAAAGGAACTGGGACTACAGCCAAGTATCACCTACCAAGCAAAACTGTGTATAATCTTTCAGAAGAAATAATGGGACTCCAATGAAAAAGAGGACTTTAAGGCATTTGTGATGAAAAGACCTAAACTGAATAGAAAATTTGACTTTCAAATATAAGACCCTAGAGAAGTATAAAAAGGTGAACAGGAAAAAGAAATCATAAGGGATATTAGAAGATTAAACTATTTACATTCCCAAATGGGAAGATTATACTTCTAACTCATAAGCTATTAGGGTAGCTGAATGGAATACACTTAGACAGAGGACACAGCTCTGAACTGAATATGAAGGGATGATATCTTTAAAGCATTTATTTTTTGTTTATCCTTGTTTTTTGTGGGGCAAGCAGAGTGGGGCGTCTTATGTCTGGGGCAGGATTTGGGGTCAGGGCCTCCTGAATCCAGGGCTGGTGCTGTGTCTACTGTGCCACTTAGCTAACCCATGATGACATCTTTAAATAGGTTTGTGGAGTAGGAAGAATGCACTGGGGTAGGGGTAAGGGGAGAGTTGGACTGGGGAGAGGTAACTCACATGAAGGAAACAAGAAAAAGCTTATGGAGGGGAGGAGATGAGGGGGAAGGAGTAGGGGAGTGAGTGAACCTTACTATCATCAAAACTGGCTCAAAGAGGGAATAAAATCCATACTAAATTGGGTATAGTAATACATTTTGCCCTGAGGGAAAGTGAGAAGGGAAGAAGATAAGGGGTGGGGAGGGGAGAAGAGGGGAAGGAAGGGCAGATTGGAGGAGGGAGCAGTAAAAAGCAAAATACTTTCAAGGAAGGTGAAGATGTTCTGCATAACTGCACATGTATGACTAATATTGAATTGCTTGATTTCATAGGGCTGGTTGAGGAGGGAGGGAGGAAGAACATTTAGAACACAGAATGAACTCAAAGACCTTAATTTCATCAGAGTTGACTCAAGGAGGCTATAACATACACACCCAATTAGGAGCAGTAATCTATCTAAACCTACAGGAAAGTAGGAGGGGAAGAGGATAAGAAGGTAAGGGTGAAAGGGGAGAGTGGGGGAGGGGGCAGTCAGAAGCAAAACACTTTTGAGGAGGAATAGGGTAAAAGAAGATAGAAAAATAGAGTAAATATCATGGAAGGGAATAAGATGGAGGGAAACAGTTATGATGATTGATCATAATGGTAAAACGTATGGCACCTGTATTGCTGGGCTATTGCAAAGAAAATTCTTTGTCAAGTTTGCAGTACTATATAAAAATTATGATGAACAGGATGCTATCAGAAAAACCTGGAAAGATGGACATGAACTGAAGCAGAGTGAAATGTATTGTGTACAAAATAATAGCAATAGTGTAAGATGATCTGCTGGGAAGCATGTGGTTATTTTCATCAATGCAATGATCCAATATAACTCTGAAGGACTTATGAAAATTGCAATCCTTCTACAGAGAAAAAACTGGTGGTATCTGAAAACATATTAAAGCATAATTTTATTTTGACAGTTCCTTAATCTGAAGTTTTGTTTTTATCTGTTCTCTCTCACAACCTAGCTAACATGGAGATGTTTTCCATAACTACTCATGTATAACTTAGGGGTGCAGGTGGGAAGGGTGGGAAGATCAGAAGTTTGAACACAAAGTTTCAAAAAAATTGATCTCAAAATATGTTTTTACATGTAATTTGGAAAATAAAATTCCAAACAGAAAAAGATATACATATGATCATATGATTAAGTGGATTCACAACTGATTTAATGACAGGACACAGAGCATGGCCATTAATATATAGTGAATAAATTGATTGATGGAATAAGGATTGAAAAATATCTTAATAGGTTAAAATTATGGAATGAATGTAATGAAATAAAATTTAATAGAGATGTATATTAAGTATTAGGGTTCCAAATATCTCCTCCATGAATATAATATAAGAAGGAGTGTGGCTGGGCTTGTTCATGTGGGGGAAAAAAAGCACACCACATCCTGTGGATTTTAGTGGTCTATAAGCTCAAAATGAACCAACAGTGTGACATGGAAGTTAAGACCACTACCACCTACAAAAAGATAATTTCTAAGGCTTCATTGAGAGGCACTGCATCAATGATAAGTTCATTGGGAAAAACTAAGAACAACAGATAGAATTTACAAAGAGTTTCATTTAAGTTTGATATGAAGAAAATGTTCTGAATACTTAGAGCTATCCAGAAGTACAATGTGCTATATTATTAGATCGTAGATCACTCTCACTAGAAGTCTTTGCTTTAATAGTAGATAATTGCTTGTCAGGCACAAAGGATCTTTACATTTGAAGCCAGAAGAAACTATTGATTATGAAACCATTCCCCTAATTTTTTTCTTTTACATGTACACTTTTATTTGAACTGGTTTTAAGTCAGTGTACAGGTAAAGCTCTCCTCCCCTCCCCCCAAGTACTGGCATCGATCTCAAAACTTGCAGGGAGACAATGAAGTCTTCATTCACATCTAAGTTGGGGGCAGGGAGGAAATTTAGGGGGCCACTCATTATGGCTGACAATTTAAAAAAAGGAACAAGTATTAAGGCAGAATATACAAAAAGTTGTTTTTGTTTTTTTAAAGGATTACATAATTTACACATAAAGCAGTACTGTGTACCTCCCCCCTCCACCTCTGGATTTTTAATTAGCTCCTTTGCTCTAATTTGAGCAGGACCACCTTCATAGGGGCAAGTAACTCACTAACATGTAATAATTATTTGGAATGGCTATTTAAAAAGAAAACAACAATGTACAATCAGAGTCCTGAAGATGCACTGTAGAACTTTGGGGATGTTTGCCTCCAATATCATCACCTGCTCATCACCTTCACCATTCCAGTTTTTAAATCCTGAGTCAAGAGCCAAAAAATAAAAATAAATAAAGCCATGCCAATCTCATCTCTTTTTTTTTTCCGGGCAATTAACATGTCACATCCTTTGACAAAAACCAAACCAAACCAAACCAAACCAAACCAAACCAGTCCATTTAGAAGCATTTGCGGTGGACAATGGAGGGCCCAGATTTATCATACTCCTGCTTACTGATCCACATCTGCTGGAAGGTGGAAAGAGACGCCAGGATGGAGCCTTCAATCCAGATAGAGTATTTGCGCTCAGGTGGGGCAATGATCTTGGTTTTCATTGTGCTGGGGGCTAGGGCTGTAATCTCCATCTGCATCCTGTCAGCAATGCCTGGTTACAGGGTGGTACCATCAGACAATACAGTATTGGCATAGAGATCCTTACAGATGTCAACATCACACTTTATGATTGAGTTGAAGGTTGTTTCGTGGATTCCACAGGATTCCATACCTAAGAAAGATGGTTGGAAGAGAGCTTCTGGGCATCGGAACCTCTCATTGCCAATTGTGATAACCTGACCATCAAGGAGCTCATAGTTCTTTTGCAAAGATCTAGAAGCAGCAGTGGCCATCTCCTGCTCAAATTCTAGGGCAGTGTAGCACAGCTTCTCCTTGATGTCAAGCAAGATTTCCTTCTCAGCTGTGGTATTGAAACTGCACACTCTCTCAGTCAGGATCTTCATGAGGTAGTGTGTCAGATCATGACCAGCCAGATCCAGATGGAGGATAGCATGGAGAAGGGCATAACCTTCATAGATGGGCACAGTGTGGGTCACACCATCACTGGAGTCCATCACAATATCAGTGGTATGACCAGAGGCATATAGGGACAGCAAAGCCTGGATGGCAATGTACATGGCTGGGGTGTTGAAGGTCTCAAACATAATCTGAGTCATCTTTTCTCTGTTGGCCTTGGGGTTCAGGGGGGCTTCTGTGAGCATCACAGGGTACTCTTCAGGGGCCACATGGTTCTCATTGTAGAAAGTATGATGCCAGATCTTCTCCATGTCATCCCAGTTGGTGACAATACCATGTTCAATGGGGGTACTTCAGGGTCAGAATACCTCTCTTGTTTTGGGCCTCATCCCCCACATAGCTGTCTTTCTGACCCATATCCACCATCACACCCTGACGTCTGGGGCACCCAACAATGGATGGGAAGACAGCCTGAGGGGCATCATCTCCTGCAAAGCCAGCTTTGCATATTCCTGAGCCATTGTCAGTGAGAGTAGCAATATCATCCATCATCCATGGCAAACTTTGAAGTGGCAAGTTTAAACCCTTAAGAGAAAGAAGGTGGTGCTGCACCTGGAGGCAATGGGGAGGCAAGTGCATGGGTGGAAGAGCTCACAGCTACCCATTCCCCTAATTTTACAAATGAGTAAAGTAAGATCAAGACAAGAAGTGACTTGCTTATGGTCACTTATTCAGCAAGTAGAAGTTGTGGGATTGGAACCCAGGTCCCATGAGTTTAACTTCAATGTTCTATCTACTATACCATGTTGCCTTTTTGTAGAGATGATTCCTGTCTAGAAATTGGCTAGACTAGAGGACCTTGATCCCTTTTCATTTAGTTTCTGTGAACCTTGAATGTAGGAGCATTTTGAGAACTTTTCCCATTAGAATACAATCCTCTTATGTTTATTTTATTTTTAAAGTAATAACCATTTTTATTTATGGTTTTGGATTCCATTTTTAATCCCTCCTTCTCTCTCTCCCCTCCCTCCCATTCCTGAAGCAGTAAGAAATCAGATAAAGGTTTTACATGTGCAGTTATGTAAAACATTACCATATTAGTCATTTTTATATGAAAACCTGAATAAAAGAAAAAAATGAAAGAGTGAAGTATAGCATTTTTCAGTATGTGATCTATTAATATCACTTCTTTCTTTGGAGGTGGATGGTTTGTTTCTTTAATAATCCTTCGGGATTGTCTTGGATCATTGTATTGTTGAGAATAGTTTAGTCTTTCACAGTTCTTTATCAAACCATATTGCTCTCTCTGTGTACAATGTTCTCTTGGTTCTGCTCTCTTCACTATACACCATTTCATGCAAGTCTTTCCAGGTCTTTCTGAAATCATCCTGCTTGTCATTTCTTATAGCCCAATAATATTCCATCACCATCATATACCACAACTTGTTTAGCCATTCCCCAATTCTTAGCTACCACAAAAAGAGCTGCTATAAATATTTTTGCAGACCATCCTTTTTGACCCGGGAAGGCACCTTAGGTGAGCTCATATATTACCTTGTCACATTCCCAGTGATGTTAATAGGCAGAAGGCTATTGAACTAAGTTCTACTTATAGTCACATCTTTAATCTTATAGTCTATTAAAGAAAAAATAGCATATCCAGATTGATATCTTTCTCAGTCAATGAAATCAGAGAAACATAAAGAAGTTAAAGTTTAATGAAAACCTGCCTCCCAGGTTCTCTTCAAAGAGGGGAATAAAGGAATTGGTTTCACCTTATCCCCAAATGTATCTAGAAACTTCATTTCATGAACAGCTAGGTGCTCCAATGGATAGTGCACAGGGTTGGGAGTTAGGAAAACTTGAGTTCAAATCTATTCTCAGACTCTTGCTAGTTATGTAATCCTGGACAAGTTACAAAAATGCTGTCTGCCTCAGTTTCCTCAGCTGTGGAATGAGGATAATAATAACATAACTCTCAAGGTTGTTATAGAGTTACTTAGCAGCATGACTTCATGATTTACTCCAGGTTCATTCAGTGGCACATAAGCAAGAAAGGAAGAAGATGATTGTAAAAGTGAACCTGGGGCAGCTAGGTTGCACAGTGGATAAAGTACCAGCCCTGGATTCAGGAGTACCTGAGTTCAAATCCGGCCTCAGATACTTGACACGTACTAGCTGTATGACCCTGGGCAAATCACTTAACCCCCATTGCCCCACAAAAAAGTGAACCTGCATGGGGGCTTGACAAAGCATGGGATGTTATAGGACAAAGGGGTTTGAGAATAGAAGACACTGAAATATTGAACTACTTAAGTGTGTGGTCAAGAATGGAAAGGGAGGAAATTGAAAGCAAATTAAGGATAAAAGCCTGGGAATGAACTGAGGAGTGGAGAGATGAAGGAATCATCTCTATAATGGTGACATTGGACTAGATGGCTTCTGAGGACCCTTCCAAATTCTCACTGATCCTATGAATGGGGGAGATCAGTGAGAAGGAAGATGAGGTTCAGAAGGAGTGATGTGTAAGGAAAGATGAATTCTAAGTTATCAAATCAATGAATCTCAGAATTCTTCCTCTCAGAAGTGGTATACTTATTGGTCCTGGAAAAACTAAACCTGGTGTGTGGCTCAGGTATAGTGAAAGAGTAGGTTATGAGAGTTGAAGAGTATAAGTAACTTGGTAGTTTAGGGTGGTTGAGGGAACACTGACATATATGATGAAGTCTCCCAGGCTATAGACACAGCAGATTTTAGAGGAAAATTGTGAGCTAGGTACTGAATTAAGACAAAAGAAAGAGAAACCTGGGGGTTGGTAGGTAAGTGCCACCAGGATCCGGATTGGGTATTGCATCTGGATAGTGATCCTCTGATGGATTGCTGCATGGTGGCAGCAGCAGGAGACTTTGAAAGTAGCAGTAGGAAACAAGGAATATGTTCTCTACCTCATGTTGAAGTACAGGAGGGAACATGAAACTAGTATTGGGAAAATCATTTCCTAAGTGATGAATGCTTCATGAAATTTGCAAAGCACTTTACACATATTATTTCATTTTATCTTTATAACCACCTTGGGAGGTAGGTACTCTTAATATCTTCATTTTACAGATGAGGAAACTGAAAGAGACAGAGGTTAAGTGACTTACCCAAGGTCATAGAAAGCTAGGAGGTATCTGAGATTAGATTTGAACTCAAGTCTTCCTAACTCCAGGTCCAGCACTCTATCCAATGCACCAAATAGGCACCTCATGACATATCCAGATATAAATATGATTTGATCATTGTGAATGAATGTACAAAGTGCTTCTAGAGAATATGAGATTCCACTTTTCTTTCTATGAAGATGAAGAAATAGACTAAAGGAAGTTGTAAATTGCTAAGGCTATAAAGTTAATTAGCATGATTAGCTAGTCCTGGCATACACGTATTTTAACTTCTACTCCCATTCTGTTAACTACCAGGCCAAAAGCCTTATATGAATCCAACAACTTATGTACTGAGGATGGAAGAACAAATATATTCAGAAGTTTCTGACACAGGAATGGGCAGCAAGTTTTAGTTTTGTCATCTGGAGCTACAGATGGTTGTCAGGGATACAAAGTGCTGAGAGGCAGAGGCATTGTTGTGATCAAAAGCAAGAGTATAGTACAAAGATCAAAAAGAGTTTTCTAGGTGATTGAAGAAATGTTGTATTGGATCTGGACCAAAGGTTTCAATGCTAGGAGAACACAGAGGGTCAGAGCATCCTTAGAAAAAGACACAATTTGCAACATTCTGTTTCTTTGTGGCTGTGTGTATTATTTTCATAGTCAGCATCATAAGGCTAGTCCCAATCTCTAGATTCTTTTAAACGAGCTGCAGTTGGAACGCTATATTATCACCATCAGAGGTGTTAGCCTGTAAGCTGTCTTTAAGCAGCAAAGGATCCATATCACAGGTTTTCATTATGAATTTGGGAGAGCTATATGTTTGTAAAGCAAAACAATGATGAACATTATCTTAATCTAGTCTATTCTAATTAGTCCTGCCAATATACAAATACTATATTGACATCTTCATTATGCCCACCATGAATTCCCTTATTTCCCCTTCTCTAATATCTCACACCTATTCTACAACTGTATATAGGCTCTTTTCCTTTACTTTAATTTCTGAGGGGGAGATATCCCTTTTCTGTGCTGATGCTTACATTGGTACTTGGACCCTAGATCCCATTCCCTCCGATGTCTGCAAGGAGCTTGACCTATCAATCATTCCTTCCCTGTCTTCTTTCTCCTTATTGGCTGACTACCTTTCTCATGCCTAACATGTACCAGTCTTTCTTCTCATCATCAAAGACACAAACACCTTCTTTTGAAGTTTAATAACTCACTTCTTACTGTCAAACCCCTAGCATGAATTCTGCACTTCTGAACCCACATACCTTCCAGCCCCTAGCAATCTGCCTACCAGCCTTACAATTCTATTCAAAGTGCTTTCTTAAAATTTACCAGTAAAAAAAAAGTTGCCAGTGATTTATTAACCAACAAATTCAGTAATCTTTCCTTAGCCTTCATCCTCCTAGTATCTTTACTCTTGTTGACCTTTCTGTGATCCTGGATACTCTCTCCTCCCTTGGTTTCTATGACATTACTGTTCTGTCCTACCCACTGGATTTTACCTTCTTAGTCCCCTATATGTCCCTCTCTTTGTTTTTCCTACTTCCCTCTGTTTCCTCCCTCTTTTCCTTTATCCCTTCCCTCTTTCCCTTTCCTTCTCTACCTCTTTCCCCTTCCTTCTCTCATCCTCACTTTTCCTTTCTCTCTTTCTATTTTTCTCTATCTTCAGCCCAACCCTGTTCCCACTTCCCTTCTCTCAACTGTTTCTCCCTACCTTGCCTAGACTATTAGTGCAGCAGCCATCATGACCAGATCCCAATACCAATAGCCACCAGAGCTTTAACTTGGTGCATTTCCAATATGGGCTAGTTATGCTCTTCATAGGCAGCCTAGGGGTTCCCTTTTTTTGGAGGCTCACCATTCTGGTGCCAGTCTAGGTATGCACAACCAATGGGTCTTAGCTATATTGAATCTCAGAAATGCTGAGCACAAGAGGTCCACCAATTCTAGGCCTTCCAAAATTCAGAATTAGAGGCAGGTACTACACATCAGGTCTTGCTGTTTTCTTAAAATGACATTATCTCATATCACTGCTTCTATTTATACCAGCCCTTCCCATGCTATAAATGCATTCTGTCCCTGTATTTTCTTTGTAAAATTCTTAAATTTTTATCTTCCTTTAAACGTTTTCCCATTGGGCCACCCCTGAGATTTTTTCCCTGATCCTCCATTTGAGTCATGCTCTTTCTCTTAAAATTATCTTCTTTTTACTGCTCTGTATACATGTGCTTCCCCAGTAGAATGTAAGCTTTTTGAGGAACTAGCTCATTTTGCATTGAGTCCCAAGCACCTAGCACAATGACTTACAAAGTATAAATGCTTAAGTGTTTGTTGAAATGAATGAAAAAAAAATTAGGTGAACTTCTATGTCATATATTTGCTTTTCTACTTTTTATTCAAAGTAAGCCTATTGATTTACAGTGGAGACAGGGTGGTATTATATACATTGATTTATTCTGATTAGGTGAATTTCCAAAACAAAGTGCTGGTTTGTTCCTAGAAAACACAATACAAAAAAACAACAACAAAAAAAGATTTACCTAAATTGTGTAAGCTAAAGAAGGCCAGTTTGAATACTTTAGATAAAAAATTTACTGACAAATTATTGCATAAATCTCTATACCTGTAACAGTAGTCTATGTGGAAAATTGTTGCTGTTTGTTGTGATTTATCCATTCACATAGAGGACTGTGCCATTGGGAGGTGATATAATAATTTGCATTGAATTGGATTTAAGTGAGGGAGGGCTGTGCAAAGTCAGTGGCTTCACTCTCTCCTCCAGAGCCGTCTGGGTTTAGTGGCGAGATATTACATCAGGATGACTGGAGATGGCCCTGAGTTCAAAGGGAGACCTTGCCCCTTTTAAGCTAAGGTCTTTCCCAAGACTCAGTTTGCTTGAGGGGACATTCATTCAGTGACTAAGGCTAGGTAAGAAATGAGGCAAAGGTTGATCTCCTTTACCCAGTCAAAATAAATAATAAATGAATGGAGGGAAGGAAGGAAGGAAGGAAGGAAGGAAGGAAGGAAGGAAGGAAGGAAGGAAGGAAGGAAGGAAGGAAGGAAGGAAGGAAAGAAAGAAAGAAAGAAAGAAAGAAAGAAAGAAAGAAAGAAAGAAAGAAAGAAAGAAAGAAAGAAACTGAAAGTAAGTAAGTCTGGGAGGGGAAGGCCCTCAGGGTTTCTGTGTGTTAAATACTTTGAAGAAAATAATACATCTCATTCCACTGGTAGCCATGAAAAAGTTATGGCAAACCATTGCTAGTACAATGTTGGAATAGTGGGGGAAAACAATTAAAATTCTTGCAATCTGTCACACATACCTTTTTGGGTATGTCTAGCCTTCCATATTGTTGGTCACATGACTCAGAAATCCTCTTCCTTCATTTCCTCCTGTAATCCTAGGGTTAGTTAGGTTCCACGTATGTCCAAAGGAAAAGCTGGTGCATTCTATGGTCTTAATATGTATTATCTATAGCCACAACACTGTATTTTTTAGTTCTTCAAGATCTTAGGCTCTGTTCAGGGCCTAGGGGGAATGCACATTTCAGTTTGTGGTCTGACATTGGGCACAGCTGACTACAGCTTCAGAATGATGAAACCATAAAACTATTCCTGATTCAGAAGTCACTGTCCTCATCTCATTTGAGTACTTAGTAATCACTTGGATCAAAAGTGCTATCTATGCACCCTCACCTGGTCAACTGGTCATGGGTCCTCTAGAAACGTCAGTGATTCTGCTCTAAAGTCACAGTGACTGAGTTGTAAATCAACCTGTGAGCTGAGTGCACATTCCTGCCCTACAGTCACAGTAATAGAGCACTGGTCAGTGCCCATGGGTTGAATCTGTGAGCCTACTCCTAGGTCAATGTGACAGAGCTGTAGTCCCAACCCTCATCACTTGCCTATGGGCTAATATTTATTACTGGGTTAGAAAAAAAATGACATGCTGTTGTTTCTCCTTGGATTTCCAGGTCAGTACCTCATCCTGACAGTTTTTCCTTTATCTTCATTGGGATAGTTGAGGCAGAGACATGCTTTCTCCTACTCTACTATCTTTCCTAATCTCCTCAATGTCTAAAGTTTAAAAAAAATTAACAAAAATTTGTTTTTAGTTTGTCCACAAAATACATATTTTATCACCTTTTGTTGTTATTCAGTCATTTCAGTTGCATCTGACTCTTTGTGACTCCATTTGGCATTTTCTGGCAGAGATACTGGAGTGGTTTGCTATTTCCTTCTCCAAGTCATTTTACAGATGAGGAAACTGAGGCAAACAGGGTTAAGTGACTTGTCCAGGGTCACATGACTAGTAAGTATATGAGGTCAGATTTGAATTCAAGAAGATAAGTCTTCCAGATTCCAAACCCAGTGCTCTATCCACTGTGCCACCTAGATGACCCAAGTTTTTAAAAAAATGATTTTATGACCCAGAGAATTTTTTTAAAATGATAGCTACTATGACCTTCCAATGCATTCACAAATGAACAATATTTGATTGACTTGGCAAATTCTGTTGCTAACTTATTTTTACATTTATCACTTTTTATAGTTTCATGTTGATCCCCAGATGCAAAATAAATAACTAAATGAATGTATATATAAATAAATAAATAGATTGATAGATAGATAGATGAATGAGTGAATGAATAAGGAAATAAACAAACAAATGAAGAAAGAGATGAATGAATGAATGGATAGATAAATAAATAAATGGATGAATGGCCAGATAAGTAAATAAATAGATGAATGAAGGAAGGAAGGAAGGAACAAACAAATGAATGAACAAATGAACAAATGAATAAATGAATGAATGAATGAATGGACAAACAAAAAAAATAAATGGAAAGTTTTAGATCCAGAGAAATAAGTACATTTTGGAAACACCTTCCTTACACAGCCTAAGGTTTACCAGTATATTTGGAATAATAATATTCCTGTATTCTTTTTCTTCCCATTGCACAAGGATGTATCTACCTTGCATCTCCTTTGGATATAGTGCCAAATATGCAAATAGTTGAATATCCATTTTATGTTGAGGAGATTAGAAAGCCACTTGCTGCCACTTTTGTAGCTCTATTATGCAAAAAATCAAGAGGATAGAGGTTATAAATTATATCAGATTGGGACTCTAAACATGGAGGAGATTGTATATATAGATGTATCTATATGTGAATATATTTGTATACATAAAATTTTAAGAGATTTTGCCCCATTTGAATCATTACTAGAAACTTAAACTGAGTTTTTAATATAAATCATTTAAATTGTTTACATATACATAAACCTATATACGACTTTTAGTCTGCACTGAACTCCAGCACATTTCAGTGTTCATTGCAAATATAATATTTATGGCAATCTTCCCCTGACAGAAACATTTCATAAAAATTGAAATTTGGATACCAAATTTGCCTTTTCTTTATTTTATTTTGATGACAGTTTTATTCAGTTCTTTCACCATAAATAAACAATTTAAAAAGTTACACTGCCAATAAAAACTTCTCATAAACCACAAATTAACTTAACATTAATAATAACATTTGAGAAAAATACCAGATTGGAATTCTTTAAGTAATGCAGAAAATCAAAACCTTTTCAAATGACTGTTATGAAATATCGGAGAAAAGGAGTTCATTATAATTTCAATCATGGTAGAACCATAAAGCATATATAAAAAGATAGGATAATGCCTATAGCTATGGCAGGATAAATGGATACCTGTTGATTTCCTTCCCCTGTTCATCAGATGGATATGGCTAATGAACATCTGTATGCAGGATCCTTATTTAGCAATGTTGTCATTTTTCTCTTCAAATCAGTAATTTTCTATATAGTGTCTGAGGAAAGAAAGGAGGATTTGGGAAAGCAAGCATGCTAAACCAATGGCTGAAACCCTAGAGATAATGTATTACCATGAATTTGATGTCTATAAGTACTTTGCCACTAATTTCTCTTTATAATTTGTTATTTAATCAGTGAAACTTGAGCTCTTTACTAAATTAGCCCTTATCATAAGTAGTTCAAGTTTCCATCAATGTAGATACAGCAAGATTGGTAATTTTGCACAAATATTCTTCCGGAACCATTTAACATTTTATCCTGTAATTTATTGAGGCAATATAAATTAAAGTGGTTGAAATAAGTATGTGATAAAGAGCTATGCCACGTAAAACAGTGCATTTCTGAATCTAGGATGGCATCTGAATTGTTATGTAAAATAATAATTACTCACATTTATATAGCAATTTAAGTTTACAAAGCACTTTTCTCACAACAACTGTGTAAAGTCAATGGTGTATGTATTGTCACTAACTTATGGATATGGAAACTGAGGTTCAGACAGTTATATCACCCCTCCTATTCTTATGGATAATGTTCCAAGTCTCAGAGTTTGGATATAAATCCAAGTCACCTGACTGAAAGTCTAGTACTCTTTTCACAAGCATACCTTGGAGATATTGCAGGTTTGGTCCCAGAGCATTGGAATAATAAAGTAAGTATCACAATAAAATGAAATACAAATGTTTTGGCTTCCCAGTGCATGTGTGTGTGTATATATATATATGTATGTATGTATATGTATATGAAACATATAGTATACATATATACATATACATATGTGTATATGTGTATATATATAGACATACACAAATATATACATACATACACACACACACACATATATATATATATATATAGTTATGTATATACTGTACCATAGTCTATTAAGTATGCAATGGCAGTATGTCTAAAAAATGCACATACCTTAATTAAAAATATTTTATTGCTGAAAAAAATGCTTACCATGCTTTAATCCTTCAGTGAGCTGTAACCTTTTTGCTAGTAGAGAGTTTTGTTTCAATGTGATGGCTGTTGACCGGTAAGTTCGTGGCTGCTGAATGTTGTGGTGGCTGTTGCAAGTTTGTAAAATGAAGTTGGCCACATGGATTGACTCTTCATTTCATTTGAACACTTAGAGGCTATTGTAAGGTTATTAATTGGCTTAATTTCTATATTATTGTGTCTCAAGGAAGAGGGATGCCTGAGGAGAGGGAAAGAGACAGGGGATGCCCAATTGGTGGAGCAGTCAGAACACATATAAACATAAAACATTTATTGATTAAAATTTGCCTTCTTATATGGGTATGGTTCTTGGTGCACCCCCACCACCACCAAACAATTACAATAGTAACAACAAAGATATTTGATCCCGAATCACCATAACAAACATAATAATAATGAAAAAAGTTTGAAATTTGGCAAGTTTGGTAAGAATTACCAAAATGTGGCACAGAAAGGGCAGCTAGGTGGTGCAGTAGATGGAGTACCGGCCCTGGAGTCAGGCGTACCTGAGTTCAAATCTGGCCTCAGACACTTAACATTTACTAGCTGTGTGACCCTGGGCAAGTCACTTAACCCCAATTGCCTCACTAAAAAAAAAAATTGTGGCACAGAGATTAGCTGTGAGGACACATTGTTGAGAAAATGGTGTCAATAGATATGTCCAATGTAGGTTTGCCACAAACCTTCTTTTTGTAAAAACTTTTTTAAAAGGCAATATCTGTGAAAAACAATACAGCAAAGTATAATAAATAAGGTATGTCTGCACCAAACTATCAATAGCTCAGCAGAAATATATATTCCATAGAATCATAGAATTTAGAATCTTGTGGGGGACTTTAGAGGTCATCTAATGTGACCTCTAATCTTCTCATTTTACCAAGGAGGAAAGTGAAGCCTACAGGTTAAATTACTTGTCTGAGTTAATGCTGGTAGTAGGTAGCTGAACTGAGATACCAGCTTCTTTTACTCTAAATATAGTATTTTTCCCCCACTGTATGGTGCATAGGTTTTATTTCAGAAAAATAATTTTGAATTTGTTTCTAAAAGCAAATGAGTACCTTTAACAAGGACCAAAAACTGTTAATGCTTTGGATAATCATTTAATCCACAAGCTTTTATTAAAATGCCTACTTTGTGCAAGGAATTGTCATAGTTTGGGGGGATATGAAGATGAAAAGGAAGCAATCTCTGTACTCTAAGAATTAACATTCTACTCTAGGGATAAGTAAATATACTTTGGAATCTATATAATTTCTAATGACTCCATACCAGTTTTTGTCAAGTTTAGTATTTGTAGATACTTAGCAGAGTGTTGGTGTTGATAGGAACTATAAATGGATAAAATAAAATTGAATTAATTCTAGCTACTTTATTCATTATTAAAACTAATCTTACCCTAAAATGCTTTTATAATAGACTAATTTTCAAATAGTGATCCATTGATAATTGTTTTTTTTAAATTTTTACTAAGCCTTATATTTAAAAACCAGATGTATATGGAATGTACTGTTGGCCAAGAAATTTCATCAAAATACTCTTTAGATAGAAATCTCTTGCGGATAGAGTGTCTAAAAGTACTACCTTAGGTGTCATTGTGATTCACTTCCACCTCTGTAAAATGCCTTGGTAGTATATAGTACAGATCTTTAGTGACTATTATTTTTATGACCCAAATAATCTGATTCTTCATGTACCGATAATGAAATATAATAGCCAGCTTGTTGGTTTTCTTGCCACAAATATCTCCCTAATTTCATTGCATCTTTGACTCAGTTATCAAAGTGATCTTCCTAAAAAGTAGGTCTGACTATGTTACATGTCCCTTCTAGTCATTAAATTCTGGTGGCTCCCTTTTACCTCTAGGGTCCAAAATAAAAGCTTCACCTTCACATTATAAGGCCTTCATAATATTTTCCTCTCTCCCTCCCTCAACTTTTTGTCTTAAAGCTTCCCATATATACTATGATCCATTGACCCTGGACTCCTTACTGTTTCTCAGACAAACTCTCTCTCCTGACTTTACTTTTCACTGGGTTGGCTTGGAATGTTTTCTTCTCATCTCTGCCTCTTAACCTCCTAAGCTTATTTCAAGTCCCAGCTAAAATCCCACTTTCTAATAGAATCCTTTCCCAACTCCTCTTAATTCCAGTGCCTTGTTTTTATTGTTTATTTCCAATTTATCATGTATATAATTAACAAATAGTGCTTACTATGTTCTTGGCACTTTACAAATATTGTCATTTGATTCTGCCAACAACCTTGGGAAGTGGGTGCTATTATTATCTCTATTTTATAGACAAGTAAATTGAGGCAAATAGCTTAAGTGATTTGCCCAAGGTTACATATCTAGGGTATGTCAATTTGTATTTCAACTTGGGTCTTCCTGACCAGGACTCTGTCTACTATTCCACCTAGCTTTATTTGTAGATAGATGTAAGCCTATTTTCTCCCCAGTTATACTGTGAGCTCTTTGAGAGTACGGAGTGTATTTTGCCTTTCTTTGCCCAATGCCTGACCAATAGCAGGCACAAAAGAATCAATAGATTGCAGCCTTCCCTTTCTCTGAGTAGAGGATGTTAAGGCTAAAATTTTAGCAAAACTGTCTAAAATCTCTAATGAGTGGTTGCCAATAAATTATAAGCTTTAGCAAGAGTTAGACTTTTAAGCATTTATTAAGGAGAATAAGAATTTGGTAAAGAGAGAGAGAAAGGCCTACATTCATATATCTATTAAAGGGAGAGCGCATTTCTAGCTCCCCTCTCCACCAGAGTCCACAGGAAAGAGCCAGAGTCAGAGCGCCAGGCTCCCCCTTCTTCTTCCCACAAGCAAACGTCACTTCCTGATGCCAAAGAAAAGACACATGGTCTTGCCCTCAAAGACCTTCACCTCATGGGTGGAGCTCTTCTACAGTAAATCTCCAGCAGGTGGCATCATTCCAAGCATTACAAGGATTTATCATGGAAATGGTTGATAAGTTTCATGCTGTTAAATAATAAAACCATCATTTAAATGCTGCTGAGAGATAAAAAAATAGTTTAAAATGAGGAAAATAGAAGCAAATATTCCATGTATTCTTTGAGAGAATTAGAAACATCTCTTAAAATTGGCAGAATTATAGAGTATTATTTTAATAAATAAGTAATTCCATGGCAGTGTAAAGTTGTAGGAATTATACATTTCTTAAGCCTTGTAGAGTAACATTTGAACTGTAGGCTTGTCTACACAAAAAATTGGCTATTCATAAAAGAGACTGGTTGTAAATCAATATATTATTTCACCAAACAATCCATGTTAAAATGATTGTAATTACTAGACCAAACATAATTCCAGTAAGTTTAGTGAACTAGTGATCTATCACATTCATAAACTAATGCCTATACAGTTCAAAATTAAATAGACATCTTCTGGATGTCTAGGTTGATGTATCTGATAAACATTGAATATATATTTAAAAGGTGAAAAATACTCTTCTGATAGCCCCTTCCCCAACCCCTCTTTTTTGTATATTTGACATCTTATGCATTAATCAAACATTTAATTATATATGTCCCTAAATTCAATTCTCTTTAACTCAACAGATATTTTTAAGCACATACTGTGTTCATTACATTGGTCTAAGGGCATTGATACATGCCCAGAAAGCTATAATGTACCAAAATACATACATTCATTGAAAGAACAAAGCTAAGTGCTTTGTAAGCTCAGATGAGAAGGTTATTTGGGATAGTAGCAATCAGAGAATGTTTTATAGAGTAAGTGGCCTTGGAGTTGGGTATAATAATGATAATAATAATAATAATAATGACAACTGACATTCAGATAGTAATTTAAGACTGATGCTTTTTATATCTTATCTTATTTGAGCCTCATATTTATAGCCCTGTAAGGTTTAACAGCACAGGTGAAGAAATGAAGTTCAGAGGGATTGTGATACACAGCCATCCATAATATACATATATACATACACATATACAAATATATACACATACACACTTATACACGATGCATATATATACTATATGTATGTGCATATGTGTATACATGCATATACACATACACATACATGCATACATACAACACTAATAGTAAATATTAGTTATGGGATTTAAACTGACATTTTGATCCCAACTCCAGTGATAAATATGCTGTGTCAGACTGTGACAAAGAAGGGGAGGGGGCATATTTCAGATATCATGAACAAAAGAATGGAGATATGTATATGAAAGCAGAATTGCTCCATTTAGGAAGGAAGGAAACAAACATTAATTTAGTGACAATCATGTGTCTGGCTCTGTGCTAAATACTTTATAAATATTATCTCATTTCATCCTCACAACATTCTAGGGAGGTAGGTGCTATTATCATTTCTATTTTACAATTTATGAAACTGTAGCAGGCAGAGGTTAAGTGACTTGCTGAGGATTGCATGGTTACTAAGTATTTGAATTTAGCTTTTACTTACTCTAGACCCCGTGCTCTCTCCACTATACCACCTAGTACCTCATTCCTAGCTGGAACATTATATGGGAAAAGGCTGAAAATGTACATTGGTATCAGATGGCCATGGGCCATCAGTTTCTAGCAAAGAATCTGTTTCCACTGAGAGGAATTGTAAAGCTAGAAGGAAGAACCAATTCAGGGAGAGAACAACAATAAGTTTGCTTTTATTCATGTTCAGTCTGACATGCTGATGGGACATCCACGATGAAATGTCCTCTAGGCAACTGAAGACATACAACTGAGGCTCAAAGAGAGGTCAGGAATGTAGGTAAAGATTTTTGAATCACCTCCCAAGAGGTAGTGGTTTGTGAATTTGCAGGAGTAAATGAAATTTCTAAGTGATAGAAGAAAGTGGGGGGGGGAAGGGAGGAAAGAATGGTCAGGAAAAGAACCTTGTGCTCACATTTAACTTTTCATAGGTTCATGTCTTTTCCTTCCAAAAAGATCTAGGATTATAGATTTAAAGATGGAAACATCATTAAGTCCATCTAGTGCAAACCCTTCATTTTTTTACAGATGAGGAAACTGAGAGGCAGTATGTTATAGTCAGGATTTGAACCCCAGTACAATGCCCTTTATAAAAAGTAAGTTTATCTAGGGCAGAGACTATATCATACTTTCAGGACCATCTTTAGATGAGTAAAGGGTCAGGGCAAATTATATTGGTTATTCTTCCAACCAGCGTGTCTCTTAAAAATGAGTAAGGGAAGCATTGAAAGGGAAATTAAAGGGAAGCGCTATCACAAATGTACAATGTAGCCTATGAGAAAATGGTGGAAGGGGAAGGGGATCACTGGGTCCAGGCTGTTTCACTATTGCCCAGCTATTTTAGTACCATCTTGCAAAACTACCTTGTTCTTTCCCCCCCTTCTCTGAATCAGTGCCTTCAATCCCATTCCAAATCTTTCCCCCACCTAGAAGGAAATCTGAGGCAGTTGCCCTAATTTGCCATGCCATTGAAATTGCTGTTTTAAATTTAATGCATTCTTTGTTGTTTATCTAATATAAGTAAATTATTTAGGTTGAATGATTTTTTAACATTTTCTTGGTGTAAATAAATTATATAAGATCCCATATAGCCCATGGACTGACAGAGAGCTGTGTTCAGAGCATATTTTGAAATTTTCTGCTCTAAAATCAGAAATCATATGCTTCTGTACCAGTTCTGTCTGAATAAGGATTGTAGGAAAAGATCCTTAATGGAGAATCATTTCTATAGAGCTTGGGACCCAAAAAACCCCTAGCTGTAGATTTAGATTAATCAGTAAAATAAAGAAAACAGCATGGGGTACTAGGGAGTGAAGGAAAAAACACACAGCTTGATTTGAACTCTAGGGATTGAAGTCTTCACCATTCTCTTAAGGATCAGGATGCACCACTTCTGAATTATGCATCTCACTCTCACAAGTAGGTGTAAATGCATAATTCTAATCTGTTCTTATTACTTATTTATAACACACCAGTAGAATGTAAATTCTGGGAGTCCATTGTACAAGCTTTACACAGGGACTTATGATATGAGGATCTATCAGGGACAACTTACTCAGGACATCTTTTGTAGAATAAAAAGGGCTAGGATATTTTATAATAAATTAAACTGATTGTCTTCCCCAAGCCCTGCAGTCTCTGAGCACATAGAATAGACAGTGCATGAAATAAAGCAAAGTAGCAACCTAAACAATAAAAGGGTTTTTAAAAATAAAAATGTCTCAAATGCCAACTTTTCTCAATAATAGTAGCATTAACAACAGTAATAAGAAATAGGAAAGCAGTATGATGTTGTGAAAAGGGCCACAAATTTGGAATCAAGAACCAGTATTGAAACTTTAACTTTGCTATTTACTACCTGAGTGATCTTGAGAAAGTGATAAGGTATACAGGTAAAAGAGTGTTAGGCTTAGGGTCAGGAAGGCCTGAGTTTAAATTCTCTTGATGTACTTGCTGGATCTGAAACTGGAGTTAAGTTACTGAGCTTCTTTGTCTCATTGTACTCATCTATAAGATGAGGTGAAGGTAAGGCTTGGACTAGATGGGCCTCTAAGGTCAAGTTCTAAATCTGTTTCTATGATACAGGCCATTCTTTGAAATTCAGGGCATCTTCAGAATATTCTTTATTTACATTTTTTTTAGGAAAACAGTAACTTTGCTGGATTTAATTTAGCTTCTGTAGAGTAAAATACAATGACTATTGTCCTGGGTTCCTAGCCAATCCCAATATATTTTATGTAAGATTGTCCTTATGGCACAGAAGATACTGCTGCAATGCTTTATGAAAGACTGAGAAGAAGATGTGATGAGCTTTGGAAGAGCAAAATTCATTATTTCTTTGCTGAGAGTAGGTATGCATGGTTTTAGAAACTATCCAGGACAAATATCAGACATGGGAGGAGAGAACGAAAGACTTTGGAAGCTATAGACACATAAGGGAAGCTACATTCTCAACATATCCCTGATTTCCAGTTTGCCATCCTGCAGACTTTGAGGGATTTCACCTTGGGTGAAATCTTAGGTTGAACTGAGATTCCCAGCTGATAAGCTGATTCATTTTCTCCCCTTCATCCTCCTCCTTCTCCTTCATTAAACTATATCACTTTTCCATTTTCTATTTGGAAACTGGTTCCAGCTGGAATCCTGATTCATTCTCTGTATTTTCTTGGTATATTCTAATCTTCATAATTTCTTGAATTTATGCTTGCTATGTACTCAGATAAATGAGTTTACAACCTATTCCTTATTTGTGATGATCATTTTTGGAAGTAACACTTGGTGGGGGGGGGGTGCAGCTAGGTGGCGCAGTGGATAGAGCACGAACCGTGGAGTCAGGAGGACCTGAGTTCAAATCTGGCCTCAGACACTTGACACTTACTAGCTGTGTGACCCCGGGCAAGTCACTTAACCCCAATTGCCTCACCAAAAAAAAGAAAAAAAAAAGAAAAAGAAAGAGGAAAAAAAAACATTTGGTGGGGAGGATTCAAACTGAAGAGTCTTTTAATGATTTCCCTCTACCCTTTAATGGGTATTGACCAAGAAAGTACAAGACTTTTTGTCTCTTTTGAGCAGCATTTAGCAAACCCATGTGTACATACATAATCTACATGGATAGCAATACTTTTTTTTTAAACTTAACTTTAGTATTATTTTTATTTTATTGCTACAGTCCAGTCCTGAGCACTGAATATTCCTTAAGCTACAGTATCTGTAATTTGTTTCTTTAAGGAGCACTTTGTAATAGCAGCTATATACATCCTTTGTGTACTTTGGTAAATTGCTCCCCAGATATTTTATAAACTTTGTTTCTATTTATTTTTTTTAATTAATAAAGAATTTTTTTTTCATCACATGTAAAGATAGTTCTCATCTTTTGTTTATACAAACTTTACAATTTCAGATTTTTCTCCCTCCCTCCCCTCCCTTTCCCCTCCCCTAGACAGCAGGTAATCTGATATAGGTTATATATATATGTTCTTATATATATATATATGAATATTAATCCTATTTCTGCATTAGTCATGTTATAAGAGAAAAAATCAGAACACTGATGAAAAACCTCAAAATAGAAAAAGACAACAGCACCAAAAACAAAAGAAATAATATGGTTCATTCAGCATCTATACTCCGCAGTTCTTTTTTTTTTTTCTTGGATTTGGAGATCCTCTTCTATCATGAGTTCCCTGGAACTCTTCTGTACTATTGCATTGGTGAGAAGAATATAGTCCATCACAGTAGATCAACACTCAATGTTGATGATACCGTGTACAATGTTCTTCTGGTTCTGCTCATCTCACTCATCATCAGCTCATGCAAGACCCTCCAGGTTTCTCTGAACTCCTCCTGCTCATCATTTCTTACAGCACAATAGTATTCCATTGTATTCATATACCACAACTTGTCCAGCCATTCCCCAATTGATGGGCACCCCCTCAACTTCCAATTCCTTGCCACCACCTACATAGCAGCTATAAATATTTTTGTACATGTGGATCCCTTTCCCCCTTCCATGATTTCTTTGGGGAAAAGACCCAAAAATGGTATTGCTGGGTCAAAGGGTATGCACAGTTTTATCACTCTTTGGGCATAATTCCAAATTGCTCTCCAGAATGGTTGGATCAGTTCACAGCTCCACCAACAAAGAATTAGTGTTCCAATTTTCCCACAGCTTCTCCAACATTTATTATTTTCCTTTTTTGTCATTTTAGCCAATCTGATAGGTGTCAGATGGTACCTCAGAGTTGTTTTAATTTAAATCTCTCTAATCATTAGAGATGATAGCAATACTTTTATACCATGTTTTATTTAAACCCAAGTTTTAAAAATTTTATTCAGAATTTTAGTTTCCCAAATTACATGTAAAAAACAAATTTTAACATCAATTTTTAAAACTTCGTGTGCCAAATTCTCTTCCTCCCTCCTGTCTCCCTCTAAAGAACTCAAGCAGTTTAATATGTTATACATGTGCAGTCATTCAAAACATTTCCACATTAGGTTGTGAAAGAAAACAGACAAAAAAACTTTAGAAAAAGGAACTAACAAAAAATTATGCTTCAATCTATTCAGATATCATCACTTCTTTCTCTGTAGCTGGATTGCATTTTTCATAAATCCTTCTGAGTTGTTTTGGATTATTATATTGCTGAACATAACTAAGTCATTCATAGCAGATCATCTTACAATATTGCTGTTATTTTGCATCAGATCATGTAAGTCTTTCCAATTTTTTTTCTGATAGCATCCTGCTCATCACTTTTTTGTTTGTTTTGTTTTGGTTTTGTTTTTGCTTTTTGTGCAGGGCAATGAGGGCTAAGTGACTTGGCCAGGGTCACACAGCTAGTGTCAAGTGTCTGAGGTCAGATTTAAACTTATATCCTCCTGAATCCAGGGGCAGTGCTTTATCCACTGAGCCACCTAGCTGCCCCTGCATAATTTTTTTTTTAGCATAAACTACATTTATATAGTACTTTAAAGAAATTCCTTTACAATAATCCCATGATGTTGATTATTGAAACAAATATAATAGATAACATTTATATAGTACCTTATACCTGACAAAGAATTTTCTTCATGAAATCCCAGCAAAGTACCATATGTTTTATCATCATCATCCTTAACATCCTCATCATCTTACATTGCTCTTGCCTCTGATTCAAATTTTTTTCACAATAATGATCGCTAACTGTGTTTCCCTCCATCCTATTGCCTCCTCATTATATTTACTCTATTTTCTATCTTCTTTCTTTATCCTTCCTCAAAAATGTTTTGCTTCTGACTGCCCCCTCCCCCAATTGGCCCTTCCTCCTTTTAACTACCCACTCCTTATCCCCTTCCCCTCCCACTTTCTTGCAGGGTAAAATAGATTACTGTTCCCAACTGAGTGTGTATATTATTCCCTCTTTGAGCCAATTATGATGAAAGTAAGGCTCACTTACTCCCCTGAACCTCCCCCAACTTCCTGTCCACTCCATATGTTTTTTCTTGCTTCTTTTATGTGACACTTTACTCCATTCTACCTCTCCCTTTACCTTTCTCCCAGTGCATTC
The DNA here is from genome assembly GCF_019393635.1 of Dromiciops gliroides. NCBI lineage: Eukaryota > Metazoa > Chordata > Mammalia > Microbiotheria > Microbiotheriidae > Dromiciops > Dromiciops gliroides. Next base: position 117,297,036 of record NC_057864.1, on the reverse strand, counting down.
CTCTCACCCCTTAATTTTATTTTTTAAAGATATCATCCCTTCATCTTCAACTCACACCTGTGCTCTCTGTATAAATATACTCCATCCACCTGCCATAATAATTAGAAAGTTATTATGAGTTATAAGTATCATCTTCTCATGTAGGAATGTAAACAGTTTCACCTTTTAAATATACCTTATGCTTTCCCCCCCCTGTCCTTTTTATATTTCTCTAATGTCTTGTATTTGGAAGTCAAATTGTCTATTCAGTTCAGGTCTTTTCATCACAATTGTCTGAAAGTACTCTGTTTTATTGAATTCCCATTTTTCCCCTGAAGGATTATACACAGTTTTTCTGGGTAAGTGCTTCTTGGTTATAATCCCACTTCCTTTGCCCTCCAGAATATCATATTCTAAGTCCTCTGATCCTTTAATGTAGAATCTGCTTGATCTTGTGTTACCTTGACTGTGGCTCCACTGAACTTGAATTGTTTCTTTTTGGCTGCTTGCAATACTTTGCCCTTGACCTGGGAGTTTGGAAATTTGGCTATAATATTCCTGGAAGTTTTCATTTTGGGATCTCTTTCAGGAGGTGATCAGGGGATTCTTTCACTGTCTATTTTATGTTCTGCTTCTAGAATATCTGGGCAATTTCTCCAACAATCTCTTGGAAGATAATGTCTAAGCTCTTTTTTTTATCATGGATTTCAGGTAGTCCAATAATTTTCAAATGATCTCTCCTGGATCTATTTTCCAGGTCAGCTGTTTTACCAAGGAGATATTTCACATTGCCCTCTATTTTTTCATTCTTTTGGTTTTGCTTTATTGATTTCTCTTAAAGTCATTAGCTTCCATTGCTCAATTCTAATTTTTAAGCAATTATTTTCTTCAAAGAGTTTTTGTATCTCCTTTTTCCATTTGGCTTTTCATGCTGTTGATTTTTTTCCCATTACTTTCAGACATAACTCTTTCCATTTTTTCTGTCTACTTCTCTTACCTTAGCTTCAGAGTCCCCTTTGAGTGCTTCCATAGCCAAAAACCAGTTCATATTTTTCTTGGAACTTTTGGATGTAGGAGCTTTGACTTTGCTATCTTCCTATGAGGGAGTATTTTGATTTTCCTTATCACCAAAGAAACTTTCTAGGATCAGCATTTTTTTCTGCTTATTCTGCCAGTCTATTTCTTGACTTTTAACTCCTTAAGGTTGGGCACTGCTTCCAGGGCATACCATCCCAAGCTTCAGGGGGTCCTGGGTGGGATGATTTAAGCAGAGGCACATTCAGCACTCCCTTGGCCTGTGCTCTAGTCTGCAAGCAACCACAGACCTGCTTGCCCTCTGACCTTGAAGAGAGTCCTGTTCCACTATGTCTGCAAGTTCTGGTGTGCCTGAGCCCCTTCCCTACCTGGGCCACCACTCAAGACTGTGACCTGGATCCTAACTCAGGTAAAACAACAGAGTCCCACCTCAGTGCCAGCAGAGACCCCCATAATATCCCCCTGGCCAAACTCCTGACCCTCTCACTGTCCATGGGTTTAGTTCTAGAGGCAGCTGAGAGGATCCTCTGGAGCTGCCTGCCTGGGGATGGATCGTTGAATTGTGCTGGATCTGCATTGCACTCCTGTGGGGCTCTGCACCACTCTCACACCAACACAACAGATCTTTCCCATCAACCTTCTGATATGTCTTTGGCTAAAAAATGATCTCACCCCATCCTTTTGAAGCTTCTGCTGCTCCTGAAATTGTCTTATGGCATTATTTAAAGGAATTTGGAGATGTTTTGGAGGAGAGCTCCAAGAAGTCACTGCCTTTCCACCATCTTGGCTCCACCTAAACCCAAGTTTTAGGAATAACATCTCTGATGAGACAGGCAAGCATGGTTTGAAATGATAACTTCTTAGAGGAACTTCCCATAAAGCTAATTAGTAGTGGGAAGAGCTCAAAATTAGGAGTTGAGGCACTTGGTTTGTAGTCTGGAGATGACAGCAACTGGCTACATGATTTAAGGAAGTCATTTCTTCTCTGTAGACCTCAGTTTAGTCATCTGTAAAATGAAGGGTCTAAACTAATTAATCTTTAAGGTTCTTTCTTACTCTAAATATCCTCTGAATTTATATAATACAACAAAGATTTATTTTGTACTAATGCTGTGTTTCTAGAGCACAGTTGTAGTCATTCAGAGAAATGCAAAATTTTAGGTAAAATACATTCCCTGTGCTAAGGATTCTTATACTCTGTGTTTACTATGAATATATATTTTAAATCTCATGCTGAAATACAAGAGAATAAAGCTAATAGTTCCACAGACTGATATGAAATCCTATTTTTCAATGAACAATTAATAAAATAAAATCTTAGTGATATCTTTGGTATGTAGTCTCTATAGCCCCCTAAAGAAAATAACTCCTTAAAAAATCAGAATTGACCAAATGGATAAAGAAGTACAAAAGCTCATTGAAGAAAATATCTCCCTAAAAATTAAAATTGGTCAAGAAGAATCTAATGATTACTTGGGACATCAAGAGATAATAAAACAAAGTCAAGAATCTGAAAAAAGTAAAAGAAAATATAAAATATCTCATAGGAGAAACAAGTGACCTGGAAAATAGATCAAGGATAGATAATTTAAGAATTATTGGCCTACCTGAAAGCCATGAACCAAAAAGGAGCCTAGCTTTCATATTTCAAGTAGTATAAAGGAAAACTGCCCAGATACCTTAGAACCAGAGGGCAAAGTAGAAATTGAAAGAAACCACCAATCATCTACTGAAAGAAATCCCCAAATGATAACTTCCAGGAATAATATAGCCAAAATCCAGAGCTCCCACATCAAGGAGAAAATACTGTGAAATACATAGACAATATAAAGGAAAAATTAGAGTAAAAAACAAAATATATTATATTTCTGTTGATATGCAATACTTGTTTCAAATAAAATAACAATAAAAATTATAATATCAAGTGAGACAGGGTAATAACAATATGTTTAAAGGCACCATAGACTCTCAAAAGGAAACACTATTAAATATAAATGCATCAAGTGGAATGGCATCTAAATGTGATTTGAAAAGGAAATTAAGAGTAACATATAAATAAGAAAATCTAATATATTAAGTGTTAGACATATTGAATATGTTTCTTAGTTAAATGAAGCCAAGACAACATAAACCAGAAGAAAAAGAAGGGATTGAACAGGTAGCTAAGAAAATTAGATTTGAAAGACCTATGAGAATTTCTGAATGGGAATATTAATGAATATGTATATTTCTCAACATGATAAGGTTTAAAAAAAGTATATTGCAAGCATGGTATCAATCTCACATATAAATGAGGGTCACTAAACTATAAAGTAGGATTCCTGCTGGCTGCATGCTAACTTAAAAAAATAAATATTACCACTATCTATGTTTTGTTGTATTTTTATATATTTTGTTTAATATTGTTAAATATTTCCTAGTTATATTTTAATCTAGTTGCAGGAGTAGTGTTGTACATAGAATAAATGTTTCATAACTTTATATAAAGCATAAAGAAAGCACAAAAAATGCAAATAGACAAAATAATAAACATAACCTTTGTAGGATAAAAAATATAAAGAAAAGATAAAGAAAAGATAAAGACTTAAATGAAGGGGAAGTTATGGCACTTTGAGTTGAGAGAGAAGGTAAGAATAGAACAAAGAAATAATAATTGTGAAAAAGAGAATTATAAAAATGGAACAATATACCAAAATTTGGGGGGAAGTTATGACAATTATAGCAGCTATATGGTCTTCAAAGGAAAATGTGTATTTTTAAAAACCGATCCTAACAATATAGAAAAAAAGATCAATTTACTGAGTATTCAGTTTAAACAAAGACTTGAAAAAAACTTAAACCTCGTTAGAAAAATTCAAGGAATAAATCTTGAAAACCAAAGGAGGAATAAATGAACTTGAAAATAGTAAAGACAGGAACTGATAAAACTAAGTGCTAGTTGTTTAAAAGATCAGTAAAATAATTAGCCAGCCCAATCACCTAAGAGAGAGAAGAAAAAATAAAGTGGAAGGATAATTCTTTAATATAATCAAAAGTATAAAATGAACCTAAGAGATATCATCATTTGTAATACCCAAGGGGCAAAATATTGATGTTTCTTCTTCATATTATTACTCTAACATAGTTGTAGAAATATTATAGTGCAAGATTGTGAAATTAAAATTATAAACTTCAAAAAAGAGAAAACAATATTATACCTATTCATATCTTGATAATTTAATTTGAGAAATCAAAGAATCAGCAAAGAAACTAATTGAGGAAATTACTACTTTCAGAAAAATCACAATTTATAAAATAAATCTTCACAAACCACTATTGTTTCTATTATAACAGTAGCAAAACTTGGGAGAAAATGATAATAAGAGAAATCCAATTTTAAATGAGAAAATGCACAAGATACCTGGGAATTAACCTAAAAAGGTACACATGAGATTTACATAAGTACTCTTTTTATATCATATAAGTATTTTATTATTTTCTAGTTACATGTAGAGATAGTTTTCAACATTTGTTTTCCTAAGATTTCTACTCTCAAATTTTTCTCCTTCCCTCCCCCCTCCCCAAGAGAGCAAAAAATTTGCTATAGGTTATATATGTACAATCACATTAAAAATATTTCTGCATTAGTCATTGCTCTTAAAGAAGAATCAAAGCAAAAGGGAAAAACCTCAAAAAAGAAAAAAGTAGAAAGAGTAGGTTCAATCTGCATCTAGATTCCACAGTTCTTTTTTTCTGGATTTGGAGAGCATTTTCCATCATGAGTCCTTTGGAACAATTTTGGACCATTGTATTATTGAGAAGAGTCAAGTCTCTCACAGTTGATCAACACAAAATGTTGTTGATACTGTGTATATAATATTCTCCTGGTTCTGCTCATCTCACTCAGCATCAGTTCATGTAAGTCCTTCCAGGTTTCTCTGAAATCTGCCAGGTATAAGGTACTATAGAAATGTTATCTATTATATTTGTTGCAATAATCAACATCATGGGATTATTGTAAGGGAATTTCTTTAAAGTTTTCTTTCCTCTTTGTCTATTCTTTCTTTTAATTCCTTTTTCTTCTCTTATTGCTAACGCTAACATTTCTAGTACAATATTAAATAATAGAGGTGTGGATGCTGGTAATCAGGCAGGAAAATTTCCTACAAAATTGAGCTTAACACAACTTTAAAATAGCTTTGTCAATAATCAAATCAAACAATGAAAGTTCTCAAAAACATGTCTAAGGGAATTCAGAATCTTAGTTGTTACACATGAAACATTTAATAAAACAAAAATTGAAACATTCTTTAAAATTAATATTACTATATATTATTATAGTCCCCCCTTATGGAAGGTTAATTGAGAAGACAATTGCTGTGATATTAATTTTTTTAAATAATTTTATCTTTGTTTCATCACTTTTTGCATCATCTACCTAGTTATCCTCATGCCATTAAGAGAAATTAAAAATCTAATATAATTGGTAATCGGTGTCAAGGCCAAATTCAACACGACACCTGAGATAATTATGGGGGTTACCATAAAAGAACAGAGAAATGATGGGATATGAGCACTCCCACACTTGTGCAATGTATACTGCCCATGCCGTATTCCAGGCTTAAAATAGGTGGATGAAATATATGTCCATGCCACTGAACATATTGGAGGAAACTGAGTCAGACTTAGTCAGATGCATGGGATTGAGATGTCCATGGCATCAGGCATATAGGAGGGGGAATAGAAGCCAGGGGAAGAATGAGATGGGTGGGATCAAAACTTTCAGCCATCTGTGCAGTATTGTGGGGAAAAATAAAATAAAATAATAAACCAAGAGAATCCAACCTCAACATTTGTCAAAAGTTGTTCCCGCGGCCATACCTTGACTTCATGCATGTCTCCCCTCATGTGAAAGTTCAGTGTCTGCTCTTGCATGTATTCCTCTTGTGATTGGATGGCATCTTGGCCAACTGGCATCTGATAACTCAGAATAAAGGCAATTAATGTCTTAAATGATAAGTTCCCATAAACCAAGTCTCATATGGATTTTAAAAATTGAGGATAATAAATCATCGCAAAAAATGTGAATACATTTTGACTCAGAATATAATATATAATAATGCAACAATTTCAAATAATACCTTTTTTTAATAAGTATACAATTACTTTTGTGAAAAATTAGAACACATTTAAATACAAGTTAAAGCACAACACAATCTCAAAGAAAACTTTTTTTAAAAAAAGAAAAGTTTTACAAACGTTCCCCTCTTTTTTTTTTTTGGAATATGCTTATCAAAAATAATACTTCTAGAATCAATTTACACTTGCCATGGCAACCAATTTGCCAGGGAAATGCTTTAAAGAGTTTGATCAAATAATCAGTTGAGAGAAAAAATAACAAATAAAAAAACAACTCAGAATATGGGAGCACAATACTCCTAGAATTAACATTGTATTATGAAATCAAAACCATCTTGCATTGTTTCAAAATTAAACAGATGAATGAATAGAAGAAAATACACATGAAAGAATAAAAGACAATGAAATTCAAACTAGGGAAATCTAAATGAATATGAACTTAATATTAATAAAAAATAAAACATAAACTTGATCACATGACTATAAAAAGCTTTTACAAATATTCTCCTTGTTTTTTTTTTAAAAACTAAGTATAAAACACAATCTCAAAAGCATGAAAATCTCTATGAAAATAGACCCATACCATTAATTTCAAAATGTAGATGTAATAGCATAAAAATCCTATGTAACCTCTGAACTGATACTATTACTCTGAGTGAATTCAGAATACTTTTGATTCTGGTATCTAAAATCCACAATACTCATATCAGTACTTTGCTGCTTACTTCTACATTTCTGTAAAATGTATACCCTTCCATGGCAAAAGAAGTGGAGTCTTGAACTATGATTGTCATTCTTATTCAGCTTAAGTTTTTCTTCTTTAACCCCTCTATATTGTCTGTCCGTCCTTTCATAATACAAATGCTTTAGAAGGTTACTAATTAAAGACAAAAGCAGATTAGCAAAATTATGAACAAAATGAGCATATCTGGAATTTAAGGGGCTTTTTAAGGTTGTCTCAGAAGCACAGCCAGGCTGGGGAAGGGCGAAGCCTGAAGCTGCAAATGCAGGGAGAGAAAGCTGCATATGCACATTAGATCTCTGGACTTCCTCAGCAGGGGAATCTAGGGGCTTGGCCAAGGGAGGGGTAGAAGGTGGGGTCTGGAGAGGAGGGGAGGGACCAGGGCAATTTGAATCAGATTTGATTTTGAACTCAGGCCTGGATTCCCCTTCCCCAACTTTGCCTCCAGGCGCTAGGGGATTAAAAGCTTCCAGAGGTTGGGTTGTTGCCTCCAGGCATGCAAAATTAGAGCAACAATTAGTGTTAGAATTTGGAGAAGCCTTAGGAATTGGAGGCTTCTATGAAAAAGCATGGCTGGGAGAGGGGGAGCACCCTTGTGTGACCACATTGCTGGGTCTTCTAACAAAAATAAAAAATCCACAAAAACAAAGCATTAACCTGATTTTATCCCCCATTTTTCTGGTTAAACAGACTAAAATCAAAAATAGGGTGATTAGGGAGTTTAAAATGTTCATTTGAAAAAATTTAAAGGGAAAACACTTGGCAATTCAGCAGTACTTTGGGTTTAAAGGGACAGGGTAGGGGAAATTTCTTACCCAACCTGAAGATCAGAAGAGTGAGGTTCAGCTTTCCTCTTCCTGGTCAGGCATCTGTTAAGGGCTAAAATTCTAGCCAGTCTATCTAAAATATCTAATAAGTAGTCGCCAATAAATTATAAGCTTTAACAAAAGTTAGACTTTTAAGCATTTATTAAGGAGAATAAGAATTTGGTAAAGAGAGAGAAAGACCTAGATTCCTATCTATTAAAGGGAGAGCACATTTCAAGCTCCCTTCTCCACTAGTGTCCTCAGGAAAAAGAGCCCTAGTCAGAGCGCCAGGCTCTTCCTTCTTCCTCCCACAAGCAAATGCCACTTCCTGACGCCAAAAAAAAAGACTCCTGGTCTTGCCCTCAAAGACCTTCACTTCATCGCGGAGCTTTTCTACAGTAAGTCTCCAGCAGGTGGCATCCTTCCAATCATTACAGTATCCAATTGGGGATTTCTAATTTGTTGTTTTTCTAGCTTTCTAAGTTGCATGCCCAATTCATTAATCTCACCTTTCTATTTTTTATTCATGTAAGCATTTAGAGCTATAAATTTTCCCCTAAGCACTGCTTTGGCTGCATCCCATAGATTTTGGTATGTTGGCTCATTATTGTGAATCTCTTGGATATAGTTATTCATTGTTTCTATGATTTGTTGTTTGGCCCATTCATTCTTTAGAATGAAATTATTTAGTTTCCAATTGATTTTCATTCTACTTTTCCATGGCTCTTACTTACATGTAATTTTTATTGCATCATGATCTGAGAAGGTTGCATTTACTATTTCTGCCTTTCTACATTTGACTATGATGTTTTTGTGCCCTAATACATGGTCAGTTTTTGAAAATGTGCCATGTACTGCTGAGAAAAAGGTACATTCCTTTCTATCCCTATTCAATTTTCTCCAGGCATCTATCATGTCTAACTTTTCTAGTAATCTATTCACCTCTTTCACTTCTTTCTTATTTATTTTTGGCTAGATTTATCTAATTCTGAGAGGGGGAGATTCAGATCCCCCACTAGTATAGTGTTACTGTCTAATTCCTCTTGTAACTCATTTAACTTCTCCTCTAAGAATTTGGATGCTATACCACTAGGTGCATACATATTTAATATTGATATTACTTCATTATCTATTGTACCATTTAGCAAGATGTAGTTTCCTTCCTTATCTCTTTTAATGAGATCTATTTTTGCCTGTGCTTTGTCTGAGATAAGGATTGCTACCCCTGCTTTTTCTACTTTAGTTGAAGCATAATATATTCTACTCCAGCCTTTTATCTTTATTCTGTGTATATCTCTCTGCTACAAATGTGTTTCTGGTAAACAGCATATTGTAGGATTCTGGTTTTTAATCCACTCTGCAATTCACTTCCATTTTATAGCAGAGTTCATCCCATTCACATTCACAGTTAATATTACTGTCTATTCCCCTCCATTCTATTGACCCCCTTTGTACTTTTTCCCCCTTCTTTCACCCTATTCCTCCTCACTGATGTTTTACTTCTTACCCCTGCCTCCCCCAATCTGCCCTCCCTTTTTATCACTGCCTTCTCTTTTATTTACCTTTTTCTCCCTTGCTTTTTTCCTCCTTTCTATCAGTTCCCCCTTTCCCTTCCCCTTTTGCTTCCCTAAAGAATGAACTAAGTTTCTTTATCCCATTGAACGTATATGTTACTCCCTCTTTGAATCAAATTTAATGAGAGTAGGGTTGAAACAATGTTCACCCCTCCTTTCTTTCCCTCTATTGTAATAGGTTTTTTTCACCTCTTCATATGATATAATTCACCCCATTCCACCTCCTGTTTCCTCTCCCCCTGCAGACTCCCTTTTTAACCCCTTAATTTTCTTTGTATCATCACATCAAAGACAACTTATATTTATACCCTCTGTGTAAAGTCCTTCTCTCTGCCCAAATACATTTAGAGTTCTTAAGAGTTATGAGTATTTTCTTCCCATTTAGGGATGTAAACAGTTTAACCCAATTGAGTGACTTTTTTTCCCTTCTGTTTTACCTTTTTAAACTTCTCTTGAGTCTTGTATGTTAAGATCGAATTTTCTATTCAGTTCTGGTCTTTTCATCAGGAAACATTGAAAGTCCCCAATGTCATTGAATGTCTATCTTTTCCCCTGAAAGAGAATGATCGGTTTTGCTGGGTGATGGATTTTTGGCTGCAATCCAAGCTCCTTTGCCTTCCAGAATATCATATTCCAAGCCTTGTGGTCCTTTAATTTTGAAGCTGCCAGGTTCTGAGCAATCCTGACTGTGGCTCCATGATATTTATTTATTTATTTATTTATTTATTTATTTTTTTTTGAGATATTTTATTTTTTCCGTTACATGTAAAGATAGTTCTCAACTTTTGTTTATACATGCTTTACAATTTCAGATTTTTCTCCCTCCCTCCCTCCCCTCCCTCCCCCCTCCCCTAGACAGCAGGTAATCTGATATAGGTTATATCTATATATATCTATACATATACATATAGATATATATATACACACACATATATATACACATAATAACATTAATCCTATTTCTGCATTAATCCTGTTACAAGAGAAAGAATCAGAGCAGTGATGCAAAACCTCAAAATAGAAAAAAAAAACAACAGCACCCAAAACAAAAGAAATAATATGGTTCAATCAGCATCTATACTCCACAGTTCTTTCTTTCTTTTTTTTTCTTGGATTTGGAGATCCTCTTCTATCATGAGTTCCCTGGAACTCTTCTGTACCATTGCATTGGTGAGAAGAATATAGTCCATCACAGTAGGTCAACACTCAATGTTGATGATACTGTGTACAATGTTCTTCTGGTTCTGCTCATCTCACTCATCATCAGCTCACGTAAGACCCTCCAGGTTTCTCTGAACTCTTCCTGCTCATCATTTCTTACAGCACAATAGTATTCCATTGTATTCATATACCACAACTTGTCCAGCCATTCCCCAATTGATGGGCACCCCCTCAACTTCCAATTCCTTGCTACCACGTAAAGAGCAGCTATAAATATTTTTGTACATGTGGGTCCCTTTCCCCCTTCCATGATTTCTTTGGGCAAAAGACCTAAAAGTGGGATTGCTGGGTCAAAGGGTATGCACAGCTTTATCGCCCTTTGGGCATAATTCCAAATTGCTCTCCAGAATGGTTGGATCAGCTCACAGCTCCACCAACAATGCATTAGTGTTCCAATTTTCCCACAGCCTCTCCAACATTTATTATCTTCCTTTTTTGTCATTTTAGCCAATCTGATAGGTGTCAGGTGGTACCTCAGAGTTGTTTTAATTTGCATCTCTCTAATCATTAGAGATTTAGAGCATTTTTTCATATGGGAATAGATAGCTTTGGTTTCTTCATCAGAAAACTGCCTGTTCATATCCTTTGACCATTTCTCAATTGGGGAATGACTTGGATTCTTATAAATTTGATTTAATTCCCTATATATTTTAGAGATGAGGCCTTTATCAGAAGCACTGGCCTCAAAAATTGTTTCCCAGCTTTCTGCCTCCCTTCTAATTTTGGATGCATTGCTTCTGTTTGTACAAAAATTTTTTAATTTAATATAATCAAAATCATCCACTTTGCATTTTATAATATACTCTATCTCATGTTTGGTCAAAAACTGTTCTCCTTTCCAAAGATCTGATAGGTACACTATTCCTTTCTCTCCTAATTTACCTATGGTATCACCTCTTATGTCTAAATCATGTATCCATTTTGACCTTATTTTAGTATAAGGTGTAAGATGTTGGTCTAAGCCTAATTTCTGCCATACTATCTTCCAGTTTTCCCAGCAGTTTTTGTCAAATACTGAGTTCCTATCCCAGAAGCTGGAGTCTTTGGGTTTATCAAACACTACATTACTAGTGTCATTTACTACTGCATTTCCTGAGCCTAGCCTATTCCATTGATCTACCACTCTATTTTTTAGCCAGTACCAGATAGTTTTGATGACTGCCGCTTTATAGTAAAGCTCCAGGTTTGGTACCGCTAACCCACCTTCCTGTGAATTTTTTTTCATTATTTCCCTGGATATTCTTGATTTTTTGTTTTTCCAGATGAATTTTGTTATTATTTTTTCTAGCTGTATAAAATAATTTTTAGGTAGTCTGATTGGTATGGCACTGAATAAGTAAATTAATTTAGGCAGTATTGTCATTTTTACTATATTAGCTCTGCCTATCCATGAGCAATTGATATCTTTCCAATTATTTAGATCTGATTTGATTTGTGTGAAGAGTGTTTGGTAGTTGTGTTCATAGAGTTCCTGGTTTGTCTTGGCAAGTAGACTCCCAAGTATTTTATATTACCTACCGTTACTTTAAATGGAATTTCTCTTTCTATCTCTTGCTGCTGGACTTTGTTGGTCATGTATAGAAATGCTGATGATTTATGTGGATTTATTTTATATCCTGCTACTTTGCTAAAGTTGTTAATTGTTTCAAGTAATTTTTGACTTGATTCTCGAGGATTCCTTAAGTATACCATCATATCATCTGCAAAGAGTGATAGTTTTGTTTCCTCCTTGCCTATTCTAATTCCTTTAATTCCTTTCTCTTCTCTGATTGCTAAAGCTAACATTTCTAGGACAATATTAAATAATAGGGGTGATAATGGACATCCCTGTTTCACCCCTGATCTTATTGGGAAGGCCTCTAATTTATCTCCATTGCATATAATACTTGCTGATGGCTTTAGGTAGATACTGTTTATTATTCTAAGGAAAGCTCCCCCTATTCCTAAACTCTCTAGTGTTTTTATTAGGAATGGGTGCTGTACTTTGTCAAAGGCTTTCTCTGCATCTATTGAGATAATCATATGATTTTGGTTGGTTTTCTTATTGATGTGGTTGATTATGTTAATAGTTTTCCTAATGTTGAACCAGCCCTGCATTCCTGGTATAAATCCCACCTGGTCATAGTGTATTATCCTGGTGATCACTTGCTGTAATCTCCTTGCTAATATCTTATTTAAGATTTTAGCATCAATATTCATTAGGGAGATTGGTCTATAATTTTCTTTCTCTGTTTTTGCTTTGCCTGGTTTTGGTATCACCACCATATTTGTGTCATAAAACGAATTTGGTAGAACTCCTTCTTCACCTATTTTTCCAAATAATTTGTATAATATTGGAATTAATTGTTCTTTAAATGTTTGGTAAAATTCACCCGTAAACCCATCTGGCCCTGGGGATTTTTTCTTAGGGAGTTCATTAATAGCTTGTTCAATTTCTTTTTCTAATATGGGTTTATTTAAGGATTTTATTTCCTCTTCAGTTAACCTGGGCAGTTTGTATTTTTGTAAATATTCATCCATTTCATTTAGATTGTCAAATTTATTGGCATACAGTTGGGCAAAATATTTCCTAATTATTGCTTTAATTTCCACTTCATTGGTGGTAACATCACCCTTTTCATTTTTGATACTGGTAATTTGGTTTTCTTCTTTCTTTTTTTTAATCAAATTAACCAGTATTTTATCTATTTTATTGGTTTTTTCATAAAACCAGCTCTTAGTTTTATTGATTAGTTCTATAGTTTTTTTGCTTTCAATCTTATTGATTTCTCCTTTAATTTTCAGGATCTCTAATTTAGTGTCTAATTGGGGATTTCTAATTTGTTCTTTTTCTAGCTTTTTAAGTTGCATGCCCAATTCATTAATCTCCTCTTTCTCTTTTTTATTCATGTAAGCATTTAGAGCTATAAATTTTCCCCTAAGCACTGCTTTGGCTGCATCCCATAGATTTTGGTATGTTGTCTCATTATTGTCATTCTCTTGGATAAAGTTATTGATTGTTTCTATGATTTCTTGTTTGGCCCATTCATTCTTTAGAATGAAATTATTTAGTTTCCAATTGATTTTCATTCTACTTTTCCCTGGCTCTTTCTTACATGTAATTTTTATTGCATCATGATCTGAGAAGGATGCATTTACTATTTCTGCCTTTCTACATTTGACTATGATGTTTTTGTGCCCTAATACATGGTCAATTTTTGAAAATGTGCCATGTACTGCTGAGAAAAAGGTATATTCCTTTCTATCCCCATTCAATTTTCTCCAGACATCTATCATGTCTAACTTTTCTAGTAATCTATTCACCTCTTTCACTTCTTTCTTATTTATTTTTTGGCTAGATTTATCTAATTCTGAGAGGGGGAGATTCAGATCCCCCACTAGTATAGTATTACTATCTAATTCCTCTTGTAACTCATTTAACTTCTCCTCTAAGAACTTGGATGCTATACCAATTGGCGCATACATATTCAATATTGATATTACTTCATTATCTATAGTACCTTTAAGTAAGATGTAATTTCCTTCCTTATCTCTTTTAATGAGATCTATTTTTGCCTGCACTTTGTCTGAGATAAGGATTGCTACCCCTGCCTTTTTACTTTAGCTGAGGCATAATATATTCTGCTCCAGCCTTTTACCTTTACTCTGTGTGTATCTCTCTGCTTCAAATGTGTTTCTTGTAAACAGCATATTGTAGGGTTCTGGTTTTTAATCCACTCTGCAATTCGCTTCCGTTTTATAGCAGAGTTCATCCCATTCACATTCACAGTTATTATTACTGACTGTCTATTCTCCTCCATTCTATTTACCCCCTTTGTACTTTTCCCCCCTTCTTTCACCCTATTCCTCCTCACCGACGTTTTACTTCTTACCCCTGCCTCCCCCAATCTGCCCTCCCTTTTTATCACCCCCCTCTCTTTTCTTTACCCTTTTCTCCCTTGCTTTTGTCCTCCCTTCTCAGTCCCCCCCTTTCCCTTCCCCTTTTGTTTCCCTAAAGAGTGAGTTAAGTTTCTTTATCCCAATGAACGTATATGTTATTCCCTCTTTGAGTCAAATCTAATGAGAATAGGGTTGAAACCATGTTCCCCCCTCCTTTCTTTCCCTCTATTATAATAGGTTTTTTTCCACCTCTTCATATGATATAATTCATCCCATTCCACCTCCCCTTTCCTCTCCTCCCCATAGACTCCCTTTTTATCTCCTTAATTCTTTTGTATCATCACATCAAAGACAATTTATATTTATACCCTCTATATAAAGTCCTTCTCTCTGCCCAAATACATTTACAGTTCTTAAGAGTTATGAGTATTATCTTCCTGTGTAGGGATATAAACAGTTTAACCTAATAGGGTAACTTTTTTTCCCCCCTCTGTTTACCTTTTTAAACTTCTCTTGAGTCTTGTATGTTGAGATCAAATTTTTCTATTCAGTTCTGGTCTTTTCACCAGGAAAGATTGAAAGTCCCCAATGTCATTAAATGTCCATCTTTTCCCCTGAAAGAAAATGCACATTTTTGCTGGGTAATAGATTCTCGGCTGCAATCCAATCTCCTTTGCCTTCCGGAATATCATATTCCAAGCCTTGCGGTCCTTTAATGTTGAAGCTGCCAGGTCCTGAGCAATCCTGACTGTGGCTCCATGATATTTAAATTGCTTCTTTCTGGCTGCTTGGAGTATTTTCTCCTTCACCTGATAATTCTGGAATTTGGCTACAATATTCCTTGGAGTTTTCCTTTTGGGGTCTCTTTCAGGAGGTGATCGATGGATTCTTTCAATGATGATTTTATCCTCTGATTCTATGATATCAGGGCAGTTCTCCTTAATAATTTCCTGGAATATGGTATCTAGATTCTTTTTCTGGTCATGGCTTTCAGGCAGTCCAATGATTCTCAAATTGTCTCTCCTCGATCTGTTTTCCAGATCAGTTGTCTTTCCAATGAGGTATTTCACATTTTCTTCTATTTTTTCATTTTTTTTATTCTGCTTGACCGATTCTTGGTGTCTCATGGATTCCTTTTCTTCCAACTGTCCCACTTTAATTTTTAAGGCATTGTTTTCTTCAGTGAGATTATGCACCTTTTTTTCCATTTGGCTAAGTGAATTTTTTAAGGTATTGTTTTCTTCAGTGAGATTATGTACCTTTTTTTCCGTTTGGCTAAGTGAATTTTTTAAGGTATTGTTTTCTTCAGTGAGATTATGCAGCTTTTTTTCCATTTGGCCAAATGAATTTTTTAAGGCTTTGTTTCTTCAACTTCCTTTTCTAAGCTGCTGATTCTTTTTTCATAGTTTTTTTGTGTTGCTTTCATTTCTCTCCCCATTTTTTCTTCTACCTCTTGCAATTGATTTTTAAAATCCTTTTTGAGCTCTTCCAGGAAGGCTTTTGTTCTTGCGACCAATTCACCTTCCTTTGTGAGGCTTCAGATGTAGACAATTTGAGGCTATTGTCCTCATCTGAGTTTGTGTTGGCTTCTTCCCTATTGATACAGAAGCTCTCAATGGAGAGGGCTCTTTTTTGCTTCTTACTCATTATTGCAGCTTATTTATTTATTCTTTAAGTTGAGGTCTGCTCTGGGGGCACCAGGGTCCCTGTTTTGGGCTTCTTGTGCAGGTGTATAGGTGCTGTGTGACCGGGCTTTTACTCTGAGGCCTTTATGGTGTGTGGAGATCCCCTGTCCTGCACTTCCTGTCTGATTGTGCTCGGCCAGCCAGGCGCCAGACCCCGGCGTCTGATCCTGCCGTTCGTGGCCCTCTCGCCGGTGCAGGTAAGTTTTTCCACTGTCCTTCTTGGCCACCAGATTTTTGAACCAGGTTCCGGGAGCCTCAGTTGTTCGGCTGTGGCCCGCAGCTCCTGCTGATTTGCCCCGACCCCCTCGGCGCTGGGTTGCTGCCCTGCGCTGGGCCTCCCTTTTGCCCGAGTCAGACCGACCTTTTCCTGAAGTCTTCTAAATTATCTCTGGTTGGAGGACTGTGTCTCTCTGTCTCTTTGCAGGTTCTGTAGTTTCAGAATCCGTCCAGAGGCTTGATTTAATGTTCGTTTTGAGGGAACAGAAGGAGAGCTCAGGCAGCTTGCTGCTTCCTCTCCGCCATCTTGGCTCCGCCCCCCGCTCCATGATATTTAAATTGCTTCTTTCTGGCTGCTTAGAGTATTTTCTCCTTCACCTGATAATTCTGAAATTTGGCTACAATATTTCTTGGAGTTTTCCTTTTGGGATCTCTTTCAGAAGGTGATCTATGGATTCTTTCAATGATGATTTTATCCTCTGATTCTATGATATCAGGGCAGTTCTCCTTAATAATTTCCTGGAATATGGTGTCTAGATTATTTTTCTGATCATGGCTTTCAGGCAGTCCAATGATTCTCAAATAGTCTCTCCTGGATCTGTTTTCCAGATCAGTTGTCTTTCCAGTGAGGTATTTCACATTTTCTTCTATTTTTTCATTCTTTTGATTCTGTTTTACTGATTCCTGCTGTCTCATGTATTCCTTATCTTCCAACTGTCCAATTTTAATTTTTAAGGCATTGTTTTCTTCAATGAGATTATACACCATTTTTTCCATTTGGCCAAATGGATTTTTTAAGGCATTGTTTTCTTCAGTGAGATTATGCACCTTTTTTTCCATTTGGATAGATGAACTTTTTAAGGAATTGTTTTCTGCAGTCAATCTTTGTGCTTCCTTTTCCAAGCTGCTGATTCTTTTTTATTATAGTTTTCTTGTTTTGCTTTTATTTCTCTCCCCATTTTTTCTTCTACCTCTCTCAACTGATTTTTAAAATCCTTTATGAGCTCTTCCAGGAAGCCGTTTTGTTCTTGAGACCAATTTACCTTCCGTCTTGTGGCTTCACATGTAGGCAGTTTGAGGGTATTGTCCTCATCTGAGTTTGTGTTTGCTTCTTCCCTATTGATACAGAAGCTCTCAATGGAGAGGGCTCTTTTTTGCTTCTTACTCATTATTGGAGCTTATTTATTTATTTTTTACGTTGAGGTCTGCTCTGGGGGCACGAGGGTCCCTGTTTTGGGCTTCTTGCACAGGGGTATAGGTGCTATGTGACTGGCTTTTTACTCTGGGGCCTTTATAGTGTGTGCAGTTCACCCCCCAGCACTTCCTGTCTGAGTGCACTAGATCAGCGGCCCTCCAGCTGGCAACTTGTCCTCTCGGCTGGTGTAGGTAGGTTTTTCCACTGTCCTACTGGGCCACCAGATTTTTGAGCCAGGTTCCAGGGGCCTCAGTTGTTCTTCTGTGGCCCGCAGCTTCCTGCTGACTTGCCCCGACCCCCTCAGCGCTGGGCTGCTGCCCTGCGCTGTGCCTCCCTTTTGCGGGAGTCAGACCGACCTTTTCCTGAAGTCTTCTAAATTATCTTTGGTTGGAAGACTGTGTCTCTCTGTGTCTTTGCAGGTTCTGTAGTTTCAGAATCTGTCCAGTAGCTTGATTTAATGTTCTTTTTGAGGGAACAGAAGGAGAGCTCAGTCAGCTTGCTGATTCCTCTCTGCCATCTTGGCTCCGCCCCCTCTCAATTGATTTTTAAAATCCTTTTTGCTCTATTTCAAGAAGGCTTTTTGGTCTTGAGACCAATTCATCTTCCCTCTTAAGGCTTCACATGTAGGCAATTTGAGAGTATTGTCCTCATCTGAGTTTGTGTTTTGCTCTTCCCTGTTGACACAGAAGCTCTCAAAGGTAAGCATGCTTTTCTTTTTCTTACTCACATTGTGGTTTATTTTTAAAAATTGAGGCCTGCTCCTGGGGCACAAGATTCACTGTTTTAAGCTTCTTGTGCTGGGGGATAAGGGCTGTGTCACTGGTTTTATACTCTGAGACCTCTGTGGCTTGTGAATTCCTCACCTCCCTTGGCTTGCTCCCTGTGCTTGCTCCAGGTGCTGGGATGGCTTGGCCCAGTCATATCTGTCCCATGCGTAGCCCTCCAGCTGACAGCCTGCCCTCTCAGCTGGTACTGGTGGATCTCACAACTGGCCTACTCTTCCATCAGCTTGCTGATCCAGGATCAAGGGGCCTCAATTGCTAAACTGTGGCCAAGAGCTTCTTGATGACTTGCTCAGACCCCCTCTGTGCTGTGCTGCATTGTACTGAGTTGTTCTATCCTCCCCTTTTGCCTGAGTGAGACCAATCTTCTAAATTATCTCAAGTTGGAAGATTGTGTTTCTCTCTCTGTATTTTCAGAATCTGTTTAAAGACTTGATTTAATATTCTTTTTGAGGGAACCTCAGGAGAGCTCATGCAACTTGCTGGCTTCTTTCTACCATCTTGGCTCCGCTCCCCATAAGTACTCTTTATGTACTAGTTCTGCTCACTTCATTTTGCAACAGTTCATGCAAATCCACTTCATCAATTTTTCTAAGACAATAATATTTCATTACATTCATTTACCATAACTTGTTCAGCTATTCACCAATTGATGGACATAATCTCAGGTTCTAAATCTTTGCCACTACAGGAAAGAGCTGGTATAAATACTCTTGTCATATGGGTCTTTTTCCTTTTTCTCTGATCTCTTTTGTGTTTAACCTAATAATACCTAAGTGTTTCTGGATTGAAAAATATACAAAGTTTTATAGCCATTTATAAATAGTTCCAAATTGTTCTCCAGAATGGTTGGACTAGTTCACAGCTCCACCACTAAGTTATTGGTATACTTATTTTCTCACATCCCCTCCAGCATTGTTGTTTCCTTTTCTGTCATCTTTGCCAATCTGATAGGTGTGAGGCCATATCTTGGAGTTGTTTTAAATTGCATTCCTCTAAGTGATAGTGATTTAGAGCATTTTAAAACATGATTCCTGGTATAAATCCAGCATCATGGCAGTATATAATCTTTGTGATAATATTGTTGTAATCTTGTGAATATTTTATTGATAATTTTGGTATTAATATTAACTAGAGAAACTGGTCTGTAGTTTTCTTTCTCTGTTTCACTCTACCCAGTGTTAATATCAAAACCATATTTATGTCATATGAGGAATTTGGTTGGACTCCTTTATCTCTTCTTTCAAGCAGTTTATATAATATTGGGATTAATTGTTTAAATGTTTGGTAGGATTTACTTGTAAATCCATCTGGATATCCATTTTTTTCTTAAGGAGCTCATTCCTCACTTATTCAATTTATTTTTCTAAGGCAGGATTGTTTAAGGATTTTACTTCAGAAGTTAAGATTTTACCTATGTAGTGAAGGAAGCTAAGGAAAATAAGAATTACATTGAAAGGGTAGAGCCTCCAGTTATGGGGGGGAAGCAATGACAAAGGAATTCATAGAGATGAGAGATGGAGAATGGTGTTTGAAGAACTGAATGTAGGTCAGTGCAGCTGGATTATAGATTGCATGGAAGGATGTATGGTGTATGAAAAATGGGATGGTAGGAATAGGTCAAGTTTTGATTATCTTTAAATGACATTCAGAGAACATTATATTTGATTTTGAAGATATGTATTATATGGTATGTTCTGAAAGTCAGTGCAGTTAAGTTTTAATAGCTTAAAACTGCTGTACTAAATTATTTAGAGACAATATGTGTCTCTATATATGTATATATGGGTATGTATCCATCCTCGGTTCACTAAATTTAAAAATTAAATTAAAAAAATAGATCACAAAATTGAAACTGAGAAAAGTTAATTGATTTAATCTAACTACCTAGGTGAGAGAAGCACCTGAGTGATAATTGCTCAGCCATGGTCATAGATGTTTGAATAATTGTGGAAAATAAGAGAAGTATCACATGTCGGACTGGAGATGGACTAATGTCTAGGTCATTGTTTTTAAAAGAATGGAGTTCAGAAACTGTAGGTCAATGAGTTTGAATTTTATTCCTAGAAAAATTTGTGGAAGTGTTAATAAAGGAATGGTTACTGAACATTTAGAAAAGGAAAAAGTAATCACAAAAACCCAACATGCTTCATAATATAAAACCATATCTGGAAAGGATATGAAATGTTCCCTCTAGTTCCATATCTAGTTCTCATCTTTGAAATGAGGATATGGAATCCTAGAGAAATTAAGTGAATTAGTTGACTAAGGTGCCAAAGGTAGTAAATGGAAGATCCGTAATTTGAATCCAGGTCTTCTGATTCTAAATCCATTATACTCTCTCCATTGTACTGAACTACTTCTTTAAAAACAGTTCATGCCATTTTGATAGGACTGGTACATCATGGAAATGCAATAGATACAGGTCCCTGGATTTTAGTAAAGTATTTGATAAAGTGTCTCATGGTATTCTTATGTACAGTATAAGGAAATATAAAGAAATATGAGCTAGACACTAGTATAGCTAGGTAGATTCAGAACTGGTAGAATAACAGGACCCAAAGTGGATTCATAACTGTTTTGTTGTCAGCTTGAAAGGAGGTTTCTAGTGCCCTGTTCCAGAAATCTTAGTCCTGTGCTCTTTTTTGTTTTTATCACTTGACTACATATATAGATGACATGATTATCAAGATTGCTAATAAAACTAAACTAGCAGGCATAGCAAACACATTGAATGCAGAGTTCAGTTACATAAAGATGACAATAATCTAAAACAATGGACTGAATTAATAAAATAAAAATTTTAGAGATAAATAAAATCTAATACAATACTTGAATTTTACTAAATGAGGGAGAAGAAGAGATTAGGGAATCACATGTCTGAAAAAGATCATTTTTTTTTCATGAACTATGAGCTCAGTATGTCAGTGAAAGTGTGATATGATACCCCCAAAGCTAATATTATTTATCTTAGGGTATATTAAGAGAGATATACTACCCAGGATCAGGGAAGTGACAGCCTGCTCTACTCTTGTTGGTTAGATTGCATTTAATGGTAATAACAATAATAATACTTATAGTGCCTTAATGTATGCAAAGTGCTTTATCCTTACAACAACACTAGGAAGTAGGTGCTATTATTATACAATATATTGGCACCCAATGAAAGGTCTTGAAATCATGCCTAGTGAAGAACAGTTGCAGAAACTGGGTTTGTTTAGCTAGCAAATACAAAGACTGAGAGTGGACATGGTCTTTGTTTAAAAAATGTGAAGGACAGGGGCAGCTAGGTGGTACAGTGGATAGAGCACTGGCCCTGGAGTCAGGAGGACCTGAGTTCAAATCCAGCCTCAGACACTTGACACTTACTCATAGTGTGACCTTGCACAAGTCACTTAGCCCTAATTGCCTCACCAAAAAAAAAAAAAAGAAAAGAAGAAAATATGTGAAGGACATTTATGAGGGAGAGGGATTATTGAGGTCCTCTCAAATTATCTTAGGACACCTGTTTACCCTTTTATTTTTGCTGCTCTACATTAATTTCATGGTGATTTTCTTTCTGTTTGTGGAGGAAAACTGGAGAGCCTGGAAATTTCTGATCTACTCCACCATCTTCTGAGAATGTTCCTCAGTTATTAAACTTGTTCTGTGTGGACCTTGAAGGCAGAACTAGGAGCAATGGATGAATTTTTTGAATGGAGATAGACTTAAGCTTAATAGAATGAAAATCTAACAATTCGAAGTATACCAAGGTTGGAGCAGCTAGATGGCGCAGTGGATAGAGCACCGGCCGTGGACTCAGGAGTACCTGAGTTCAAATCCGGCCTTAGACACTTAACACTTACTAGCTGTGTGACCCTGGGCAAGTCACTTAACCCCAACTGCCTCACTAAAAAAAAAAAAAAAGTATACCAAGGTGAAATGGGCTACCTCAGTACATAGTATAGGTTCCTCTTCCATCAGGGCTGTAAAACAAAGGCTAGATTTCTGCTTGTTGCAATTATTTTAGGGGAGATTCTTGTTCAGATATGTAGTGAACTCAGTGGGCTTTGAGTTCCCTGTCTACTCTGAGATTCTAAATCTTGTGCATGATGCCTGTGCTGTGAAGAGGGAGTGTGCCACAAGTCAAGTAAGTTCTTGTCAATGTACTATTTATCATAAGCTCTAAATCTGTTCGAGGCTCCTGTTGCTGAGCAGAGAAGCCCAGCCTTTCTCTTTTTTATCAGTTCTCATGATTTCAGTAAGTAACCTTTTCTGCCATTCTGAAA
Organism: Dromiciops gliroides; assembly: GCF_019393635.1. Classification (NCBI taxonomy): domain Eukaryota; kingdom Metazoa; phylum Chordata; class Mammalia; order Microbiotheria; family Microbiotheriidae; genus Dromiciops; species Dromiciops gliroides. The sequence goes on along the minus strand of NC_057864.1, from coordinate 117,274,536 downwards.
ATAATAAAATATGTTCAAAGCCTTTCATTCACAATCTTTAAGCACTTGTTACATGAGAGTCAATATCAACTGAATGAGGAGTGGAAGTAGAAGAATCAAACATTTGACGTTAGGAGAAAACACAGAATACAGAATACACAGTACAAAGGTTATATTTATTGAAATACACAATACACATTGTTTAAAACAATGGCCAAAGTTTTTTTCTTCTTCTTTATAAAAATCTCTGAACCTTCTGCCTTTTTCTCATTTGTATTTACCAATTGACATTTATTAAGCACATACCAGGAGTTAGGAACTAGTATTACATATGCTATTAACATAAAAAAGACTATGCACATCCACATCTGTTTCCAACTTGCCACAATCTACTCAAGGAACATTTCCATCTAGACAAACATCCCCCTCCACCCATACCAAAAACCCTGAAAAAAACCCAAATCATACAACTAATAAAGTTTCTTCATCATTACATTTTTAAAAATCTCTGTAGAACTAATGAGATTGTTCTTGGGGCCTCTCTTCTTCCTTGTCTCCTTAGTCCTTGACTTTGCAAGCTTCATACTTCCTGGATATCATGAAACCTTTTTTGGTTCCCCCACAAGTAACCCATTATGCTGGATGAATTTCTTATCACCTCTTGCTTCCAACAGGCAAATCCTTGAGGGCTTTTGCTTTTTCATCTTGCATCCCACCTAATACCATGACATAAATAGATAGACATATATATGTGTATGTATGTGTGTGTGTGTGTGTGTGTGTGTATATATGTATATATATTTGTGTGTGTGCACATACAAATGCATACATATATTGATCTGAAAATATGATTTAATCATAATAGGGAACTTCTGGTATAGGAACTTGTTCCACTGATGCAGCTTGACAACTTATCTGTAAATTATAGTCTTCGATGCACTTAGCACATGGAAATTAAGTCACTACCCAACTAATCTGTGACAGAGGCTATATTCAAACTCAAGTTTTCATTTCACATACTTGGCATTCAATAAACATTTGTTGAATTTTAATATTTTGAGATGTGGCTGTAGTTTATGTTTTGATTATATTATTAATTTCATGAGTCCTCAGTGGCATCTATCTACAAATTATATCAAATTTAATCTTGGTAAGTTTTTCAATATCTATCAATTGCTCATTCAATAGTTACTTTTATCTTCCAATTTTAGGTTTCTTAAAGAACGGGTTATGTCTTATTTCTTCTCAATATATAATCAGCAGAGTCAATGTGATGTGGTGGATAGTGATCTAGAAGCACCTGGATTCAAATCCTGCCTCTGACACACAGTGACTGTTGTGGCCTGGCTAAGTCACATAACTTCTCTGGATTCTAGGCAACCCTCTAAGATGATAAATTGAAGAGCAGATGCTTGTTTGCTTTGGTAGAGGTTCCCAATATCCCAATATCAGTTCACTCATAGGTCTAGTTGTTAATATTTTATATCCAGGTATACACACACACACACACACACACACACATCAGATTTAAATTTTAATTTTCTTTGACTTCCTCCACCATTCTTTTTCTTTTTGCATAGATCTCTGGCAGTCTGGTGAAGAGACTCCTCAAAATAATGTTTTTAAATCTATAAAATAAAATACATAGAATTACATGTAAAGCTAATTATGTTGAAATACAGTTATAGATGGACGGACATAGATAAATCGATTGATCGATCGATAGATAGATAGATAGGTAGATAGATAATAGACCCCAGATTAAGAACCCTTGGCTTAGTAAATTCACAGAAAACAGTCAATCAGTGTTGTTGACTGCCATATATTTATATAATTTGAAATGGAACATTTTTAGAAAGATTTAAATAACTGAAGAAAAAAATGGGATTTTTTTTTTTTTGTGGAACTGAACTATAAAATTTCAACTCTCCACTTTCCTTAATGGGTGGAACAAATCTGAAAACAAAACAAAAAAAGGTTTTGCCCAGAGTATGCCTATCTCTTTAAAAGCATGTGTGAAAATTAACAGCCAGCTACCACCTCCCTATTTATAAGACTCTTCTTGCCCAGAGGCAAGCAGACAAAGAAGCAAAAAAGTACAGCTCCTGGCTTATATTTGTGACCCTCGCCAGGAAAAACAATCCTCAGCTCAGTAGTCTGTAATTTATTACAAATAGGTTATTAGAAATGATCAAGAAACCAGACTGGAGGATGGCAGTCTGAGAATGATGTCAGCCCAAGGAGTCTTTGCATCAGAGCCTTTTGTTCTGTCTAACCTGCCTAAGAGTAAAGGGAGAAATGAAGGAGCTTTATCCCTCATTATCACATCCTACTTCAGTGGCATCTTCCTTCTTGTTTCCTTCATGTCTAAGTTATCCTAAGTCTGTCTCAACTAGGCTCTTTCTCTTATATACCCTTCCATTAGCCCCTTGTCCATAAAATATCCTAGGATCTCTCCCTTCCTCTTCCTCCTCCTTGGCCTTGTGACTGTCTCTTGTGTAATTAAATAACCAAAAAAGAGGAGGAAAAGGATATGTGGGGCATATTTTGTAATCATATAAAATAGTAGATGAACTGCTTAATAGTTGGTATTTTATTAAGTTTTTCAACATTAATAATTATTTTTGTTTGAGTGTTAAAGGGTCTGCCATTGTTTCTTTCAATGACAATAACACACCATATTCATCTATATGCACTTCTGTTTATAAGGTTGAAAATTCTGATTAATCCTTTTAACATTGTAAAAAAAAGCCCACAAAATTTAAAGGTCACACACCTTGTATTTTATATTTTCTCTTCCCTCACTCCTATTTTCCTTCTCCCCTTCTCTTCATCCCTCCCTCTTTTCTCTTCCTTCCCTTCCCTTTTCATTTTCATTTCCCTTCTTTTTTCACCTTCTTCTTTGCTTCCTTTACTCACTACCTCTTCCCTTCCTTTCCCCCCTTCATCTTTCCTTCCCTTTCCCCTTCATTTCTATCAAAAACACCAAGTGTCTGTCCCTGTGTGCACAGTGATATATGAGGTGCTGTCCCAGATGGCCAACAAGTTGTTCTTCCCCTTGCTCTTGAGGACTTTATAGTATAATGTGGGGAAAATTAATGATATGGGAAGATTTGGAAAAGAAAGTGTAAAAAGTGCAAATTGATGGAGTATATACTACATACCCTTATGTACTAAGGTTATGCAATATAATATAACAGTAAAGGCCACATTGAATGCTTCATGAATGATATATATTACTGAATGAAGTTTTGAGGAAGAGTAAGACATGGGTTGCTGAAGGGGGGAAAAAGGGATTACTGTAAATATGAAAAAAATCAGATGTTTGTTTAGTAAAGCAGTTTGCAAAAACCACCAAGACACTATCAGGACTAACTACCCAATGACCTACCTTTGGCAGTAAGTTGACTGAAAATTTGAGATTATATTTTGGTGGTGGTTAACCTTCACCAAGCAGGAAGAGGAGGGGGTTACAAGTTAAGATGCCAAGGAGGAGCAAAAAAGTAATGAAATTCAGACTGGATCAAGCTTTCTTCTTCATTAACATGATGGTCAGAATTCTGATTTTCCTGGAGTAGAAATGCTGAGCCAGCAACTTGGAGGGAGAGCTGCTCAGTGGCAAAGAATAAAGCAACTGAACACCCCATGCTAACTCTGGTATACCTCACTGCTTTTTGGGCATCTGTGGAGTACACCACCCTCTAGGTCTGAGACCTAATTTGGGTTGTTACTGAGGCAGAACCTTAGCAATGGTTCTAAAGTTGGAATACAAGATGACAGAAAGAGACACAGGACCCAACTGGCCTGTCCCAAAGTTGTTTTTACAGTGCATGTCACGATTTCAGATGAATTTAGGGAGGAAAAGTCTGTCATTTAATAAATAACAAGAGGTGTTACGATACATTAAATTATCTAAGAGGCAAGAACAGATTTTTAATTTTCTAATGGCGGGATTAAATAAGATGATAGATGATAAAAAATTGTTCAGTTTACACCAAGAGTAAAAAGAAAATAATCTCCTGCTTATTGGTTCATTTTGTAAATTGAGATCAATGGAATTCTCCCAACAACAGCATGAAATCAATCGTAAAATAGCATATAATTCATGAATGGTATTGTAAATTATAGTTTGTGTGACAGTAATCGGTGAGGTTTCCATGCACTGGGATGCATTTCCTTGTAACTAACACATCTCTAGATAATGTTTGTAGATCCATTTCTGAGTGCATCTTGGAGCAATCTGTTTTTCATGTCCACAACTCCCTGTGTTTGATCTTATGCAAATGATGCAATCAAGCAAATGGAAAACAAGATGTAGGTGCTAGGGGGCTCCGACAAACCATGGCCTTATGTTTTCAGGATGTCTTCTCTCCCCCTCTGCCATTCACAGCACTCAGATTTGTGTACCTACTTACACTTGTTTGAATCATTACATTGCCCTTGAAAAGCCTAATCACATCCATAGAGAAATACTATCAAATCACTTAATGGAAGCCAAGAGTAGAGAAATTTCATTGTATCCCCATTTGCTTTTAATTTTAAGTTGGTAATTTTGTCTAAGGTTATAATCCCCATTAAATTTCTCTCTTTCTTTTCTGTCACCCTTTACCCCCCTCTTCTTTGGTATGTTCTCTTATCGACTGGATTTTATCACCTATCTCATTATTGTTTTTATTCTTTTCTTTTTACACACACTGGCAAATCTTATCCTCTGTTCCTTTAGATTCACCTGTTTTCTTCACTGATCACCTTATCATGTTTCACAACTAGCTTCTCAGTCTATGTACTTGTGTTGAATCCTACATTCTTAGCCTCCTCCCATCTCATAGTCTAGGCTCTCTTCCTGTCTCCATCTCTCATTACTCAAAGGCAAAAATGATATTTCATTCTCTGGTGGAAACACATTTAGAGTGAATCTTTTTTTTTTTGAAAAGTATCAAAGGCTTTTATTTATACATTCACGTGTGAATGGGCCAGCTCCCTAATGGAAATGGTGGTGAGCTTGGGATATGGGAACTCTTTTATCTCAACCAGCTGGCCCCTCCCTTCTTCCTCAGTTACAATTTTGAGTCAACACTGGTGCCAAATGCTAGACAATTGGAATGTAGTATAGTCAAAGGGGCAGCCCTCTAAACTCCTTCCCATGTGACCAGGATCATGTGATCCTGATTGCTGAGGAGGAAAGGAGCCATTAGTAAGCACTCTTTTCCCAGCTGAAATTCACCTCCCAGACATTCCCCAGACAACTTCAATCAGCTTTTGAGGGGGTCCCATATTTTCCCACAATCCCTACTCTTTATTTTTGACCATTGGGCCCCCTCTTAGTCCTCTGCTAACATCATGTTTGTGGTTTGAGTAACACACACCACCCCCCAGTGTCCATTCAGTACACAATTTCATCATGGATCTCAGATGTAGCTGTCAGGTCTCTGGAACCACTTTCCTTGGGGCAGTCTAGAAGATGTCTTCCTGCAGGGCACTTCTCCAGTGGACTCACTTCTCGGGTTTCAAATTCATTTACAATTAATCTTGAGGGTAATAGTACAACTGTACAAAGACATAAAAGTAAAACCAGAGGAAAAAAAAGTTTTGTTGAATAGATTTTCTACCTACTATTGTTTCTTACCTAGAAGTGTAAAATAAAAACTCTCACATGATATTTTAAGCTATTTTCGTTTGTGTGTGTGTATTTCTCTGCGATTTAGCATTAACAGCAAAAATGACAAATGTTTAAAGAGGACCTACTATGTGCTATGTGATGAGATTATGAAGAACCATCTGTCCTTTGCAGGTCCTTTGTGTTCTCTGACTTGAAGTTTCTCTCTTAATTGGAAAAAACAAGATACTCATTTGAGATGAGTAGTTATTGTTTGCTGGTAGGACATGATACTGTGACTGTGAGAGAAAGGGCTAACATGAAGTTCATCTATATTGGGGAGTCAATGGTTATTCTCAGTTTGACAGATGTTCTCAGAGTACTAATACAAAGGAAAAGTTTAAACTAGGAATTATTGTGGACAGTGTAGAGCTGCAGGGGTGGCCAGAGCAGAAGTGTCGGGATAGCAGAACCAGGCCATAAGTATTAAGTGGGCAGTTGGTAGTAGGCTGAAAAGAGATGACAAAGCCAAAAAAATGAACTTTTAATTGGTGGTCGAAGCAACAATTGTAGGAAATGCCACTGGATATGATGTGGAATTTAATATGGCTTTCTTATAATTTTAGAATCTCTGAGTTGGAAGAGACCTCAGGTCCAGTTCAGATATCCCTCTTATAATGTTGGTATAGCTTGTGCTTTCCTCCATTGGGAAGATATCTCTAGGAATACCTGAATTTGGTTCATTTCTATCTCACCCTGTGGGAACATTGGGACCCTGCTTGCAAGCAAGCTCCTTAGAAGCATTTTAACATTAACCATAGTATTATGAAATTTAGCAGTTAACATCTAAGTCTCATTTAGCAGGGGATAAGATAGGTAGAAACCATTTCTTCTTAGAAAGTCAATAAGTCTATTGCATAAACAGACTCATATCAGTTTGGGAAGGACTGTTTGAGGAAATTACTTTATGTGTAACAATAGCAAGCATTTATGTGGGGCTTTAAGGTCTGTAAAAATTTTTACATATGTTATCTTATTTGGTCTTCACAACAACCCTGTGAGATAGGGGCTATTGTTATCTGCATTTTACACATGAGAAAACTGAGGTTCACAGAGCTTAAGTCTCTTGCCCAGGGTCACACAGCTTTTGTCTGAGGCAGCATTTGAATTCAGATCTTCACTCAAAGTCCAGCATTCTACCCACTGTATCCCCTTTTCGTTGTTATTAGGTCATTTTTCAGTTGTTTCTGACTGTGACCTCATTTGGGGTTTCCTTGGCAGAGATACTGGAGTGCTTTGCCATTTCCCTCTCCAACTCATCCTCATCCTCCAGATGAGGAAACTGAGGCAAACAGGGTTAATTAACTTGCTTTGGGTCACACAACTTGTAGATGTCTCAGGCTGGATTTGAAGATTTGTCCAAGCCCAGTGCTCTATCCAGTGTGCCACCTAGCTACCTCCAATTAAAATCTTTTCAGTGCTTTATAAATATGTTATCATCATTAGTCCTCTTTTAATATTATATCTCCTCTCTACTGGATTGTAAGGCCACAACAGCAGGAACTATCAGTTTTTCACTCCAACCTCCTTAGCATAGAGAAGAAATAGCGTGGGCTTTTTTATTAAATTGTGACACAGTGGATAGAGTTACTGAGCCTGGAGTCAGGAAGACCTGAGTTCAAATGTATCCTCAGACACCTACTAGCTGTGTGACCTTGGGCAAGTCACTTAACCTCCATTTACCTCAGTTTTCTTATCTATATAATGGGGATAATAACACCTACCTCCCAGAGGTGAGGATCAAATAAAATAATAATTACAAGACGTTTAACTAGGTGCCTGGCACATAGTAACTGCTATGTAAATGTTAGTTATAATAATAATAATTGTTATTAAGCATTTTTATAGAAGTTTGGGGAAAGATAGGGATTAAGCACCTGAGAAGGAAAATAGAGCACCATTCATGTGTTTGGGATGTGGGGAAGTGGCAGTAACAGAACTGGGAGACTTGGGGCATTATACTCTACCTCATCACATTGTTTTTATCTGGCTAACAATACATGGAGGGCAAGCAATCTTTCTCATTTACAATCTTCCTTAAACAATGGTTTTTCTTCTTAGAAGTATCTGAGACCACTGTCCCTCAGGTCTCTTTGAGATAAGAAGCTCTGTTTTTGCATTTGGGGCTATACAGTGCCCACGTTCAAATGAAGACACCATTGTTCTGCCTGCTTCTGTACCTCTACGGTACATCTGTTGCTGTTACTTCCCAGCAGTTTCTGGCTATGCCACATTTCTTTCTATTGGATTTTGGAGTGCCCTTGTAATATTTACTTTCTCTACCATGCTTGCAGGTATCCCCATTTATCTTGGTGTACTGGAGAGAAAAGTCGCATTTGTGGGGTTTCTTAAAATGCACCAAGATCCTTTTCTCTGATAACACCCTTTAGTCTCAGAGTACTTGCAATGTAAAAAAAAATGTTATTTTTCTGCTCCTGGTGACCTATATGTTTAACCAATTAATTTTATTTTACATGAAAATCAAAGCATTCTTTTCTTATTTTACCTTTGTTATCGGTGTAATGTGAAATCTATTTGCCTGAATTAGGTTGCATTCCATTAATCTTTTTATATGTGAAATTGTAATGGTTCAAGGTTAATGGGATTTAAGCATAGTTGTACTTAAATTGTGGATACATTATTTCAGAAATATTCTGGGACATGAAAATATGTGTTAGAGATGAAGTATAAATGACACATGTCTCTGGTGCTGTTTTTCTGAGATGAAATTAAATGCCCTTAATAAGGTACTTGAATATAAAAATATATAATTATTGACCTAAAATTTTCAACATGTAGAAAATCTGGAAACTTATCTTGCCTTCAGAAATTGCTTGTGGTCAACTTTGTTGCATAGGCAAGAAGTGTGAGATGGACTTTGTTGCACAATTTACTTAAGGATAAGATTTAAATTTCTTAAGGAAAATTTTGCTAGAATTAAATCCTACAGTATAGCAGCTTATTAGTCAAGGTTATTTTTTTCTCCTCCCTGCATCCTCTTATTTGCCTTCTTCCTTTCCCTTCCTTTCTTTACTCCTTCCTCTCTCTTTTCCATTCCCTTTGATTTCTATTCTTCCCCCTTTCCTCATTCTCTACCATTCAATTTAGATTAATTTATAGTTTAAGAATTGCCCAGGGTTCTAAGAGATTCAGAGAAAAGTAGGTGCCATCATTATTCACATTTTATAGATGAGGCACCTAAGTCTCATGTTAAGGGACTTGTCCAGGGTCATACAACCAGTAAGCATCTGGGACAGGATTAGAACCCAGGTTGTCCTGACTCCAAGTTCAGCACTCTATCCATTGCCTTGCCTATCTTTCTGGTAGGTATACAACTTCCATTTTATTCTAAGTAATTTACATTTAGAAACATTTATAGTTCTTGAATGTAATCAGTTTGTTTGTTTCTTTCTTTTTCAGGCAATTTAACCAATGGTTAAAAGCACTAAATCACCATAACTTAGAGTTGCAGGTGACATTCAGCTTTAAAAGTATTAAATAGTCTTCTTTAGGCATAATGCCTTAAAACCTGGATGTGAAACATTCAATATACAAGGCAGTTCTCTAAGATACTAAAACAGAAAAGGTGACTCTGTACATTAGGAGGGGGAGCTTGCTTATCTGGGAGACAAGAAATCACAGTTAAAGTCTCTCTCCTAATCCTTTTTTTGGGCACTACTTGAGTAAAGGAGGACTTTTCTAGTTTGTCATAGAATCCACCTCAAAGGCAAGTCTCACAACTTAAACTTCTTGAATAGTTATAATTGTTTTTTCATGCTATGCTGGATGGGACTAGATGAGGGGGAGGAGAGACAGAAATGGGGGAGATGAGACAGAGTCAGAAACAGAGACAAAGAGATAGACAGACACACATACATATAAACACAGAGACATGCCTTTCTTCTCCCACCTATTTTACCAAGATGCTGCTCTTCTTTCAAATTCTAATATTTTTTTTTCTTTTCGAAAATCATGTACTACCATTGTATCCTTCAGCTTATATCAAGAAGAGCTATATCCAAGTCATTCTATTCCTTCATGGTTATACTATACACAGACACACACACATACGTATACATACACATATACATAGAGAGAGTTGTAGCTATGGTTATGTATAACCATACATAATATAGTATATTAAATATATCACATTTTATCATGTATATAATATGTAAATATTAGATCAGATATAACATATAACTGTAATAGCATATGAATAAACTCTATGTTATATAAATATATTATATATTAAAATATATTCATATAAAATATATGGTATTAGTATACTGATATACTATAGAAAATAATAAAACCATGTCATAAATTATTATATATTATTATCATGTTATGTAAATACAATCCATTACATAACAAGCACATGTGATATAGATTATTAATAACGTATATTATATGTACAATATATAATATGGCATGCTGTTAATGTACTATATTACATATTAAGTATATAATATGGTATATTTCTGATAATATATTATGCATTATTGTTAATATCATATATTATACATAGCTATACACACACACATATATGTGGATAATGAAACTCTACATACTGAAAGTGGTCCAACAGTTTTTGTATAGCTACATAGCTTAATAGCTTATTCTTGCCTTATTATTATAGCTGCATTATTAAATAAATAGCGTAGGCTTTTTATTAAATTGTATATATATTTATTAAATTGTATATATAATTACATATAATATATAGAGAACTATAATATAGTATATTAGTAAAAATAATAATATGTATAAATACCACTCCAGTATCTTTGCCAAGAAAACCCCAAGTGGGCACAGGGAGAGTCAGGCATGACTGAAAATGACTGAACAGCAATATATTATTATATAATAATTATTAATATATTTCATCTAGTTCTATATAAATCTATCATCTATCCATCTATTTATCCATCCATTTATTTATCTACCTATCTATCCATCATCTTTCTATCATGCATCTATCTATCTATCTAGCAATCATCTATCTGTCTGTCTATCTATCACCATTTCTGCTTTTGGGCCACTTTCAGTAAGTAGAGTTTATTTATCCAGTAATCTGTTGGAGCTAGGTGGCATGGTGGACTGGGAGTCAGAAAGAACTGTGTTTAAATCTTGTCTCAGATCTTTACTAATCGTGTGACCATGGATAAGTCACTTGACTTCTCAGGTTCAAGTTTCTTCATCTCTAACATGGGAATTATAGCACTTCACAGATTTGTGACAATGAAATGAAGTAATATATGTAAAATGCTTTGCAAACCTTAAAGTACTGATTATTATTTACGCCCCCCCCCCAAAAAAAAAGACAACTCTGGGAAATCTCACATGACCCTTTCAGTCAGTTCTCTTTTTCACAGAGGTTCGTCACTGTATCACACTGCTTTCCCTCTTCTGCCAGGGTACAGTTAGTTGTGGATTTGCCCAATCAAAAATGGCTTTTGATCCTCTACGTAATAAAAGAGTATTCTCTGCCTTCTAAGAGATACTTTTTTGAGCTTTTTAAAAATGACCTTGGCATAATAGAGTCTGCTTCTCCCCACCTCAAACACATGTTATCTGACAGATATATTTAGATGCTATATATAATGTTTCTGGTTTTTTTTCATAGACTTATTTCAAAAAGGGAAGAAAGAGTATATAATAGACCATCTTCCTTACAGCTGTGTACCTCTAGCTTGGCCTAGACTTAGGCTGACCCCAACGTGTATATAAGTATATTATAAATGCAGGAGTTCTAGCAAAGACAAATTAAGTTGTTTTAGCCCTAAGGGCAGCTAGGTAGTGCAGTGGATGGAACATTTGTCCTAGAGTCAGAAACACTTGAGTACAAATGCAGATTTACTCACTTACTAGCTGCATGACCCTGGGCAAGTCACTTATGTCCCTTTACTTCAGTTTTTTCTTCTGTAAAATGAGATGGAGAAGGAAATGGCTAACCACCCCAGTATCTTTGCCAAGCCCTTCCTCACTCAAAAAAAGAATCAGGAAGAGTCTAACAGGACTAAATATGATTAAACAACAAGAAGTTCCAGCATAGCCAGTATTCCTGGGAACAAACCAAAGCCATAGGAAATAGAATAACTAATGTTATATAGGATGTTTAGGTATATATACATACACATATACACACACATATATGTATGTATATGTGTATATATATGTATATATATGTGTATACACACACACATACACACACACACACACACACACACATATATATATATATATATATATATATATATTTCATTTGGTACTCACAGCCATGTGAATTAGGTGCTCTTTTCATGTCTACTTTTAGAAAGGGAAACTGTGAGACTTGCCTAGGGTTACTCAACTATAAAGTATCTGATGCAGAATTTGAATCCACATCTTGACTCTAAATCCATAGCTTTATGCACTGTGCAACTTAACTTCTGGAATTCATACAATACTATTCAACTCATAACTCCCTGCAAGACAGAGATTTAAAAAATACTGAAGATTGTATCTTTCTATTCTAACTATAGTAGGTGAGATTTGCATAGAATTTTATGGTTTATAAAGAATTATGTATGTGTTATCTCATCTGGTTCCTTTACCAACCTTGTAAGTTATTATGATATCATCAACACCTCTTGCAGGTGAACCAGGTTTAGCAAAGTTAATTGATTTGTCTATTGTCTCAGAGTTTACAGGTGTTTAAACAGGATTCGAACACAGTTTCCCTCTCCATCCTAACTCCAAGCTGTTGCTGTTAACCCTGCACCATAAACTATTCCTATATCCCACTTGTTATCTTCTTAATCGTCTACTTTGCAGCAGATTTTTGGGGAGAGAGCATTTTGCCTAATATATTCGACTAACAGAATTGATTTAACTATTTAGAATAACAGTCTTGCCCATCAAGAAACCAATCAAGTTTGTAAGATAAGGCTGTCAAACCAATAGTTTGTCTGATTTAACTATCCATGGAGCAGCTACAAGGTACTCCAGAAAAATCAACATCTGCATTTTATGATCATTTGAAATTCACTTGCCAAGTACCAAGTACTCAGAAGTAGTGTTTCCCCAAGCTGAGAAGCCTGAATCAAAACTACCCTGTTCAATAAATTCTGGTTTCATTTTTTTCCCTAGATTTAGCAGTGTTTACGCCACATCAGTTTCTGCTCACTGCATGCACGCTTGTTGGCTGTACAAACAGTTCCCAGGTCACCTTGTTTACAGCACAGCTGCCACCAGATAACATTGATGCCCCCATCTTGACCGTGTTGGATTCTAGAACTATCTATGTACAGTAAGTAAAAACGTTCTCCTTCCTGACGATCGACACACTGGTTTATGCAAGAATCCTAGTGAGTTCAATCAGGGAAAGGGTTTGTGACATAAAATTAAATTTATTGTGATTAAATGCATAGAAGTGATTAGTTTAGTGGTTCTGTGAACCTTTGATTATCACTTGCCAACTTAATTTCCATTTTTGTCTTTATGCAATCAGGCTAAACTACATATGTGCACAGTCTCTGTGCAAACTTCAATAAAAGAAAAAAAACTTGCAGGTTTTGTAACTTGTTTCCCTTTCTTTTCTTAGTTGCATCACCCCCAGTGTTTTGATGGCCTGTTGCACAATTAGTATTTTAATAAAAATATGAAGCACTATCTTTCCATTATGTCTGAAAATAAAAATCAAATATTTTCATGAAATTATAAACTCTCTGAACTTCTCACTGGCATTTGCAACACTCTAAGGTTGTAGAGGAAGGGCTAATTTGCACTAGTAGAGGGAGTTATTTTGTCTGGGACTTCCCTATACCAAAGAAATCATGGATGTGGGCTGGTCCTGATACCTGTCCATAAAATCTCTGAATGAGCAGGTATCTCAAATATCTTTCAGCCTGACCTGTACCTCAATCAGGAATCATGTCTGAAGCATCAACAAGTTGTCATCAAGCCATCCTTTACATATGTTAAGAACATTGTTAGTATTTTCATTGACTTCTTGTTTCCCATTACCATCCACTGAAAGCACATCTACCTGGCTTTCTGGGCCTAATATAAGCCAGACCTATCTTCTCTAATCTGATTTTATTCCTCATCATCCTCACTTTTCTTCAACATATATTTTGCTCTAGGATCAGTTTTCTCATCCCAGTAAACTGTCATGTGCATTGCTACCTTTGTTCTTGTTATCCTCACCTAGAATATCTTCCTCATTCACCTGCCTATTCAAATCCAACCCAACCTTCAATGTCCATACAGAGTCCCATACCTTCCTAGCCTTCCATGGCCATTCAGACTCACAGTGATTTCCTCTTTCCTCTGATCTCCAATAGCACTTTCAAAAAATTTCTCTCTCTCTCTCTCTCTCTCTCTCTCTCTCTCTCTCTCTCTCTCTCTCTCTCTCTCTGTCTGTCTCCCTCATATCTATCTACACACAGATACATGTATATCTCTCTCTTTATATATATATGTCAGATAATTTAGTATTATTTTTATATGATCTTCTGTTAGTTTCAATAATTATTTCACATATATTATTAGTCTTACCTCCATAGCTAGATGAAAAGTTTCTTAAGGTCAGAGACCATGCCTTTACTTTTGTATCCTCAACATTATCAAACATACCTCTGGTTATCTAGTGATCAATTAATCAATCAAACATTTCTTAAGTGTCCGCTATATGCCAGGCACTATGCTGACTGATGGGGATACAAAAAGAGGCAAAAAAATAGTCCCTGCCCTCAAGGAGATACAAGGCCAGTTAAATATAGGATAAGTAGGAAATAATTAACAGAGGGAAGGCACTAGAATTAAGAAGAGACAAGGAAGACTTCCTATACAACATGGGATTTTAGTTGGGACTTCAAGGAAACCAGAGAGGTCGGTAGTCCTAGTGGAAGAGGGATAATATTCCAAGCATGAGTACTTAACATAGTAGGGGTTCATTAAAGAAAACATTGCTGATTAAGTGCTTCTGGTTGTTCAATTGTTTTGTATCACTTGATATACAATTACACATTTGCCTGTGCCCTTTAAAAGCTTCCCATGGGGGCACCTAGGTGGTTCAGCGGATAAAGCACCGGCCCTGGATTCAGAAGGACTTGAGTTCAAATCCAGTCTCAGATACTTGACACTTACCAGCTTTGTGACCCTGGGCAAGTCATTTAACCTTCATTGCTCCACCAAAAAACCCCCAAAACTTCCTATATTGCCAGGCATGATGGCACATGCCTATAGTCCCTGCTAATGGGTTGGTTCAGATTGGTGGATCACTCGAATTTGGAAAATCTGCCTCGTAGTGGGGCTTAATCCAATCCAATTCCATCATTATTATGGTGAGTGCCTGGAATCGGGGGACGACCAGGCAATCTAAGGAGAGACGATCCTGTGCATTTCTGAAATGGAGCAGCAGCTCAAAACTTCTGTGCTGATCAACACTGAGATCCAGATTGTGAGATGCTGAAGCACTTCCAGCTTTCATGAGTTCAGGAGAGACAGTCTGAAACAAATACCAACACTCCTCCCCCAAAGCAAAATAAACAACAACAATAACAACTACAAACCTTCCAGCTTCATTGATAAAGTTAATAATTAGTGACAATGCTGCATTTCTCTTTTTCTAGGTGGAAACAGCCAGAGAAATTAAATGGAATTCTGGAACGCTATATATTATATATGGCAGATCATGAACAAAATGTTACAATTTGGAATGTCATCTATAACAGTACAGAACTTTTCCAGGATCATACCATACAACACCTCTTCCCTGGTACCAGATATCTAATAAAGCTGGCTGTAAGTTTTCCTGATTTCCCCTTTTCTTCCTTCATTCTAAAATAAAAGACAACACTGGTATTATGATTCACATTTTAAAATCACTCCATATCCTAAATATTAGTGTTGTTGATCCATTTCATATATATTCATTTGCTGTTATGCCAAATGGCAAAATAATAATCTGAATCAGTACGTTTTTCCAAATCTAATTTGGGATCATCAGGAATTATTTCTCTTTTCTTATTTGTAGAATGCTATAATTGTGGACGGCATTTTCCAAAATGCCTGGATTAATAAGGTCATTTCCCTGTGGAGCTTGTATTCATTTGAAAAACAATTCACACTATGAAAATTTAGATCTTATTTTTTAAATGAAGGTTTAAATGAGCCCCAAATATTTTAGATTATTTTTATAGTAGAGCTCCGATTACATTTCTATCTCAATAGAAACGTCTCTTGTTTCACAAAACCACAGCAACTAATAAATGTTTAGTGCTTTAAAACACACACACACACACACACACACACACACACACACACACACACACACACACACACACGATTTTTAAAAATGCAAAATAGCAGCTTTTTAAGAAGGTCTTTTAAAAGACCTTGATATCTTTGTGGAATTTCAGGGTAGTGTTTCCTTTTGTTGTTTTTTTTTTATGAAATATAGAACTTTTAAGTTTAATAGCACATCTGAAAATAACTGAATATAAATATGAGATTGTCCCTATTTGTTTTAAACACACTGCTCATTTTATAGCAATACCTATATAAGGATATTTGCTTTGATAAATGCCATAGAAAATATTCTGCTCTTGATTATGAATAAATTTACATTTATGTAGACACTGTGTATGCATTCATTTTACTTAACATGCTCTTGAATGCTCTAAATATTATACCACAAGAAAATAAACTATATTCAACTATTGTTAACAGTCTGACTTGAAACCCCCAAACAAGGGCATCCACAGACGTCATTGTAAAACCTGGATTCAAGTTATTCACTGTGCCTAGGTATTAAAGCACAACTTGGAAAATTGAAATACTCACAGACTCTTTGATTGTTTGGTGATTCCTTACCTGAAAAGTGAAAAGTAAATTAACCAGATATTTAAGAGCCAATACAGAAATCTACACAATTTACAATACATTATTAATTTCAGTATACAATAAAGCCTCAATTAGCTGGTAACCAACTGAGCAGAATTAAACAGAAATTTCTCAGCACTCTGTTATCATTAGGAAGAGAGAATGGACAACAAAAAAAAGTTGATATGATGGTTATTTGGAAAAAAAGAAAATTTCAGTGTGTCCTTGGGGATAAACATAGAGTCAGATCAGTCTACTTTGCCTTCTATGTCTGTAAAACCATGTGATAAAAGAAAGCATAATTGAGTGGAGAGTCAGGGTTCTAGTATGATTTATATGACTTGGATCATATCACTTTATTTACTGTGTTTATTACCTTTTACTGCAAAATTGGTCTAGATCATCTTTTATGGTTCTCTCTACTTTAAGACTGTTTTTCAGAATGATGACTTTGAACAGTACACTATTTTTTAAAAAATCAGCCATATATTCATATGATAATGGCTGTGAAGGGCATAGTAGATTTTAATAATAATAACTGAGACAAATAATATTTTACAATTTCAAAGGTGCTTTAAATACCTTTTCCCAGTTAAGTCTTCCAAGAAGCCTGTGAGGTACGAATTGTGGGTATCATTATCCCCATTTTCCAGATGAGGAAACAAAGGTTTTTGGAGGTTAAGTGACTCGGCTTGGTCAGTGTACCAAATAAAATATATTACATACTTAAGAAAGATTTGCACCAACTCTAAGAATCTCAAAATGAGTAGGGATCTTAGACATCTCCTAATCCAGTCACTATATGAATCAGGTACCTCCTCTTTACTTCCCCCCCCCCCCTTAGCTGACTTCTCTAGGATCTTAGGGCAGAGATTCTTCATCCATCTTCTCAGAACTTTTAAAAACCAGGTCTCCTCCAAAATGTAGAGTGTTCAGTTTCACTTTCTTTTTCCAAGAAAATCACTAAGGTGTGGTGATTCCTTTCTCTGATGATACTAAATGTTTTTACCCTGGTAACCAATTCCAATTTATTGCTCAGAACCAAGTACAGAATAATTGTTCCCTTCATTACTGTTTCTACCTTTTAGTGAATGCAATTATTATCAAGGTGAATCAAAATATAGACCAGATTATAGTATCATTGAATCTCAGAGTTAGAATGAGTCTCATACCTGAAGAGGAATTTCCTTTACTCTGGCCTCAACAAAAAGTCAACTAAAGTTTGCCTAATGATTAATAATTAAAAGGGCCCACTGTACCCCAGGGAAGCTCATTCTTGTTTTTTGATACCTCTAATTGTTAGGGAAATTTCCTTATATAAAGCTTCCATACATACATAAACATATATATATGTGTGTGTGTGTGGGTGAGTGGGTGGGTGTGTACCTGTTTACATATATTTGTATTTTCTACATTTCTCCTTGTTCTGTCTTCAGCGATATGGAAAAATAAGTCTATTCCCTCTTCTTTTCAGTACTTGAAAATAATTATCATTTTCTATCTTTCCTCTACCCCATTCTCAGCACTACCAAAATTCTACCAATTCTTTTATTATCCCAACTATTTAGTCCTCCCTTTTATAAACAATCATTATCTGACAGTGTTCAGGGTCTTTTATCCATCCCAATTACCCTTTGCATACCATCCATCTTGTCAATGTTTTCCTCAAAATTCAACACCCAGAACTGAACACAATACTTTTTTTTTTGGTGGGGCCATGGGGGTTAAGTGACTTTCCCAGGGTCACACAGCTAGTAAATGTCAAATGTCTGAGGTCGGATTTGAACTCTGGTCCTCCTGAATCCAGGGCCAGTGCTTTATCCACTGTACCACCAAGCTGCCCCCACAATACTTTTAATGTGGTCTAACCCTTACAGAGTATATGGAATTATCATGTCCTTCATCCTTTACCCCATTGTTCTCTGAACATAATCTGAGATTCACATATCACACTGTTGATTCATATTGAGTTTACAATCCTCTGAATTCTCCATGTTTTAAAAAATTAAAATTGTTTCCTATGTTTTTTTCCAGTTTGTACTTGTAAAGTTGATTTTTTAACTCAAATTAAAAGCTTTACATTTGTCCCTATTTTATATATATATATATATATGTATATATGTATATATATATATGTATGTATGTATGTATGTATGTATTTAGTGAGGCAATTGGGATTAAATGACTTACCCAGGGTCACACAGCTAGTTAAGTATTAAGTGTCTGAGGCCGGATTTGAACTCAGCTACTCCTGAATCCAGGGCCAGTGCTCTATCCACTGTGCCATCTAACTGCCCCTGTCCCTATTATATTACATCTCATTAACTTGCCTTTAGTGAAGAACATAGGGTCAAATTTTGTTTCCCAATTGTGTCATCATGGGTTATAGATATTTCCTTGCTTTGTGTTATCTATAAATTTGAAAAACATTCCATTGTATCTTTGTTGAAATCACTGATAAAAATGCAGGAAGTAAAATATGGATCTTGGGACATTACATGTTGATATTGCATCATTAATGGAACGGTTTTGGTCATTCATTGAGTTTCAAATTTATCAAAGTATGATTTTTCCCATCCATCTCTTTATATTTTCTACAATAACATGAGAGATGTTATTAAATGCTTTACTAAACCCAAAATGCAGTATAGTTATATCTCAAAAAGTCTCTCAAAAAGGAAATAAGGTTCACATGGCAGGACCTGTTCTTTATGAGGTTATGAGAATATGGGACCGGAATAAGCATTCATAGTGTCTACTTTCTGACAGGCACTATGTTAAGTGCAAATATTCCGTCATTTAATCCTTACAACCATCTTGAAGTTAGATGCTATTATTATTTCCATTTCACAGTTAGCAAAACAGGCAAATAACGCTAAAGTGACATATCTAGGTTCACATAGTTCATAGGTATCAGAGGCAAGAAATGAACTCAGGTCTTCCTGATTCTTGGCCCAGTACTCTATCCACTGTACTTCCAGTAGTCTCTCAAATCCCAGGAATTTTTGGTGACACTGAAATTGCTACTTTCTGTTTTAGATATTTGCTATTATTACTTTTTTTAAAAATTTATTTTTATGACTTCATTATGTCATCTGAGATTAGAGTTATGACTAAGTGCTTCTGGTCATCTATAAACTTCATAATTTATGTCTTCATCTGAGTTATTAATAACAATAATAACTGTTGAAAAGAACAGTACTAAGGAGAGATCCCTATGGAACTCCACTAGAGACATTTTTCCTAACTGACATTAGTCTCTTAATCATCAATATTCTATTCTAACTATTCAGCCACTTCTGAATCTACTTATCTTCTTCAATATCATTCTTTCTGCTTCTTTCCATCTTTTCTATGAAATATTATGAAGAACTTTGTTCAATAATTACTGAAACATACTTTTCAGATAAATAGTTCATCAGAATATTTATATCCACAAAAATTATGGTTAGTAGAGATTTTTGCCATGTATACATATTTACACACATATACATATGCATACACATATACATATGCATACACATATATGTATATGTGTGTATGTGTATATCTACATATACATACATGCATATATATCTCACAAGTTCAATCTGTAGAAAAATCTTTGGCTTTCTAAAAGTAGGAGATTAGTAAATTTACTCAGGGTTTATCATTATCAGTAAATTCTTAGAGTACTAACAAAGTTTTTGGGAAAATATCAAAGATAATCAGATGCAAGAAGGTAAACAGAAATATATTGTGTCACATTTCTAGCTTCAACATATACTGGTTTAAAGAAGGAATAGCATTGCATAAAGATGATTATCAATTTAGTAATATCAGAGAGAAATAAGTGCAAACATGCATTATTAACATTCATATGCATACTCCTATTGTGTTGTCTTCTTAATTTTTAAAATAATAATAATAATAATAGTATTTATACAGTATTGTAAGGTTTGCATACCATTTTACATGCTATATTATTTGATAGATGCCTCATCCCTACTTACTTTCCTTTTTTTCTTCTTGGTCAAAGATGATACTGAATGGTAACATCATATGCCTAATTCTGGGTTAGTGTTTGATAACTCCCCTTTGAGATTATATAGTGGGGCACAGGCAAGAAAGAGTCAGGCTGAAGAAGAATGTGTAGGTTGCCATTTGAGCCAATCAAAACCATGACAATTAGTCCATGAGTCCATTGGTAATGTAGAAGTATTTGACTAAGGACAGCTTGAATGTATTTTTCCTCATTCGTGATGAATTCAAGACACCTGATCCAGATTAACTGCATCCTTAGGTACTGAAAGAAAAGGTGAATGTGATTGCCAAACCTTTGTCCCTGTTATTTGAAAGATCATGAAGAATAGGAGAGGTATCATAGGGCTATAGGAAGGCAAATATTACTTCAGTTTTTCAAAAGTGAAAGAGAAAATGATCTGAAAATTATAGCCCACTGAGCTTGACTTTAATTCCTGGGAAAAGAATAGATTAAATTGGTAAAGAAATGGTTAGTGAATGTTTTGAAATAGAAATGAGTATCCCAGCGAGTCCACATAGCATCAGAAGTTAGACAAACCCAATTCCTTTTTTTGACAGGGTAACTAAATTAGTAGGCCAGGGGAAATGCTGTAGACAAAATTACCCAGATTTAGAGTATTTGGAATACCCAATGAAATATTTCATGTTTGTGGTATGTAAGGAGTGGAATCAAAGGAACTGGCTATCACTAAGTGAATGAGCTGGGATTTAGGCAAAGTTCCTTTCCCTAAAGTTTATGGACATCTGGAGGGGAGACACTTCTCTGTGGAGGCCTGTTACCTTCCTCTCAGGATCTCTTCATACCTGACTGACTAACTGTGAAGGTTACATCCACTGGGGTTTATTGAGTAGGCTTTGAAAGGCCAAGGATCCATGTTGAATGTAGTAAGGTAGCCTGATTTGAATAATATGCTCTAAATATTCCATTTGATCTGTATCAGAACACATTCTTCTGAGAACTTACCTTCTTTGGAAAAGGTGAAAAAAGGTAGATGAGATGTTAGTACAATTAATTCAGAAATGTTTAGATGGCCATATCCACCAACAAAAACTATTCAATACCTCCTTAATGCCAGACATTGTGCTATGATGAAACTTTGGGAAATGAGAACATCTGGAAGGGACTTCTGAAGGAAATGTCATTAAAATTGAACTTGAAAGGAGACAGAGATTACAAGAGGAAGACATGAGGATGGAGTATCTTCTAGGTAATGGAGAGATAGCATAAAGGTAGAACATTGAATATTGTGTATGGAAAACATAAAGTAGACCAAACAGGTTATAGTGTTAAATATGTAAGGGAGAGTAATGTATGATCAGTTTGGAGATTATGTAGGGCCTTACCTGATAGAGGAGTTTATATTTTGAGAGCAACAGGGAGCTATTGAGGCTTCTTGACTAGAAGGGTGACATAGTAATATGATTTAGGAATATCATTCTGACAGCTGTATGGAAGATGAACTGGAGGGGGTGGAGAATGAGCATATGAGAACAGTAAGAAATCATTGTGAAAGTCTAGGTAAGAGATGATTATGAAGAGTTATAGTAAAAACAGAGAGACCCACATGGATGTGGGCAATTTATTAGAAATCAGGGATAAGTGAAAGTGATTAGTTGAGGATGACGCTTTGCAAATCTGGGTGATTGGGGAAATGGTGGTATCTTTGATCCAAATATGGAAGTTAGGTACAGCTAGTTGTTACAATGACTAGAGCTTGGGTTGTAGAATCAGGAAAACCTGAGTTTGAATCCTCTCTAATACACTTACTAGCTATGTGACCCTGGACAAATCACTTCTCCTTCATTTGCCTCAGTTTCCTCATTTGTGAGATGAGGACAATAACAGCAGCTATCCCCCCAGGGTTGTTGTGAAGCTGAAATGAGAGAATATTGAATATTAGTTAAAGTCTATTGTTTTGTAGAACATTATGACAAATGCTGGGAATGATAGCCATTTTAGATTAGCCACAGTTCCTGACCTCATAGGTCTTACATTTTGCACTTATAAAAAAACAAAAGTAATACCAAAATTAGGGATGTCGATAAGACAGTGCTGTGGTCCAGGTATTCTTTGTACATGTTTTAGTTTCACCTATAATGATTATTTTTGGATGAATTGATGGGGAAAAAATACATGTATCAAAGATTCACTTTATGCCAAGTACTCTGAACACAAATAAAAAAGTCAAGACAGTTCCTGCCCTTAAGGAACTTACATTTTAATAGGGAAAGGCAACATTTATAGGGCTGTGGTGGTCAGAGAGGGCCATTTGGTAAGGGAAGCCAGAGGGATAGTGAGCAGAGTCATAAAACAGTTGATAGAGGTGTAGAAAGAAAGCAGTTGTGGAAGTTTCATCAGTAGGATAACCAGGGAATTCAGAGAAATGCTGTGCTGGAGGTAGAGTTCAGAGCCTAGTTTCTTAAACTGTGGGTTGTGACCACATATGGGGTTGGATAACTGAATGTGGAGGCCACGAAAAATTTGGCAACAGTAAAAGTTTAAGAAGCTTTGTTATATACCTATATACCTGGGGTTCCATAAAAATTTCTCTGGCAAAAAGTGGTTGCAAGTGGAAAAAGTTTTAAGAAGCCCTGGCCTAGAACACAGGAGCATTGTGGGAATACAGCCATATTGAAATTTCCTTTATATCTATGATGTGCATTTGTCAGGTTACTAGTTCACCTTCTTTTAATCACAGGTACATGTAAAAGAATGCTTACTAATCTCAGGGTTTCTCCAATTATCTCAGGGTATGTTATGACCTTTTCATTTTGAGTCATGGAGCAAAATCTTAAAGCCTTTAATACACACACATATGTATGTATATGTATATATAAAAACACAATCTATGTTATATATTATATCATGCACACAAATATGTACATACACACATATGTGTGTATATATATATGATACATACGTATATGTATGTATGTATATATGCATATATATATATATATAATGGAATAATAGTTTACTTGGGAGTCAATCAGTGGGAAAGAGGACAATTGGGAGTTAGTTAAATAATTATCACTGTCATAATATTTAACTCCTGTTCCTAACCTTGGTGAAACTCTGCCATGTTGCACTTTTCTACTCCCAACACCTTTCCCCCCCCACCAAACCCTACAAAAATGCAGTAAGCTAGAAAAGAAAAATGTTAGAGTTCTAATCCTTCTGGTTAGTCTTTGAACCTTTCCTCATGATAATTCAACTTTGCTATATGATCTCTCTTCCTTTTTAACTTCCTGGTTGACTTCCAGCATATTGAGACTGTACTTTGGAGGGTTTCTTTTTAACTAGCTGATAGTAATTTAAGCTACTGGAGGACATGCTCAAAAGCCTGGGAGGTGATTAGGTGTGCAATAAGAGTTTGGCAACATGCTCAATTGATTCTTCTTTATTTGCAAAGATTTCATCCCCAAGAGAAGGCAAGTTTATCTCTTACATATATATGAGTATATATAGTTAAGAATTAGAGAAAGCCTACAGAGGTTAATTAGGGCCCCAATCTCCATGCACTTTAATGCCCAGGCCACAATTTAACCCAGCTTAAACTTGTTAAAATCTAATGAAAAAATATTCTGATTGTCCATGAAATTCCTCTATTGTTACGATATGGAAAAGAGATTAGGCAGTTTTATTGTATGGTCTGTTGAAAAAAAAAATATATATATATATAATGTCATTACTTCCACTTATGTTGCCACTGTATGATGAAAAATAGTTTTGTGTTCTAATGAAAAAGTCACCAATTAAAAGAGAGCTGGATTTCCCTTATGGGGGGGGGTAAGTGAAGGTAACCACAAAATCCTTCTGTGTTAGAAGTATTAACATGCATTAACAAATGAAGGCTAAAGGACCAAATTATGAGGCGGGTAGGGGTGGGAGGGAGTAAAGGGAGGAGAGATAGGGTCAGGCAGAGACAGACACAGAGATAGAGATTTATATGCACAGATGTTTTGATTTTTAAAACATTACTTATTTGCTTTTTTTTATAAAAAAAGTAGTATCAGAATTTGTCTTCTCTGTTGTTTTGTTTTCTTAATACTTTTAGTTCAAGTTTAAATAAATTCCTTAGTGAAGATTTGAAATTAATACTATAAGTTATAATTAATTCCTAGGGAGTACTTAACTCATAGTTTAAATATGGTTTTAAAATATATTGATCATAAGTGTAGATATTTGCTGCTATGTCTTTTTTTAATACATTTAAGATAATCCTTTCACATACATTGAAATTTACTAAAGAAATGCTTATTCAGATAATAAAATAATGGAATTATTTCCCCAATACATCAACTTACTTTTTCATGCATTTCAGCTTATTATATGAATACATAGGGTGAGTTTCTGAATATTTTTTACACTTTAATTACCCCTGGCAGGATGAGCACATTAGTAGGCAACAGTATGGCATTGTGATCATTTTAAGTTTGTTAGGCATGTGGTGGATTTAATCTCATCTCGCACCTGAAACTCAAACGATTTGACCCTTTTAGCCATTAAAGATGCACTCAACAACTTTTATGTATTGATTTATGATAAATAATGTTTTATTCATTTTTCACATTTTATGTAAACTCTAATAACATGGTCACTCTACTGGAAATAAAAAGGAATTCTCTTTGGTTTTTCTTTCAATTTCCTGCAAAGTGAATTTGTTTGCTATAAAGTTGCACAGCATAGAGTTTGGGGTACTCTTTTCTTGCATGGTCTGAGAACAGTCTAATCACTTACCAAGAGACACAAGGTAATTTCAGTAATGATATGAAGACAGTAACGATATGTGATAGATATATGTATAATTCATAGAGTTGAGCTTTCTTAATAATATTTGTGGATGTATGGTCATGTCTTTAAATAACAAAACAAAAAACCTTAAAAGCTAAACTTAAACATTGAACCATAATCCTTTTCAGAGTCACCAGGAAAAGAATTATGGTTATTGTAAGCTGTTTGCTATCTAGCATAAGTTGAGATATCAAATGAAAGTTCCTCTTTATCAGTTTTCATTCGACCAGTTGAGCCATAGAGAACAATGCATTTATTTCCTTTTCTTTGGTATTTTAAGGCTTGCACAGGAGGGGGATGCAAAATCAGTGAGATCAGTATGGCTTTAACTGATGAGACTGTCCCAGAAGGTGTTCCTGCTCCTAAAGCCCAGTCCTATTCATCTGACTCCTTTAACATCTCCTGGACCAAGCCTGAATATCCGAATGGTAAGTGAACTCTTTTAGCCTCAAGTTAAAAAGATGATTAGTAAAGGTAAATTAATATTCTAAATGGCAGCTTATATGTGGTGCTTAATTTTTAATGATCATTTTAGCACATAAAATACCTGAGATAGTATCATTGTCTGTAGTTGGAGATTGTGGTTTTCAGGCTGACACATGATTTTAGTGGCTCAAAAGTGCTCCCTTTTGATAGTTCTTGTGTATTGCATCTCATTGTTTCATGTTTGCAAGAAAGAAAAAAAAAACACATAACAGAACAAATGAGGCCTCTCTAAGGATGCTGAAGAGGGAATGACATTGCCTTTCCAAATTCATTCTGTTTTGTACAATAATAAGTTACTTTGTTTTTTTAATGGTGAATGGAAGAAGGAAGCTTGTGCATGCATGGCTTTTAAATAGCTCACTATATCTGTTTCCATTTAAATAATTTACCATAAAAAAGACCATTTGAAATTCTCTTAAATTGCAATAATACTCTTAGAACTAGAAAAAGTCCATGTATTATATTTTTCAGCATTAAATGTGTGTATTCGTATTTAAGTTGAAGTGGAATTATATATTTTCTAAAAAATAAATTGAATTTCTCTTTGATAAGTTCAGATAATCAAGCCAGACTGTTAGGTTGTCACTAAAAAAAGATGTATTTGCAAATTCAAAGAAAAATGTTTTTAGAAATTTATTAAAACGTACCATTATTATGACATTATAATATTGTTTCAAATTGATAGAATTTTTGGAACAGGGTAAGTTAATTTTTTCTCCAGCTCAAAATTTAGTATTAGGTTTTGGGAAGGGTGCATGTTTACAGGCATGACTTTTTATGCTACCAAAACAATCTTAAATAACTCATCACTGGAAAATTTATGCAGCATCTTATAGCATTGTCCAAAAAAGGAAGAAAGAAAAAAACTGGTATTTTATTATTTAGTCTTATGTTTACTGTGGTTTTAATTAATCCAGCCATCTCAGTTTAATTAAGCTCAGTGGCAAATACGACATATATTTAGGGACACTGAGAGAGCTCAAATAATTAGAATGAGTGATCACTAGCACTATTGAAGTTATTTTCTATTTTATTACAAATTTCTTATAAGACATAAATGAGTGATCATTTGCTGCAAATATTAAATAATGAAATCTCATCCCATTCTACTTGCATAGCATTCTGAGCAATAGAGAGCAGTGAAAATGGAGATTATTGTCTCTTATTCTATTGCCCTATATTCAGCCAGCATGAATACTAATGGAGTTGGGATGCCCTGGAACTCTTCTTTCCAACTCCATTTGTACCACTTGCTCTAGCAAATTAATTCCCTCTTTCCCCCAAACCCTAAATACAACCCTACCACTAATGTGAAAGTAATTCCATCATTTTAAAGGGTTATAGATTTTAATTTCAATTTAAAGTCTTTGTTTCTTCCATTGAAGGCTATTAAATGCCTATTAAAAGTATGATCATTGGGCAGCTAGAATTTCGAAAAAGAAACAAGGTAATTGTCCTGTAATGGTCTAGTCTACTTGGATTTAATAAAATTCAGAAAATTTAGTGGGGTGTATTTTTTTAAAATCTCAAGAAGCATTAAAAGTTTCTGTACCTTTTAATGTATTTCTCTTCTTTCTACAAGTTGTTCATTTTTGTTTTCTAATTTGGGAGAATATTAAAAAATAAGAATGTTTGTATATGTATTAAGCCTTGGGTTTGATTATATATATATATATATCTCCAGACCCCTGTCTCAGATAGTGGCAAAAGGACATAAGCCTTTTTCTGTTTTGTTTGTAGTCCTTTCAGTGGTTTATAATACAAATTACATTTGAGATTGTGTACCCTCCTTATGGAGAACTGGGACTTTATATATAAGGTTTAGAGATCCTTGACTCTATTTTCTGCTATATGCCTAGATCAGAGTTAATGGGACTGGGTAGATTAAGATGCAGGTGACAGCAACTCTGTCTTCCACTTTCTGAATTCATTTGTGAATGGTAGTAAATTTGAAAAACAGAGTACCTTCCATCTTTAAGCTATCAAGAAGGCCTTCTTTTAATGACAACCACATATAAAACCAATAACTTCAATTAACCAATTTCAATTTTAATTAACCATTAAAAATAGTGGAAGCATCAGGTACACAAAATAAACCAAAAGGATTTGAGACAAGCAGTTCTATTTTACAATAAAGCAAAAATGTAGATGTGCCTTATCTTATAGCTGTGACTTAAAGCTTCTGTGTTGAATGGAGGAACTATGAGTAGAGGAAAGAGAAGAAGGAAACAAGAAGAGAAAAGGTTTCTAATCAGGGAAACAGTGGTTTGTCTCTTTTTCAATCTGGTCTTGTTCCCAGGAAAGGGTGAAAAAGACAATCTTGAGTCAATGTGGGAGTGGTACCCAAATTTTTACTTTGCTAGTTGAATGAAGTCATGGAGCTAGTTGAATGGAGACATCCACTCCATCTCAGTTATATTTAATGCACATTGATTCTTATAGACAAATGGGTTTCCTGAAATTATTAAAAGGAACCCAGCCTGCAGTTTCACTGGCATAGAGGGAACTACCAAATGAAGAAACTCCTTCTATCCCTGCAAATTATCACCTTATTATTATTAAATAACCCCAAAATTTTACTTCCGGTTAAGCTATTACAGTTTGTGTTTTAAAATACCTTAAAATATTAAATCTTAAAATTTTACTAAAACTTTTGGGACACATTGTTTTTATCAAATAAATTCATGTTTATTGTTTAGAAGTGTAATTAGTATTACACCAGACATTCCAGATTATATATTAATTTGATTATTTATTTAAGTATAGTTTTGTCACGTTCCATGAACCATGACAAAATTGATTTTGCCGATGTTCCTGGATGAGGTGTGCAAATCTTATTTCTATGAATATACTAAACTTTCTTTACCAGAGTGTCTCTCCCTAACCTCTACTTATCTTTGGATGTTTTATTTATAAGAATGTAACCTCCATGAGGTCAGGGACTGCTTTCACTTTTGTTTTTATTTACCCAAGGTTTATTAACAGTGCTTGATGCTTAGTTTGAGTCAGGATTCCTACCCCTGGTGGAAAAAAATGTTAAATTAGGACTCCTAGGACCTAGATCTGAATTCATACTGTTCTTGTTACCTGTGTGGCTTTTAGTCTAATTGCTTCATCTCTTTGCAACTCATTTTCTTCATTTATAAAATGAGAGGTTTAGAATTCATGACCTCTAAGATGCCTTCCAGATCTAAATCTCTGAATCTATACACTTGTTCATTAAGTTATAGAAGAAATTGTGTAGATTATGCTTATTACTTTGTGCAGTCTCATGGGTAATCAACAGAGGCAGGCTCCCCTCAATCCCAGGTTTTCTACCTTCATGACCCCCAAAGTTTTGGGACTTCCCAAATTTCTCAGATGTTATTTTTTATGGAAAAAAGAATACCCCTATGAATGAAATTGTATGCCTATCCCCAAAGTTATCTTCTTTAGAAAAATAACAGGGTTTCTTGCTTATTTTCATTGAAATTCTAGAATGTTCATCAGCAAAAGACTGTTTTCTAGAAAGATGTTCTAAAACACCTGAGTACCTTGGGTACTTTGGTAGATCCATTATTTCATTGTTGTGTATCTTCCTTTCACTAATGCAGTCCCAACCATACTTTATCTTCCTGTGTAATTTGTTTTGTCATTTTTCCCATTCATTCTTCTCTGAGGACCTATGAGATATATGGAGAGTCTTCCTTTTATTCTTCAAATATTTCTAGGAGAAAACAGTCTGTTGTCTTTTGTTATTGTCACATGACTCTTAGATCACCTCCTTTTTTGGTCATACATGTCACAAGTAGGATCATTTTCATTAATTCTTCTACATAATTAGTCATTGGTGACATGTAATCTATCTAGTTCATCATGAATATTTTCCTGTTTGTGTTATGTTTAATTTTAATTTTTTTGAGTATTGTATCCTTATGCCTGAGCCTCACTTTGAACATTCATAAAATATAGGTCACAAGCTGACATGGAAGCATAATCAATAAGGATAAAGGACCTCAGTATACAGGCAAGAGCTGGTATTCCCTCTCTGACCATAGAACAGCAAATAATTTACTAGTTTGCTTTTGATCCAAAGCCTTTACCAGGCCCAGGAGAAGACATAGGCTTTTTTTTTTAATTCTCTGTAGAATTTGGCAGGAACACTCTTACTAAATTATAACAACTCTCTTGATTCTCTTCTGACATGGGCTATATACTAACTGTATATCATCAAATACAAATTGGGCATTTTCACCTGAATGTCTTGTAGGCATCTCAAACACAACATATCTAAAAGAGAATTTTTATTTTCCCCTGAACCCACTTTTCTGAACTTTCCTACTTTTAAGGATAACATTAACCTTCTAGTCATCTGGGTTTTCAATCTTAGAGTTATCTTCAACTCTTCTTTCTCTTTCACTCATTCATATTGAATACATTGCCAATTCTTGATAATTCTAACTCTACAACACTGCTGCCATATCCCCTTCCCTCTACTCATGTGGCTGCAACCTTAGTTCCAAGTTCTCACCACTTCTCAAAATTCTATTGCACTAGCCTCCTAACAATTCTAATTTTTAAGACTTTCCCCTTTTCAATCCATACTTCATACACCATCCAATGTGATATTCCTTAAGTGCAGTTAAGACCATGTCACTTCTCTACTCAAAAAATCTCAGTGGCTCCCTGTTGCAGCCAGGTGGCTTAGTGAATAGAGTGATGGGCCTGAAGTCAGAACATTTGAGTACAAATCTGGCCTCAAAGACTAACTAGCTTTGTGACTCTAAGCAAGTCACTTAACTTCTGTTTGACTGTTTCCTCATCTGTAAATGCACCTTGTGGATAACAGTATTCTCATTTCACCACAACTTTACCACATTTATCAGACCACAAATGACACAAGGGAAGAAAAACAACAATTACATGCCAGAGTCTTTTAGATGAAATCCATAATCACTAAAAAAAAGGTGAGTTTATCAGAGAGCCCAGGTTCAAATCTCACCTCTGGTGCTTACTTTTTATGTGATCATAGGCAAATCAAACAGTCTTCCTGGTCTTCATCTTTTTCATCTATAAAAATGAGTGAGTTGGACTAAATTGCCTCTGAGGTTCCTTTTGCCTCTAAATTCATGATTCTGTGATCCACATAGGAGAAGTCCAATAGATGAACAATGCATTTTTATAGCCTATGGTATGAAGTTGAATAGACAATGCATAGAGCTAGTCTGTTGATCTTGACCAGACCTTGAGGCTGGATGACAAACCAGATTCAGAATTGCTTAGGAGAATTTACGAAGTCATGTAGTGCTTTTAATCTTTCCAAAGCTTCTCCTTGAAACAAAACCCATTTGCTTAATATCAGTCCACTTTAGCTTATTTTGTATGACTATGTGTCATGGCACATTACAACCTCTGATGAATTAAAATTGTGGGCAACTGAATTGAAAATGGAGAGAGAGACCATGTGTGATATATTCATCCATACATATAAATACATACACACATATCTATGTATGTGTGTATCTGTCTCTGTATACATCACCCATTCAAGGCATACCTTTCATTTTCTCTTTCCTGTAGACCCGAATAGACCTCTGTTAAAGGCCCTAGCCTTCTCTGTTGACTTGTACAGAACACATACTACCTAACCTGTAAGATCTACCTTCTGGAGTCGGGCTTCTAGACCTACATCAACAACCAAATGCCTACTTTGAAAAGCTGCTCAAACCATAACATGAGGGTTCTGAGGGGTGCTATAGTATGCTCTAAGAGGTGGGAGCACTTCAGATGAAGAAAGCTGTTGATTAGAGGCTTGCAATCTCTGCTAAAAATAAGGAAGACCAACTGTCCTTTGATTTGAGGTTCACACATGCAAAGTGCACTTTGATTGGGAAATCTGAACTTTCCCCTAGTATAAACTTATAAGAACAATCCTATAGCTATATGTAGATGAATATATAGAGAGATAGAGATAGTGAGATTCCAGGCCAATCCTACAAGTTGGTGAATTAGCTACCTAAATATGAAGAGATTTCAGGCAATACTGTTAACCTTCTGTCCTCCCCTCCAAATATCTTGATATTTAAGGAAATTTTACAATTATAAATGTATTCTTTGACTTATTCATCTCTTAGTTTATCAAAAAGTAAATACCCTTCAGCGTGAAAGTTTATATGTGCTGATGTTTAGCTTTAGACACCAACACAGTTCTAATATTGCATGCATAATTTAAGACCATCCTGGAACTGGTAGAAGCTGAGCAATGGTACAATGAGGATTGGTTGGGGAAAGGAAATTTCTGTAAGATTTTCATCAATTGGCAGCATGTGGTTATGTATTCTGGCTGGAAGTTGGTAGAATGAAGCAAAGGAGGGGAAGGTCCCTGGTTTAGTCATTAACTCATTTCCTATGCATAAGTTTGAAAGAGTCTTCCTTATTCAGTTTATATAGCCATTTGGGAGGTGTGCTGATAAGGGGAGATACTTTTCTAAAACTAATTTCTGCCAGACTTCTTTTGTCAACCAATGAAACTTTTCCTCAGTAATTGGTAACATTGTATTTATCAAATGTTATGCTATTATGTTTATTTCCTTCTTTATGTTATGTACTTAATGTACTTCACTGATGAAATTTTCTATTTTTAGCTTGTACTAATTTGGAGTATAGTTTGAGTTCTGGTACTGAGAGCCCCTTCTGCTTCTCTTAATTTTCCTTGATATTCTTCCCAAAATCGTATTCCTGTATCAGGGTTTCTCAACTTTAGGACCATAAGCTTTTAAATACACACATACATATAAATTGAAAACTCTATTTCAATATAATTTATTTCCTTTGCAATCTTGTGTGCTTCATTTTCTGCATTTAAAAATATTATTCTAAGAAGAGATACATAGACTTCAGACAAACTCTCTCTGGCCACTCCCCCACCCCCACACATACATTAAGAATCTTTTTCAGCAGAGCCAAGATGGCAGAGGACAGGCAGTGACTCCTCAAAGCTCTCCTCCAAATCCCTCTAAATTCCTTCAGATTATTCCATAGGACAATTCCTGGAGCAGTAGAACCCACAAAAGGAAAGGTTGAGATAATTTTACAGTCAAAGACATCTTAGAAGGTCGGCAGGAAAGGTCTGTTATGCCAGGGTGAGAATAGAGTGTAGATCAGGGTGATACCACACAGACCCAATCCCAGCCCCAAAGAATCAGGCCTCTAGAACCTTGGAGTCAGCTGAGGCAGTGGCTACTTCTGGAACTCAACTCATGACTGGTAAGGGGGTTGAGTGGCTGGCCAGGGGGAGATTGCGGGGTTCTCTACTGGTGCTGAGGCAGGGCTCTGCTGTGTTGCCCATTCTCAGAACCAGGAACCAGTCTTGAGTGGTGGCCCAGGTTGGGGAGGGGCACAGGCACTACAGAGCTTGCAACTACAGTGAAACAGAATTCTGTTCCTGGGTTAAAGAACAAGGAGGCCTGTGGTTACTTTTAGACCAGAGCACAGGCCAGTGGAGTGAATAACATGTTTCTTCTTAAATCATACCACGTGGGACCCCCTAAAGCTTGGGACAGTGTGCCCTGGAAGCAGTGCCCCACTTTAAAAAGAAGTTAAAAATCAAGAAATAGGCTGGCAAAATGAGCAATCAGAAAATTTTGGATGTTAGAAAGTTTCTTTGGTGACAAGGAAAATCAAAATATATCCTCAGAGTCAAAGACCCTACATACAAAGCTTCCAAGAAAAATATGAATTGGTCTTAGGCCATGGAAATGCTCAAAAAGGACTTTGAAGATAAGCTAAGAGAGGTAGAGAAAAAATGGGAAGAAAATTGAGTGTGATGCAAGAGGGTCATGAATAAAAAGTCAAAAGCTTGAAAAGCCAAATGGAAAAGAAGATACAAAAGCTCTCTGAAGAAAATAGTTGCTTAAGAATTAGGATTGAGCAAATGGAAGATAATGACTTTATGAGAAATCAAGACACAATAAAGCAAAACCAAAAGAATAAAAAAATGGAGGGCAATATGAAATAGCTCATTGGAAAAACAGTTGACCTGAAAAATAGATCCAGGAGAGATAATTTGAAAATTATTGGACTACCTGAAAGCCATGATCAAAAAAAGAATTTAGATATCATCTTCCAAGGGATTGTCAAGGAAATTGCCCTGATATTCTAGAAGAAGGAAAAACAGAAATTGAAAGAATCTCCTGATCACTTCCTGAAAAAGATACCCAAATGAAAACTCCCAGGAATATTATAACCAAATTCCAGAGCTCCCAGGTCAAGGAGAAAATTTTGCAAGCAAACAGAAAGAAACAATTCAAGTATGGTGGAGCCATAGTCAGGATAACACAAGATCTAGCAGCTTCTACCTTAAAGGATTGGAGGACTTGGAATATGATGTCCCAGAGGGAAACAGAATTGGGATTACAACCAAGAATCATCTACCCACCAAAATTTTGTATAATCTCTCAGGGAGAAAAGAGGGAATTCGATGAAACAGAGGACTTTCAGGCATTTGTGATGAAAAGGCCTGAATGGAATAGAAAATTTGACTTTAAAATACAAGACCCTAGAGAAGCATAAAGACATAAACAGGAAAAAGAAATCACAAGGGATA
Organism: Dromiciops gliroides; assembly: GCF_019393635.1. Taxonomy (NCBI): domain Eukaryota; kingdom Metazoa; phylum Chordata; class Mammalia; order Microbiotheria; family Microbiotheriidae; genus Dromiciops; species Dromiciops gliroides. The sequence continues at coordinate 117,240,141 of NC_057864.1, read as the reverse complement.
TTAAAAGGTTAAACTGTTTACATTCCTTCATGATAATATGATACTTTTAACTCATAAGAACTTTCTCATTATTAGGGCAGGTGGATGGAGTTTATTTAGACAGAGTGCACAGGTATGATTTGAATATGAAGGAATGATATCTTTAAACAAAAAAATTCTATGCTAAGATGGCTGAATAATAAAGCAACCCACTACAGCTCTCCCATATTTCTCCATTAAACCAATATAAAACTGCATCTGAACCATCCTAGGAGCAGGCCTACCAGCCTAGCAGGAAAGTTCTGTCTTACCTGGGTGGGAGGGAAGTGAGGTCCAGAAGCAGCAGCAAAAATAACAGCTTCTGAGATAACAGCAGGGGCCTGTAACAGACCTCTGAGCCTAGGGCAAATCACCAGGGAGGCTCCGCTTACAACCTCACTGCTGAACTGTAATGAAACACTACCCAAGCAGGCCAACAGCAGATTCCTACCCCCTGTGACCTAGAAGAGAGACTATTTCCAGGGCAAACCAATCCCAGGGACTCTGCAGATCACAACAAAATTACCCTTGTAGGGCCTGCTAGCAGAGTCACTGGTTACCATAGCAACCCAACAGCAAGGTACCAAATCTGGGCTAGACAATCAACCAGATCATTCCTCCAAGGCCATCTACCCAAAAGACTTTGGTAACTTTGATAACCCAGTATGTTACTAAAACCTGAACCCTAGTGAAAACCACTGATCATACCTGAAACATCAGCACAAACCTCGGGATATTTATAGGAAGTGAGACCAAAGTGATATAAAAATATCAAGGCACAAAAGTGAGCAAAAAAAAAAAATGAAAAAGGGGCAGCTAGGTGGTGCTGTGGATAAAGCACCAGCCCTGAATTCAGGAAGACCTGAGTTCAAATCCAGTCTCAGACACTTGACACTTACTAGCTGTGTGATCCTGGGCAAGTCACTTAACCCCTATTGCCCAGCAAAAACAAACAAAAAATGAATAAAAGCTTAACTATTGACAGTTACTTCAGTGATAGGTAACATCAATGCACAAATATAGAGAACAGTAACAAAATGGAGGCAGGTGAATCTTCAAAGAAAAATAGAAATTGGTCTCATGCCCAAATTGAATTCCTGGAAGAGCTTAAAAAGAATTTAAAAATTCAAATTAGAGGACAGCTAGGTGGTGCAGTGGATAGAGCACTGACCCTGGAGTCAGGAGGACCTGAGTTCAAATCCAGCCTCAGACACTTAACACTTACTAGCTGTGTGACCCTGCGCAAGTCATGTAACCCCAATTACCTCACCAAAAAAAAATTAGAAAAACAGAAGAAAAATTGGGAAAAGAAATACAAAAAAATTAGTGAGGAAAATAACTCTCTGGAAAACAGATTTAACCAAATGGAAAGGGAAATACAAAAGGACAATGAAGAAAATAATTCTTTTTTTTTTTTGGCTGGGCAATGGGGGTTAAGTGACTTGCCCAGGGTCACACAGTTAGTAAGTGTCAAGTGTCTGAGCCCAGATTTGAACTCAGGTACTCCTGAATCCAGGGCTGGTACTTTATCCACTGCACCACCTAGCCACCCCAAGAAAATAATTGTTTAAAAAATTAAAATTGAACAAATGGAAAGTAATGATTATATGAGACACCAAGATACAGTAAAACAAAATTCTAAAAAGCAAAGTATTAGAAGAAAATGTAAAATTTCTCATAGGAAAAACAATCCTAGAAAATAGATTCAGGAGAGATAATATAAGAATTATTGGACTACCTGAAAGCCATGACCAAAAAAAAAATCCTAGACAATATCGTTCAAGAAATTATCAAAGAAAATTTCCCTGAAATATTAGAACCAGAGGGCAGTATAGAATTAGAAAGAATCCACCAATCACTGCCTGAAAGAGACCCCAAAATGAAAACTACCTGGAACATCATAGACAAATTTCAAGGCTCACAGATCAAAGAAAAAGTATTACAAGAAGTCAAAAAGAAATAATTCAAATACCATTGAACTACAGTCATAATTACACAGAATTTAGCAGCTTCCACGTTAGAGAATCACAGGGCTTGGAATATAATATCCTGGAAGGCAAAGGAGTTAGGTTTACAACCAAGAATCACATACCTAGCAAAATTTAATATATTTTTTCAGGGGAAAAATTGTATATTTTTTTAATTTAAAAAATTTTTTTTTGAAGTAAAAAAAAGTCAAACTATATTGTTTTTTTAATCAAACCACTAGGAAAATATGACATAGCCTTGAAGCCTGAACAGGAAGGCTATGTTAACTGCATTCAGTAAATAGTTGGTATAAAGAAAACAAGATCTTTTCCAACATAATGCCTTGTAATCACATGAGTTTTAACTGACAGTGATACCTGGGTAGTTGGTGTCAGCTGCCTCCTGTACTCCGGGGTAGAAAAATGTTCTGCCTTGCAATCTGCTTATGCCCCAGAAGTTTAAGTTATCTTCCTACCCTTTCCTGTTCTCAGAAGCTCCTCTTAACTTGCTACTGTTGAAGAGGGCAAATCAGCAGGACGAGGGTCACATATTTTTGTCCTTTGGGGAAAACTAACTTTTCCCCAAACCAGTCATCTAATATTCCCTTAAGCAAGAGACTTAAGATTGCTCCACAAGAAAAGAAGCTTTCCTTGGCCTAACCTAAAAATGATTTCATGTTAGTCTCAAAAGTATACTTTAACTGAAGTGTTGCCCTGTGGTACCTTCCAGAAGAGAGAAAAAAGGTAACCTGAGTAGCAGTGCCAGAGAAGCTAAGGTAAAGGAACCAGCTTCACATGCTTGGTGGGAGATTTCCCTCTTATGCTCTTGCTTGGTGTCCCAGCTGAAAGCTGTCATGAACACTGTCCTCATCAAAGGAAAGACGACCCAGGAGCTTCTCAGTGTTTTAACCCAAGTAACCCTCCTTCCCCAAACTGCCCTCTGAAAGTCAGGTTCTTGTGCTGGGGAAAAAAGTACAACCGTGTTTCTCTTTTCCAGTCAGTAGTGAACTTATGACTGCTGCTTTATGGTATATGGGAAATGGCTGAATCAGGTAGACATGAAGTTGACAGTAAACAAAAGTGGACAGCTGCTGCAGGGCTTCATACTAGATGGGAAGTAGGTTGGGGAGAACTGCTAATTCCCACCAATGCAAGGGGCTATTCCAGAGTTCAGGAACAGAATACCTGTGAACCAGCCAAAAGCCATCAAGGGCTCCAACAGACAGAACAGGGGGCATCTTCACTGACAGGACAGGCCTGGGTACTATTAGCCTCCCACACTACCTCCAATCCAGACCTGAGAACCAGTTTCTTTCATTTCTTCACCTATGGGCTAAAACATACAATGGAACCAACAGAGTCCAGAGGCAGATGCCAAATTCCCATAAAGATTTTCTCAAACTTGCTACAGCCTCCATTTCTTCATTTTTAAATTTTCACTGAAAGGTAAAAGTTTCCATACATTTTTAAATGCAGACCCATTCTCCCACCCTGATGACTACTGACAATGACTCTATTTTGCAATAGATTCCAGGGAATCCTTCATCTTCTTGGTCATGGTGGGGATGAGTTGCATGTGGTCATCAACACATTTGGTCACACAGGACTCCAGCTGCCTCTTCACTTGCTGTTCCTTGCTCCCAGCATCCATCAGGTCTTTGGCTTTGTCATTGCAGTGCATGGTGCATCAAGCCAGACAGTCCTGGAATTTTTCTAGTTTGCTGGTCACAAGGGCCTTGCTTGGGCCAATGGTGCATGGCAGCACTCAATGCACTGATGAACCTGCTGCGTGGAGGCCTGGGTATCCTCACAGCAGCTGGCACTGCATTGGAACATGGTACCCTGCATTTTGAGGATATTCTCCCACTCCAGCCCCTTCACCATGGTGTCCACCGCCTCCTGCACTCGCAGCTGCTGCAACTCTGCCACACGAACCCCTGGGCCCTGTTCCCTGCCCAGCTTGGCCCAAGCACCCTACCCTGGCATCCACATGGAGGCTTTTCAAGCATTTAAGATTAAAAGGCTAGAAATGAATGAAAAATTGAATTCCAAATACAAGCTTCAAGAGAAACATAAAAAGATAAAAAAAAAAGAAAGAAAAATTATAAGAAATTTAAATAAGGTTAAACTGTTTCTAGTTCTATATGATAAGATAATATTTGTAAGTCTCAATAACTCCTTTATAAGAGAGCAATTATTAGAGCAATTAAGAGTATATGTAATAAGGATGTGGCCATAAAGTAATATTGAAGGGATGATCATTTTTGTAAGTCTTAAAATTGTACTATAAGAATAATTAGAATGAATATATGTCGACAGAGAATATGGTCTTAAGGTGACATTGATGTGGTATGACACCCCAGAAAACAAAATAAGAGAGTAAAAACAAATTGAATGGAAGAACATCAGAGTTGACTCAAAGAGGGAATAACAAACACTCAGTTGGATATAGAAATCTATCTTACCCTGTAAGGAAGTTAAAAAGAAAAAAAAGAGAGACAGTGATAATAGAAGGTAGATGGGGAACTGATACAAGGATGTTGAGGAAGGCCATGATCATAAGTAAAATGATGGTGAGAAGGGAGAGGGTTGGGGGTTCAAAGTGAAAGAGATAAATAGGTACAAAAATGGCATGAAGAGAAATAAGCAGTTTGTCATCATAATGATAAATGTGAATGGATTGAACTCACCCATTAAATGGAAGCAAATAGAAGAATGAATTAAAAACCAAAATCCTACAAGATGTTGTTTACAAGAAACGCATTTAAAGCAGAGAGATACACACAGGGTACATGTTGAAGGCTGGAACAAAATATATTATGTTTCAGCTGAAGCAAAAATTAACAACAAGGCTAACAATTATGATTTCAGACAAAGCAAAAGCAAAAATAGATCTAGTTAAAAGAGATAAAGAAGGAAACTATATCTTCCTGAAAGGTACCATAGAAAATGAAGTCATATCAATACTTAACATATATGCCACAAATGGTATAGCATCTATATTTTTGAAGAAGTTTAATGAGTTACAGGAAGAAATAAATAATAAAACTATCCTAGAGGGGGACCTTAACATTCCCCTCTCAGAACTGGATAAATCTAACTAAAAAGCAAATAAGAAAGAAGTTAAGGAAATGAATAAAACTCTTGAAAAATTAGATATGATAGATCTTTAGAGAAAATTGAATGAGAATAGAAAGGACTATACCTTCTTCTCAGGAATACATGGGGCATACATGAAAATTGACTATGCTTTAGGGCATAAAAAACCTTTCAACCATATGTAGAAAGGCAGAAATTATAAATACATTCTTTTCAGATCACAGTGCAATAAAAATTACATTCAATAATGGCAAATTGAAAGTGAGATTAAAAACCAATTGGAGGGGCAGCTAGGTGGCATAGTGGATAAAGCACTGGCCCTGGATTCAGGAGAACCTGAGTTCAAACCAGCTACAGACACTTGACACTTACTAGCTGTATGACCCTGGGCAAGTCACTTAACCCTCATTGCCCTGCAAAAAAACAAAACAAAACAAAAACCAATTGGAAATTAAATAATTTTATCCTAACAAACAAGTGGGTCAAAGAACAAATCATAGAAACAACTGATGATTTCATTAAAGAAAATGACAATGATAAGACAATGTATCAAAAATTATGGGATGAAGCCAAAGGAGTTCTTAGGGGAAAATTTATATCCCTAACCACTTATAGCAATAAAAGAGAGAAAAAGCATATCAATGATTTGGGCATACAAATAAAAAGCCCTAGAAAATGAACAAATTAAAAGTCACCAACTAAATACCAAATTGGAAATCCTGAAAATCAAAGGAGAGATTAATAAAATTCAAAGTACAAAAACCAATAAATTAGTAAATAAAAGTAGAAGTTGATTTTATGAAAAAGGCAATAAATTAGATAAACATTTGGTTCATTTGATGAAAAAAGAAAACCAAATTACTAGTATCCAAAATGAAAGGAGTGAACTCACCACCAATGAAGAGAATATTAAGACAATTATTAGGAATTATTTTTCCCACTTATATGCCAATAACATTGACAATCTAAATGAAATGGATTAATTTCTACAAAATTATAAATTACCCAGATTAGGAGAAGAAATAAAATACTTAAAAATAAGTCAATTTTAGAAAAAATAAATTGGACAAGTCATCAATGAACTTTCCAAGAAAACATCCCCAGGAACAGATGGATTCACAAGTGAATTCTACCAAAATGTTTTTTTTTAAATTAATCCCAATACTATATAAAGTATATGGAAAAATAATTGAAAAAGAATGCCTTCCAAACTCCTTTTATGTGGCAAATATGGTACTGATACCAAACCAGGAAAAGAGGATAGGGTGTAAGAAGATAGATAATAGAGTAAATTACATTGGGAAGGGAATTGGATGGAGAAAAACAGTTAACAATAGTAATCATGAAAAAGATAAAAGGGGGAAAAATTGTACAAAAAATATAACAACTCTTTGTTGTGGCTAAGAATTGAATGTCAAGGGAATGTCCATCAGTTGAGGAATGACTGAAGAAGCTGTGGTATATGATTGTAGTGGAATGGTATTATGCTATAGGAAATGACAAACAGGATGATCTCAGAAAAACCTGGAAAGTCTCATATGGACTGATATTTAGTGAAGTGAGCAGAACTGGGAGGACATTGTGCATAGTGACAGCAGTATTGTTTGATGAGCAATAGTGAATGACTTAATTACTCTCAGCAGTACAATGATCCAAGATAATCCCAAGGGACTAATGACAAAGCATACTATCCACCCCCTTAGAAAGAACTGATAAAAAGAGCACTTGTGGAATGTACATATATAACCTATATCAGATTGGTTGATGTCTTGTGGAGGGGGGAGGAAAGGGAGGAAGGGAGAAAAATTTGGAAAGCTAAATCTTATGAAAATGAATATTGAAAACTACCCTTACATGTAACTGGAAAAAATAAAATAAATGTTTGTTCCACGGAAAAAAAAAGAAATTTTAGCTATAACAATAAGAGAAGAAAAAGAAATTAACAGAATTAGAATAGGTAATAAGAAAACAAAACTATCATTCTTTGCAGATGATATGATGTTATATTTAGAAAATCATAGAGAATCAACTAAAAAGCTCCTTGGAATTATTAATAACTTTAGCAGAGTTGCAGCATACAAAATAAGTCCACATAAATCATCAGCATTATATATACATATATATGTATGGTGTGTGTATGTGTATATATATATAAAACCAATAAAGTCCAACAACAACAGATAGAAGGAGAAATTCCATTTAAAATAACTGTTGCCATTATAAAATACCTGTGAGTCTTCCTGCCAAGACAAATCCAGGAACTACATGATCAGAACTATGAAACACTTTTCACAAAAATAAAGTCAGATCTAAACAACTGGAAAAATATTAATTGCTCATGGGTAGCCAGAGCCAATATAATAAAAATGACAATCCTACCAAGTTAATTAATTAATTTATTGCTATACCAATTAAACTATCAAAAATATTTTATAGAACTAGAAAAATAATAACAAAATTCATCTGGAAAACAAAAGTTCAAGGATATCTTGGGAAACAATTAAAAAATGCAAAAGAAGGTGGTTTAGCAGTACCAGATTTCAAACTGTACTATAAAGCAGTAATTATCAAAACAATCTGGTACTGGCTATGAAATAGAGAGGTAGATCAGTGGAATAGAATAGATAGAAAGTACACTATAGTTAATGACTATAGTAATCTAGTCTACGATAAACCCAAAGATCCCAGTTTTTGGAATAAAAACTCATTATTTAACAAAATCTGCTGAGAAAACTGGAAAACACTTTGGCAGAAACTAGGTATAGAGCAACAGCTCACACTGTATACAAAAATAAGATAAAATTATTTACATATAAAAGATGATACAATAAGAAAATGAAGGAAGTATGGAATTGTTTATCAAATTCATGGACGGGGGAAGAATTTAAGACCAAAGAAGATATAGAGAATAAAATTAAATGTAAAACAGATCATTTTGATTATATTAAATTTAAAAGGTTTTAGGCAGCTAGGTGGTGCAATGGATAAAGCACCCACCCTGGATTCAGGAGGACCTGAGCTCAAATTTGGCCTCAGACACTTCACACTTACTAGCTATGTGACCCTGGGCAAGTCACTTAACCTTCACTGCCCTGCAATAATAATAATAATAATAATAATAATAATAATAATAATAATAATAATAATAAAGTTTTTACAAAAACAAAATTAATGTAACCAAGATTACAAGGGAAGTAGAAAACTGGGAAAGAATTTTTGAAATAAATATCTCTGATAAAGGCCTCATTGCTTAACTATACAGAGAACATATACAAATTTATAAAAATACAAGTCATTCCCCAATTGATAAATGGTCAAAGGATTTGAACAGGTAGTTTTAAGACAAAGAAATCAAAGCTATCAATAATAATATGAAAAAATCTCTAGATCATTATTGCTCAGAGAAATGCAAATTAAAACAACTCTGAGATATCACCTTATACCTATCAGAGTGGTAAATATAACAACAATGGAAAATAATTGGATGTTGGAGGGGATGTGGGAGAGCTGGGACAGTAATCGACTGATGGTGGAGTTGTGAAAAGATCCAACCATTCTGGAGAGCAATTTGGATTTATGCCCAAAGGGCTATAGAATTGTGCATACCCTTTGATCCAGCAATACCACTATCCCCTAGACATCCCAATAAAGAGAAAAAGACTATTTGTGCAAAAATATTTATAGCAGCTCTTTTTGTGGTGGCTAAGAATTGGAAATCAAAAGAATGCCCATCAATTGGGGACTGGCTAAGCAAATTGTAGTATATTGTGGTGATGGAATATTATTGTGCAATAAGAAATGACAAGCAGGAAGACTTTAGAAAAGCTTGGAAAAACAAGTATGAAATGATGTATTGGGAAGTGAGAATAACTAAAAGAACACCATACACAGAGACAGCAATATTATTTGATGAAGAACTGTGAATGACTTGACTAATCTTTGCAATTTAATGATCCAAGGCAATCCCAAATAACTACTGATGAAAAATATTATCTACCTCCAAAGACAGAACTGATATTGATGGAACAGGCTAAAGCATGCTATTTTTCACATTCTTATTTTTTAATTTTTAGTGATTTAATTTGCTTGTAAAAAGTGACAAATATGGTGATGTTTTGCATGATCATAGATGTATAACCCATATCAGATTGTTTACCACCTCAAGGAGGGGGGAGGGAAAGTAGAGAAGGAGGGATAGTAATTGGTTCCAAAAACTACAAACAAAATAAATAAATAAACAAACAAATAAATGAAAAGTTTTAAATAATAAAATAAAATTAAGGGGTGAGAGAGAGGGATGCACTGGGAGAAAGGGAAAGTGAGAGGTGGAATGGGGTAAAGTATCTCACATGAAAGAAGGAAGAAAAAGTTTATGGAGGGGAGGGTAAGATGGGGGAGGTGCGGGGGAGTGAGTGAGCCTTACTCTCATCAGAATTAGTTCAGAGAAGAAATAACATACACATTCAGTTGGGTAGAGTAGTCTAAATCTGTAGGAAAATAGGAGGGGAAGGGAATAAAGGGGGAGGGGTGAAAGAAAGGAGGGCAGATTGGGGGAGGGGTCAGTCAGAAGCAAAACACTTTTGAGGAGGAATAGGGTGAAAGAAGATACAAAATAGAGTAAATATCACAGGGAGGGAATAGGATGGATGGAAACAGCAATAGTAACTGAAAAAAATTTTGAAGCAGAGGCAAGAGCAATGTAAGATAATGATGGTGATGATTATGAGATGATTGATTGATTGAATGCTTGATTGAATGATGGATTGAGGATTGGATGAAGATGAGGATTGATTGATGAGGACTGACTGATGATGATGATAAAATGCATGGTACTTACTTTGCTGAGCTATTGTGAAGAAAATTCTTTGTCATATATAACGTACTACATAAATGTTATCTATTGTCGCAATAATCAACCTCATGGATTTATTGTAAGGAAATTTCTCTTTAAAGTACTATATAAATGTAGTTTACTATAAAAAAATGATGAGCAGGATGCTATCAGGAAAACCTGAAGAAACATACATGAACTGATGCAGAGTGAAATGTACTATATGCAAAATAACAGTAATATTATAAGATGATCTGATATGAATGACTTCATTATTTTCAGCAATGCAGTGATCCAAGAAAACTGTGAAGGACTTATGAAAAATACAATCCATCTAAAGAAAGAACTGATGGTATATGAATACAGATTGAAGCATAATTTTTTTAGTTCCCTTTTCTGAAGTTTTTTGCCTGTTTTCTTTCACAACCTGTTTAATGTGGAAATATTTTCCATGACTACTCATGTATAACTTATATTGAATTGCTTGAGTTCTTGGGGGGGAGGGAAGAAGAGAATTGGGAACACAAAGTTTTAAAAAATTGATGTCAAAATTTGTTTTTACATGTAATTTGGGAAAATAAAATTCTAAATAAATAAATAGGAATCTTTTTCATAGTCTGGTGAAGCCTATGAGTTCTTTCTTAGAAAAATATCAAATACTTGAAAACATGCTAAATGTCAGTTAGAGATTATAGAAAATAAAGATGTATTTTTTCTGTCAAAGTTCACAGACCTCTTGAAATCTATCAACTCTAACTCAAATTGTTACTAAGCACTTATTAAATGCCTACTACATGTGAGCCACTATGCTAATCACTGCAGTTACTAAGAAAAGCTGGTTAAAGAACCACTGCTCTAGATGAAACATTTTGATAATTTTATTAGTACAAAGCTGAAAAAGCAATTTAGGTAGTATTGTCATTTTTATTACATTGACAATGCCTACCCTTGTGGAATTGATATTTCCCTCATTAAGTCCTCTCAGTTTCTGTAAAGATTGTTTCATAGTTGTATTCACATAGTTCTTGCATGTCTTGGTAGGTAGATTGCCAACAACATGTGGAAAAGCTAAATTTGTTTGAATTTATTTTGCATACTGCTACTTTATTGAAGCCATTATTTAAATTGACTTTGTTATATATCTAGAGTTTTCTAAGCACATCATTATATTATCAGCCAAAAAACCCTGTAAATCAGCTTCTTCTTTGTCTATGCCTTTTCCTATCACTTCTTTTTCTTTTCCAAATTTTATAGGTAGCATTTCTAACATGTCAAATAAACATCAATAATCAAAAATCACTATTAAATGATAGTGATAGTGCACATCCTTGTTGCAGCCCTTATCTTACTGAAAAGTTCCTTAGTTTACATATGTAATGAAAGCTCTGGACTTCCCCAACCCCCATTCATATTCATGGGCTGGAACCCCAGAAAATAACTGAATGCTTTTCCCTTGAGAGTCTTGAAAGTAATACTGAGGGGCTGGGGTGATTTTCTAGTACTGTTGCTCATCAGTTTCCATTGGTATACATTAATTTATCAGATTTATATCAATTTTATAGCCAGAATTTATTTTCCTTAGGAGTATTTATTATGCTGCTATTTTAAGGAATCCTTTCCCACCCTCAACAAACATACAGACAAATAAAAACGTGGGACACACTCTCCCAGTAGTACACATAGATCCCAGGGGAGAGTAAGCTCAAGCTTAAAGAGCAGAAGGCTAACTAACAGTTCCTAATGAGATGGAGATCCTTTTCCTCCTCTGAGACATCCTCATGAAGTTCCCTTAGCTTTATAGTTCTTATTGGAGTCTCATGGTAGAGATCTTTGTAGAGTCTTGAAGTTAATTTTCCTTGCCCAAAAGAGATCATGTTTTCTGAAGCTGTCTTTGGTCAGTCTATCTAGTTTGTCTTCTTCAGTTTCTGTTTGTTACTGGTTAAGTGTCTGATGATATTATTTTATGGCAGGTAAGGGTGTGACACTTTCCTGGACTTCTCCTTCCCACCTCCAAATTCTGCCCTCTGATACTGCTAGATGCATATGCCTTCTTAGTGTACTCCAGAAACTTGATTCCAAAAGCAGCTGCTGGAATCTCCTATATAGCTAGGCCTAGAGGTGTGTCTAATTAGTAAACAATCCAGTTGCTTTTCATCATTTGATTTCTTCTAATGGGTCAATCTTTCCCAATTTGATTAACTGGGTTACTCACACTTAGTTTATATCCTTAATTAGTTGACTGCCTGACTAATTGGCTTAATAGAGTTGTATAGGAAAGGTTCTCACTTATTTTTTATTTCATCAGTTAATTCTGGAATATAGTAAAAAGAAGCAGGTCTCATTTGGTATAAGTATTAGGACTTATTAAATTCATTGAAGTAGGGTTGAATGATTGAAAAATTGCTTCCATGGAGAAGTCTTTGATTGGACTAGAGTAGGCCCCCACTATTATATCTCCATTATATATAATCTTAGCTCTTGGTTACAGATAAATAGTGCCATGAATACTATCATATGAAGAAAAGGCCTCTTGATTACTATGCTTTTTAGTGCTTTTAACAGAAATATGTGTTATATTTTGTAAAGAAATTTTCTACATATATTGATATGGTCTTGTGAATTTGATTGTTTTTGTTATGATTATGTGCTTTTGTATTTATAACTTACCTAACATTCAACCAATTTTGGATATAATATCTTTTTACAACTATTAACTTATTTTAAGTTCAGGAGCAATATAAAAGCCTCTTAGGTGCATGTGGTTCCCTACTCTACTGATTTTAAGGAGTTTATGTTAAATTAAAAGGTATGAGTATAAATTATAATTCCTTCATTCCCAGCTTGAAAACTTCAAACATTCAGGTAGAACATTTCCAACTAACTACTACTGTCTTTGTGTTTAAGGTAAAATTTATGTTATTGTAAATATTTAAGAAGTAAAGAGGAATACTACTGTATCTGTTAATATTCAGGGACCAAGAAAGGAGATTAGGAAAAGAGTATACGTTTTTCTGTAACTTCTCAATCAGTGTAGGGTATCTAGGTGGCACAGTGGATAAAGTACCAGGTATGCATTCAGGAAGACCTACATTAAAATTCAGCTTCAGACATTTAGTAGCTGTGTGACCTTGAGCAAGTCACTTGACCCCATTTAGTTCATTTTCATCATCTGTAAAAAATGAGCTGGAGAAGGAAATAGCGAAATACTCCAGTACCTTTGTCAAGAAAACCCCAAATGGGGTCATGAAGAGTCAGAAAGCACTGAAATAACTGGACAACAACAGTCCTTGTAAAGATCAGTCCAGCTTGTAGTCAGCTGGAGCATTATACTCTGAAATGTATGTAGAGTTGATGGCCCTTCTCCATGTTTCCTTCCTGTGCTTTATCAGAGAGTGTTTCAATAGAGGTCTGTGGTTTAATCTAGGGCCATTTGTCTGGATACTCCCTTTGTCCTTCCCCAAAGTGAAATCTAGTAATTTATAATAACCACTCAGAATATAATAAAAATCTATTAATTTGATTAATTTCCCCCTTTATTATTTAGTTGCCCTGCCATATAGTGTGCGTGTTTCAATGTCTAGGGTGCCCTTGAGCATAATATAGTTCTTTTTTTCTTTATATCTTAACCCTGTATATTTTGACCATTGCCTTGTGTGAAGTCTTGCTTGTCCTACACTTCCTTTTTTGAATTCACCCCAGGCATAATAAATTCTGCTCCAGACTCTTATTTTTGACTTGGGGAGAATTTTTGTTTTGAATGTTTTTTTGGTAAACAACATATTATTGGGTTCTGTTTTCTAATTCTGCCTGATTTCCTTTTCCATTTTATTTATCTCCATCTTCTCCTCTTGGACTATTTTTTATATTAGCTTCCAACTTTACAAATAGGAAGACAATTATGAAGGAAGAGTGAGATCAACACTAATGTTTCCATTGTGCTTCCTCTTTTCCCTTTGCCCAACTCCCATAACTCTTTGATCCCTTTTAATTTTCTTTTCACAATCCTCTCTCCAAATATGAAATTTGTTTTGCTTTGTCTGCCCTCCCTTTTAAACCTTTTTCTTTTATTTCCCTATCTCCACCTGTTTTCCAAAAGAGTTTAATGTATTTCTATACAGAACTCTGTGTATATGTGTATATAAACCTCCTTTGCCTGGTTCATATGAGTGAAGTTCATGTGAGGCTTACTCTCCCATTCCTTCGTCCAAGTCTCTATATCCCTCTTGTAAATTTTATTGTGAAAAAATTTGCTTTCTTCTAAATTATTTTTCTTATTTTATTCATATACCCCTTCCTTTTTAACTCCCTCTGTGATCCCTGAAGATATTAAGGATCTTATCTATTGTATTTGTGTTGCCAGGTTTCTCTTGACTCTGCGTTTTGGATTTCACATTTTCTCATCAGCTCTGGTCTTTTCATCAGGAATTCTTGAAAATATCCTGTTAACTATATACATAGGTCCATTTTCCCTGTGTGGCATTATGCTTAGTTTTTCAGGGCAAATTGTCCTCAGTTGTAAGTCTTTAGCTATCTACTTTGGAATTTCATATTCTTATATCTTTCTATTAAAGTGGTAGCCACCAAATCCTCTGTAATACTGATTATGATTCCACAGTAGTTAGTTTTTTTTCTTTGACTGCTTTAAGCATTTTTTGTTGTTGTTGTTTAACTTGAAAACTCTAAATTTTATCTATGTTATTTGACATTACCTGAAGTTTAAATTTTGATGTTTCTTTTGAGAGGTGATAGGTGGATTCTTGTTTCACTTTGTCTTTCAGTTCTACCAGCTTTGGGCATTTTTCATTTATGTTTTCTTAAAAAACGGTGCCCACATTTTTCTTTTGCTCACTAATTCTTATATTCTTAAGTTAAATTTTCTTGAAATTTTTTTCTAGGTCAATTTTTAAAAAATGAAATACCTTACATTTATTTCCATTTTTCATTCAGCCTTTTAATTTTGTTCTAATATTCCTTGTTATCTCATGGAATCATTAATTTCAGTTTAGTCCATTCTAATTTTAGGGAGTTCCAAGTATTTTCTTCATACCTTTCATTTCTTTTCTAATATATTACTTAATTTCTTCTAGATATTCTTTCAGTCATTGAAGTAAAGCTATTTTTTTTCCTCTTGGGCTCTAATGGGTGCTCAAACAGATCCTTGTTTGATTTTAATTTAGCTTTTCTAATTTCCTACTTCTTGATTTTACTTTCCTTCTTTGCTCAGGGTTCTGACAAGTTTCAGTTTCCTAGGTGAGTGTTTTATAGTAGACTGCCTATGAACAGAACACTATCTAGTCTTACATCCCTCTTGAAAGTTGCTTAGGGAAAGGGAGAAATGAACAAGTATTTATTAAGAATCTACCATATAGGGGGCAGCTAGGTGGTACAGTGGATAAGGTACTGGCCCTGGAGTCAGGTGGACCTGAGTTCAAATCTGAACTCAGATACTTGATACTTACTAGCTGTGAGACCTTGGGCAAGTCACTGAACCCTCATTGTCCCACCAAAATAAAATCTACCATATGCCAGGTACTATGCTAAAGTACTTTACAAATATTAATCTCATTACAACAAACCTGCTATTATTCCCATTTTATACATGAGGAAACTGAGGGAGATGGAAGATGTGATTTGCTCAGAATCACACAGTTGTATTTGAACTCAGGTCTTCCTGACTCCAGGTGCAAATCTCTATCTACTGCACCATCTAACTGCCCCAGAGAACTGAGTAGTCTTTGTTCCTTCCTGGGTCTTACTTGATAGAAATCTGGGTGGTCTTATTTTCCCTCCCAGCATGTCTGTGGTAATCAAGACACTAGGTGGTTTCTATCCCCACTGTGCTTTCTTGATTAAGGCTCTAAGTGATGAAAATTCTTTTCAACACCTTTTCCTAATCCCTAGTTGTTGAATATTAGTGGAAAGCAGTGCCCAGAAGTCTGCCAGTTGTTTATGGTTAAGTAGACATCTTTTAGAATTCTAACTGCATCATCAGATGTTTTTTTGTTTGTTTTTGCTTTTTAAGAGAAAGGATATTCTCTTCATTTTCCCTTTCTGAAAACTTGGAAACTTAGTAAATCACTTAAGAAAAAGGTTTTATACCTGGTATAATTTTTACAAGACACCTGTGATCCGGTTGTAAGATAGATGTACACTTTACTTCAATGCAGTTTCAGTGTTTTCTGTTTTTAGGGTAGCACAGCAGTAATGAGGAATTATCCAATTCTCGGATAGCTGTTCCTCTTTTCTCTGTTTAATTGAGAGATCAAATATTCACATAGGGAGTTGTCTGCCACAATCAATCAACATGGTAACCTTAGGGGGAATAAAACCTCAGTTGACATTCATATTACTTACTTTGCACAATAAAAAGAAATAGAAACATTTGAAGCATTTTTAGTTACTCTGCACGGTATTTTTATGATGCATTAAGACATTATTGTTTATTTTTTCCAGTAAACAGAATTCTAGAGTGTAAATAGGAATGCCTAGTATTAAATTGGTATTGAATTATACTTATATTGGATTTCCTCAATTATATATGACAACCAATTGCACATTTAGGATATATGCTTTGACATAATCTAATGAGGCATGGAAATGTATATATATATATATATATATACATATATATATATATAATGGGTATATATATGCATATACATATAATAGTAGGTGTAATCTACAGGAAATTTGGATTCAATTGCTCAATGAAAATTAAATATTTATCAAACTTTAACATTCCAGTTTGGAAAAAAGTGATCAACTTAAGGATACAAATTGAAATCTACTAGGTGGAAGAGGACACATGCTTTATGGATTATCCATCAATATAACTTTCTGAGTGCTTCTGCTTATTCACTTATTCAACTTTTCCCAGTGAGTAACAGGAAAAATAGAAATAAATAAAAATCTAGGTATTTCAGAGGAGTGATTTCCACATCTCACATAACTAATACCAATGTAGTCAATGATTAGATTGCTTTTATGCTAACAATTGTGTTGGTGGGACAGCTAGATGGTGCAGTGAATATAGCATCATATTACAAATCAACAGCAATTTTCTTGGTTTCCATATTTATAGCTGGACCCAGTTTAGAACAACGTTGAAGTCTCATTAAAATTATTTCAATTTGGGGGCAGCTAGGTGGTGCAGTGGATAAAGTACCAGCCCTGGATTCAGGAGGACCTGAGTTCAAATCTGGCCTCAGATACATGACACTTACTAGCTGTGTGACCCTGGGCAAGTCACTTAACCCTCATTGACCCCCCCTCCAAAAATAATAATAATAATAAAAATTACTTCAATTTATTGATTAAGTACATATTATGTGGAATTTATTATTATTCCCCTAGAGATAGAAAACAAGAAGAATAGCACTTGCCCTTACTGAGCTTAAAGTCTAATAGAGGAGCTATAATATTTTACACAGAGATGAAGTAGAAATTCTAAAATAGCAAGTATGGCATAGTGGATAGAGAGGTCAACCCAAGGTTAGAAAAACATGGGTTCAAATCCCATGCTGACCCATGACAATTCCCATGTAACTCTGAGCAAGTTATTTAAACTCTCAGTCGTACATTTAAAACTTTAAGACTATAAGTTGCAAACACATGTTCCTGAATATTGATAGGTGTTTCCTCCCTTGAAGTTACCTATATTAATGAAATCATAGGTCAAGTCTTGAAAAATTATATAGAAGAATTTCCAATGAAATGTTATAAGAGACTTCTAAGAGCATAAGTGGCACAGTGGATAGAGGGTTGGATTTGAGTTCGAATCCTGCCTCAGATACTTGGTAATTGTGTGATCCTAGTGAATTTATCTCATCTCAGACTTAGTGTCATCATCTGGAAAAAATGGAAATGAAAATAGCACTTACCTCATAAGATTTCTGTGAGATAAGTAAAGTGATTTATAAACCTTAAAATTTGATATAAGAAGCAGTAGCACTAATGGCACTATTATCATTCATTTATTCAATCCTAAAGGATCACAGCTGGTGTGCCTAAATAACTTCTTTTATTTTAATTTTTTGGGGTTTTAAAAAATCATTTTCCCTCCTGATTCTGATTCTTTTTTTTGGGGGGGGGGAGTGGGGCAATGGGGGTTAAATGACTTGCCCAGAGTCACACAGCTAGTTAAGTGTGGATTGTCTGATGCTGGATTTAAATTCAGGTCCACCTGAATCCAGGGCCTGTGTTTTATCCACTTCGCCACCTAGCTGCCCAAAATATCCTTTTTGTTTTGTTTTCTTTTTTTTGGCCTGGGGAGGGGTAGGGTGTGGGGGTGGGAAATGAGGGTTATGTAACTTACCTAGGGTCACATAGCTAGCAATTGTCAAGTGTCTGAAGCTGGCTAAATAACTTCTTTTTTTTTTTTTTTTTAGTGAGGCAATTGGGGTTAAGTGACTTGCCTAGGGTCACACAGCTAGTAAGTGTTAAGTGTCTGAGACTGGATTTGAACTCAGGTACTCCTGACTCCAGGGCCAGTGCTCTATCCACTGTGCCACCTAGCTGCCCCTAAATAACTTCTTAAGGAAAAAAAGTTTAGCAGGTGAAGATGAAAATGGTAGGAGGTAGTCGAGTTTATGCTAGGCTTTTGGGACTTTATTAACCAAGCCAAAGGGAAGGGAGAGGTCAGGAAAAGGATTCCAAACTAGGTTTAATTTAGGTCTTCAGACTCCAATTCCATTTTTTGTAATCCACTACATCATACAACTCCCTGGTTTGGCTGAATAATAATAATTAATAATTAATAATAATAATGACAATAATAAAAATAACATTATCCCCATTTAATGAAATCACAATAGGTGGTATTATCAGATGAGGAAACTGAAGCTTCAATAGGTGAGTGACTTGTTCAGGGCCACCCAACTAGTGAGTCTCTTAAGCAAAATGTCAACCTAAGTCTTTCTGATTCTAAGCTTTAGGCTCTCTCCCTGCAACTTAGTTGCCTCTATAGAGTAATAAAGAATATTATCTGATAAATCTAGAATTGTCAAGTTAGAAATTGTGTAGGAACTTGAATATTAATAGAAGTAGTGAATGAATGAGTGAAAAAGAATTTATTAGTAGCTTACTCTGTACCCAACACTATGCTGATCTCTAGGGATAAAAATACCAATGTGAAGGTTGTTGCTGCCTTCAAACAGCTGCCATCCAAATGGATGAGGCAACACATAGAAAGAAATTGTTGCCAGGGAGATATATTTTGGTAAATCAGTCAATAAACATTTATTAAGTACCTATTTTGGATCCGGCACTGTGCTAAGTGCTGTGTGTAAGGATGGTGAGTGGAGCCATGAGGAATTAAACTGATATTCCTTTTCAAGGAACATTGACAAGTGTTGATGGTTCTAGACCTGGAAAGGGGTGAGTGGGAGGGTACAAACATGTACAAAGTGTCATGGAGGGATTTGTATTTTATTCAGTAAATAATGAGGATTCTCTGAAGCTTTTTGAGCAGGCAAATGGCTTGATCAGAACTGGAAAATGAGAAGGATAGTAGAGTGAAGGATAGATTAAAGTACAGAGATTGAAGGAAGGAACATCAGTTAAGGGGCTGTTACAATAGTGTGGGTGAAAAGAATTAAGGGCATAAACTAGGTAGTAACAATGGGTGTGGAAAGGGGCGATTTCAAGAGATATTTCAGATTTGGAATAAATAGGCCTTTGTAACTGATTAAATTTGGGAAAATTTGGGGGGAGAAATAATGAATTTAGTTCTGTCTGTACTACTTTTGAAGTCAACTTTTCCAAGGGAGAAGTAGTAATTACTGCTTATCAAGAACTTGGAATTGTGGGACTTGATTTCTGAGGAGAGCTAGAGTACTAGGTTTTGATTTTGGGACTCATTGGTATAGAAGTAAAAATTGAAGTATAGGAGTAGATGAGATGGGTGATCAAGTAATGAGTAGAAGTTATACAGAGGCAGATTTAGGCTTGATAAAAGGGCGGGGGGAGTCTTTATAACACCTAGATTGATTCAGAAGTAGAATAAGCTTTTTGCAGATGTAGTGAATTACCTCTCATTAGACATCTTCAGTCAAGAGTTAGATGACTATTCACTAAATATGTTTTTTGGTGTTTTTTGTTTGTTTTTGGTGAGGCAATTGGGGTTAAGTGACTTGCCCAGGGTCATACAGTTAGTAAGTGTCAAGTATCTGAGGCTGGATTTGAACTCAGGTCCTCCTGACTTCAGGGCCAGCACTCTATCCACCACACCACCTAGCTGCCCCAAAATATGTTTTAAAGTAAAGTCTTCTTCAAAAATATATTGGGTTAATTGGACTATGAGATATATGATACAGAGGAAGAAGAATATTCCAAATTCCTGGCACACTCTTCTAGGAGAGAAGCGGAGGTGTGCCTGTACCAGAGATTGTGGAAATAAAGACAAAGTTGCTCAATAGAACTAAATTCCTGTATAGATAAGGAATTCTGGACCAAGCAAGGGAAGGAATTCTGGAGCCCAAGATGCAGCAAGATGGGGATTTTGTCTTTAATTTTTACTGTGAGTTTTATTTTCTAAAGAGTTGAGAAGAAGGGATTCTATATTGAACCCAAATGCTATTTCCTTTCAGGGTATTCTCAATTCTAAAGTAAGATGATAAGAATTGGAGGTCATTGGGAGCAATGAAGCCCACAAGACAAAAAGAGAGATGTTTTTGTTTTTGTCTGTTTAACGGTCTGGTACAAATTCCTAATATTTTGAGGTTTTGTTGTGGGGTTAAACAAGATTTTATTTTTTTCAATTAACAAAAATCTATTTTCTCTCCTTCCTACCCCACCTCCCAATTGTGGTAAAAATTATTTGTGATAAAATTATTATTGCAGTTTTTAGCTGACTCATTTGGGAGGGGCCACACCTGGGCCACTCTGAAGTTACATATGCTACTGAGCTCAGAAGGAGAACTCTCCATAGGCAGTTTTTGAAGGACCTCCCGTTTTGGGGGAGGAAAGATGAAACACTCCCTGAAGGGAAGCAGAGGTTCTTCCAGAACGAGCTCTCTCTCTCTGGCGTCTGTTGTCCCGGTGGCATGAGCAACTGTAGACTGTCCAGGTTTTGGTGAGTTAATTATGGAAAACCCTAAATTCCTTTGAACTAGCTTAATTGGAAATGATCTGGAGATTGCATAGGTTAAGTTTAGAGTTAAGAGTACCTGTATTTCTTTTTTTCCTATTTCCTTATCTTGGATTGTTATTAGTTTTACCTTTGTTGTTTAATTAATTCCCAAGTAATAAAATATGATGCTTTTGTGAATTAAAGCTTAAAGGCTCCTTTCTTATTGGCCTGGTTCAGAAGGGAGGGTGAACCTAAAAGGGCACCATTATTCCCGGGGCCCCAGTATTAAGGGGAGTCACCCAAATAACGCTCTGTATATCGAATTTTGACCCTCACGCATATATATGTCTCATTCTGCATCTAGAACTCATCACCTCTTTGTAAGGATGTGGTCACCATGCTTTGGTTCTTTAAAATTGTACTTGGGTGATTGGCTCAATTAGTCATTCTAAATCTTTCAAAATTGTTTGTCTTTAAAAATAGCATTTTAGCTATTTTTATAGAAATTATTCTCTTGGCAATTCTCACTTTACTCTGTATCAGTTTATATAATTTTTCTGGTTTCTCTGAAAATGTTCACCTATCATTTCTTGCAAAATAGTATGTCATTACACTCATGTATCATATTTGTTCATTCATTCCATATTTGCACAGCACCAATTTAATTTCAAGTTCTTTGACACCAGAGCACAATAGAATGTCATTATATTCTTTTTAATCTTTATTTTTTCAAGAAGCAAATATTTTTATTAATCTTTCCCTTCCATTTGTTCTTCCCATTGAACAAATTAAAAATAAAATACCCTCAGAACATATCACATAGTCCTTCAAAGAAAATCCCACATGAGCTGTGTTTGAAAATATGTTTGCATTTTAAGTTCATCACCTCTCTATTAGGAGGTGGGTAGCATGTTTCATATTCATTCTTTTGAACTCAGAGTTTATCATTCCATTGAGAGTCCTAACATTTTTAAAAATTGTTTTTCTTTATAATCTTGTTATCATTGTACATATTATTCTACTTACTGTGCTCTACATAAGTTCTTAAATATCTTCTCACTTTAATCAGAAATTGTCCGTTTATTATTTCTAACAGCACAATAATATTCCATTATACTTATATAACAATTTATTTAGCTATCTTCTTATTTATTCATTTACTCATTCATTTATTTATTCATTTGTCTATTTATTTATCTATTTATTTATTCATTTATGTTTTTTGTTGTGCAATGAGGGTTAAGTGACTTACCCAGAGTCACATAGCCAATAACTGTCAAGTGTCTGAGGCTGGATTTGAACTCAGGTCCTCCTGAATCCAAGGCCGGTGCTTTATCCATTACACCACCTAGCTGCCCCCTAGCCATTTTCTAATAAGAGGAGAGCTCTCTAGTCTCTTATTTTTGGCAACCATTAAATGTGCTCCTATAAATATTTTTGTATATATAAAACCTTTTTCCTTTTTCTTTAGGCTGTCATCCCTGTAAAGTTAGAGCTGTGTCAGAGTACACACAGTTTCATATCTTTATAGGCATAGTTCCAAATTGATTTCCAGAACACTTTGACCAATTCACAGCTCCACCAACATTTTCCAACATCTCTTTTAAAATGTGTCATTTTCCTTTTTTGTCAACTATGTCACTTTCAAAGTTGTGAGATAAAATTTCAGAGCTACTTTAATTTTCATTTTTCTAATTAATAAGAATTTGGAGTATTTTAAGGCTATTGATAGATTGTATTTCTTTTCTAGAAAACTGTCTACCCTTTTAGTTGATCATTGGAGGAATGGATTTTATTTTTATACATCTGAATCATTGTCATGGAAATGAGACCCTTATCAGAAAAAAATTTGGTGCAAAGACTTTTCTCAGTTTATTGTTTAGTCCTTTTTAATCATATTCAGCTCTTCACTATCCCTTTTGGGGGTTTTCTTGGCAAAGATATTGGAAGGGTTTGCTATTATCTTCTCCAGCTCATTTTACAGATGTGGAACTGAGACAAACAGGGTTAAGTGACTTGTCCAGGGCTACACACCTTGGAAAGTGTCTGAGGCTAGATTTGAAATTAGATTCTCCTGATCCCAGAACCAGTACTCTATCCACTGTACCACCTAGCACTTTGGGCTTTTCCCCATTATTTCCCTTAAGATTTCTGACCTTTTCTTCCTCTAGGTTGATTTCATTATTATTTAAGTTCTTTAAAGTGATCCTTTGGTAGTTTGGTATGGCATTGAGTAAGTCTATTTGGGTGTCATTGGTTTTTTTTTTTTAATTACATTGGATCAGCATATCCATTATCAATGAATATTTATCCAATTATTTAAAACTATTCTTTCTACAAAGGGCATTTTGTTGTTATTGGCAACAAGACATTGAAGTGGATGGAGCATGGGTCTAGAGGAGGAAGACTTGGCTTCAGACACTTACTAGGTATATCACCCTGGCCAAGTTACTTAACCTCTGTTTGTCTCCATTTCCTCATAGGTAAAATAAGGGTAAAAGGAGAACCTACCTTCACAGGTTGTTGTGAAGATCAAATGAGATAATAATTGCACTTAGCACAGTACCTAGCATATCATAAGTGCTATATAAATGTTAGCTATCATTATCATTATATTTCCTGGATGTGTCTTGGTAGATAGTCTCCCAAGAATTTTATATGTCCTATAATTATTTTAAGTGAAATTTCTCTATGTCTTTCTGCTAGGTTTTGTTGGTAATTTAAAGAGTCAATGATGTTTAAGTAGATTTATTTTACAACCTACAAATTTGCTAGATTTATTAATTGTTTCAATTAATTTTTAAAGCCCCGGGGTTGTCTAAGTAAATCATATTATCAAAAAAATCTATAATTTTATTATCTCATTGCTTGTTTTATTCCTTCATTTTCTTTTTCCTTATCCTATTACCATAGTAATAAAGCTAGTTTCTATCACCGTATCAGATAATAGGCACCCTTCCTTTATTCCTCACCATATTAGAAAGGCTTCTAGTTTATTCCCATTACATATAGTGATGTTTCTTGGTTTTAGATTCCTTTGCTTTCCAGTTATTTATTTAAACAAGAGTAGGTATTTTAGCTTGTCAGATTTTTTTTCTGCAACTATTAATATATTATATGATTTTTGTTGCTCTTTCATTTAATAGATATTTTAATCAAGTTTTCCTGATATTGAATCCATTCTACATTTCTGATATAAAGCCAATCTTGTCATAGTATATAATATTTTTAATATATTACTATCCCGTTTGTTATATATGTCACATATAAAGTAGGACTAATATTTAACTTGACATTTTTGTGTCAGTGTTTATTACCGATATTAGTGTGTAGTTTTCTTTCTTTGACTTCTGTTTGGAATAAAGACCATGCTTTTTTTTTTTTTTTAACTGAAAATGAATTGATAAGATCCCTTTTTCTAATTTTTAAAAATATTTTAGGTAATGCTGGTGTTTATTATTCTGGGAATGATTGATTGAATTACATTTTTAATCCATTTGGTCACAAATTCCTCCCAACCTCCTTTGGGATTTTAAAAATTTCTTTTCCTAAGATTGGTTTATTTAAATTTCCTATTTCCTATTTTATGAATCTGGCCATTTTATATATTTACAAATATTGACTAATTTCTTTTACAGTGAGTTTTATTGGCACATTAGACAAAATCGTTTTTCATAATTTCTTTTTTTCTTAATTCATTGTGAATTCTCATTTTTAATGTTACAGTTTTGGTTTTCTTATTTCTTTTTCAAAGAAAATAAGTGAATGTTTTAAATCTACTTCCTTCTTTTAAAACAGTACCCTAGTTTTCTTTATTAATTCATTGCGTGCGGTGGGGTTTTTTTAAGTTTTGTTAGTTTCTTCTTTGATTCTTGGAATTTCTATTTTGATGTTTAATTGGAGTTTAATATTTATTTATTTTTCTTTTTTCTTGGTTGCTTGCCTTATTCAGTGATCTATCATTGATTTATTCTGTTGATGAAAGTATTGAAATAAACACCTTTCTAGAATTTCTTTGAGTTCTAAAAATCTCTTAGTGAAGTGTCATTGCCATTATCTTTAATGAAGTTATTTATTCTTTATATGTTTTGTTATTTGACCCACAAATTCTTTAGAACCAAGTTTTTTCTTCAATTAAATTTGAAGTTTTTTCAGCAATTCTTTGGTGGATATTTGATTGTATTGTCATCAACAAAATATGTAGTATGCTACTTTTCTATATTTGTTTGTAAAAGTACCACACAGCTGAGAAATACACACACACACACGAATATACTCTTTTTCTATCCCCATTTGATAGTTACTAGAGAACTACAATAGCTGAGTATTCCAAAATTGTATTTATATCCTTAACATTTTTCTTGTTTATTTGTTTTGGTCTAGATATGCCTAGATGTAAAAGGCATATAATGAAGTTCCCAACTTGTAGTTTTAATATTTTTCATTGTAGCTTGTTTAGCTTTTAAGCATTTAGGTTTTATATCATTATATGCACATATATTAATTATTGGTATTGGTTCATTATGTATGTTTCATTCCATCATAATATATGCTATTTATTTCTTTTAATTTTCTTTCTTTCTTTCTTTCTTTCTTTCTTTCTTTCTTTCTTTCTTTTTTTTTTTTTTTTTAGTGAGGCAATTGGGGTTAAGTGACTTGCCCAGGGTCACACAGCTAGTAAGTGTTAAGTGTCTGAGGCCAGATTTGAACTCAGGTACTCCTAACTCCAGGGCCAGTGCTCTATCAACTGCGCCACCTAGCTGCGCCTCTTTTAATTTTCTTACACCAAATATTGCCTTTTCAAATTATTAAGCATTTACTTTTTTTCTTCAAAGTTTTCAGCCACACAAAAGAGGGGAAAGCCTTTGCAACAAACAAACATATTTAGGAAAGAAAAATACCTTTATTGATCATGTCCAGAGGTTTGCATCTCATTCTGCATACTAGTCCATCGCCTTGCTATCAGGACATTGGTAATCTTTATCCTCAGTCTACTAAAATCATAGTTGATTATTGTGTTGATGTTATCATTCAATTTCTTTTTTCATTTTTATAAAGTTGCCATTATTGTATAATTTGTTCTTGTTTTGCTGACTTAACTCTGCTTTGTTCCATAAAAGCTTTCCCAGATTTTTCTCAACTATCTCTTTCTTAATTTCTTATAGCACAACAGTATTCCATTATATTTATATACCATATTATCCATCCTCTAATTGGTAGGCAGTTGGTTAGTTTTTAGTTCTTTGCTACTTCAAAAAGAGATGATATAAATATTTTTATACATATAAGACATTTTCCTCTTTCTTTTATCTCGTGGATGATAGGTCTAATAGTGGTAAAGCTGACTCAAAGATAATATTCATGGTTTAGGAGGAAGGGAATAAGCATTTTATACAGCACCTACTATGTGCCAGACATTGTGAGAAGCAGTTCTAAAACATCTCATTTAATTCTCACAATAACCCTGTGAGGCTGGTGTTATTATTATCCCCACTTTACAATTGAAGAAACAGAAGGAGATGTTAAATGAATTGCTTGTAGTCACACCACATTTGAATTCAGTTCTTGCTGACTCAAGTAAGACCCAGTGTTTTACCCTCTGCACCTTCAAATACCTCTACAGATTTTAGTACCTTTGAACACAGAAACCAAAATTGCTTTTCAGAGTGGCTGTGCTAATTAAAGTTCCATCAGCAGTGTATCACTGTGCCTATTTTCCACTGCCCCCTAACCTAATTTTCTTCTTTTTTTGGGGGGGGGTTCAATTTCCCATTCTGATGGTTTTTAGATAACACCTTAAATCTGCTTTAATTTCCATTTCTTTAACGTTTAGTAATGTGGAGTACTTTTTTTTTTTTTAGTGAGGCAATTGGGGTTAAGTGACTTGCCCAGGGTCACACAGCTAGTTAAGTGTTAAGTGTCTGAGGCCGGATTTGAACTCAGGTACTCCTGACTCCAGGGCCCCGTGCTTTATCCACTGTGCCATCTAGCTGCCCCAATGTGGAGTACTTTTAAAAAATATATGGATATAGATAACTTCAATTCCATCTCTTGAGAAATGCCTGTCCTTATCCTTTGACCATTTATCAGTTGGAGAATGGCTTTTATTTCTAAAAATTTGAACCAGTACCTTATATATCTTGAAAATGAAACATATATCAGAAGAAACTTGATGTAAAGATTTTATACACAGTTTACTGATTCCTTTCTAATATTGCCTGCCCTGGATTTGTTTTGTGTAAAACATTTAAAATTTTATGCATTTCCTTCTGTCATAGACTTTTATTATTTTCCATCCCTTTGATCCTCCTCCACCTCTTTAGAAGAGGGGGTATGTGAAACAGGAATGTACTTGGTATTAATGTCCCATGACAAACAGGCAGCAGACATTTGTAAAGTGCCTGTTATGCACCAGAAACTGTGCTAAGTGCTGTGGATACAAATATAAGCAAAAAGAGTCCCAGCCTTCAGGAAGCTTGTATTCCAATGAGTGAAGGTAGTTAACACATACTGGAGAAGGAAATGGCAAAACATTCTAGTATCTTTGCCAAGAAAACCTCATGGACAATATTGGTGTGCTATGGTCCATAGGATCATGGAATTGGATATGACTCAATAATTGAACAACAGATAACACACATATAAGAGCTGAAAAGTATGGATAAGGAGAATTAGGTACCTGCTGTTGGGTCATGGTGGCAAAGTTCAGAGTAAGAAATATTGCTAGGAAGAGAATAAAATAGTCATTCTGGTCCTTTCTCCAAAATGGACACTTGGAGAGTCAACAATGGCAAAAGGGAGCCAGCATGGTAGAGGGTTGTGCCATGGTGAGAAGGCCTCAGCCATTGAGTGATGTCCCAGGATAATGGGACAGCAGATATTTGATTCGAAGTGTTTAGATTCTCTTGCCCCTCTTCTCTTGGCACTAAACAGCAATCACAATTTCTTTCCTTTTATTTTTTTCAACTTTTAAATCCATCTATAAATTTAGTATTTGTTTTATTTATATATGATGAATCCCTCCCTGGATCTACTGTTCGGTGGCTTTGGGACTGTCATGTGCAACTCTTCATGACCCCATTTGGTTTCTTTTTGGCAAAGATGATGGAGTGGTCTGCCACTTCCTTTTCCAGCTAATTTCACAAATGAGGAAACTGAGGCAAAGAGCATTAACTGACTTTCTCAGGGTCAAACAGCTAGTAAGTGTCTGAGGCCAGATTTAAACTCAGGAAATTTAGTCCATCTGACTCTACACCTGGAGCTCTATCCACTGTGCCACCTAGCTGCTACTGGATCTACTACTCTCC
The DNA here is from genome assembly GCF_019393635.1 of Dromiciops gliroides. Lineage (NCBI taxonomy): Eukaryota > Metazoa > Chordata > Mammalia > Microbiotheria > Microbiotheriidae > Dromiciops > Dromiciops gliroides. Next base: position 117,211,851 of record NC_057864.1, on the reverse strand, counting down.
CTTTAATCCCCTCTTTTATCTCTACCTATTTCTCTGTTGAGTTGAATATATATCTTGACAGAACTCTTGTGTTTTCTACTTTCTTTTAACCATTTCAAATGAAAGTAAGGTTCAAATGATGACATCCAGGTGACATGGTGGATAGAGTGTCAGGCCCAGTGTCAAGAAGACAGCAATTCAAATATAGCCTCAGATATTTACTAACTTTGGCTCCCTGGGCAAGTGACCTAATATTTCCCTCAATTAGTTCAACTGTAATGGAGATCACAATAGAACCCATCTCCCTGAGCTGTTATGAACATCAAATAGGCTAATATTGGTAAATTACTTAGCACAATGCTTGCCCTTGAAAAGAGGCTTAATAAATATTTCTTCCTTTTCTTCTTAATGTCCCCCACCCCAACATATCTACTTGCCCTACCTCCTCATTCATATAAATTTCTACTTATATCCTCAACTATTAAGTTCCCCTGTTCCTCCTATATTGTTCCCATCCTCCCCTGACTCTTTCCTTTCTTTTTTTTTTAAAGGTTTCTTTATTTTTATCTTTTTTAGTGAGGCAATTGGGGTTAAGTGACTTGCCCAGGGTCACACAGCTAGTCAGTGTTAAGTGTCTGAGGCCATATTTGAACTCAGGTACACCTGACTCCAGGGCTGATGCTCTATCCACTGAGCCACCTAGCTGCTCTGCTTTCCTTTCTTTTTAAAAAATAATTTAAAATAGCAATATTCACTCTTAGACTTTCCATTTTATTGGACTTCCTCTTTTATCTCATATGACATTATTGTTCTTAGTGGATAACTATTATTTCCATCCATCCCACTGTGGGAATCCAAACACTTCACCTTTATTAAGTCTTTTTCAAATTGCTCATTTGTGTTTACCATTTAAACTTTCTCTTTATCTCAATGTTTATGTTTTGAAGTTTTTACTCAGCTCTAGTTTCTTTCACTAAAGAGGCTCATTTTCTCTGTGTGTAGGATTACACTAAATATTTCTGAATAAATTATCCTTGGTCAAAATCCCATATGTTTTGCCAATAGGAATATTGTATTCTGTGCTTACCACTTGTGTAAGGTTATGGCTGCTAAATCTCCCGTGAGCTTGACTGTTGATCATAGTACTTGAATTCTTTCTGGTTGCTTGTAATATTTTTCTCAAAGCTCTGGATTTTGGCTATTCCATTCTTAGAAGTTTTCATTTTCCCCCTGGGCATGACCAGTGGATTCTTTGTTTTCTGGAGTCACAGGCTAACATTTGAATTCCCTTTTATAACCTTGAAGCCAGAGGCATACAATTTGTTCCTCTCCCTTGCCTGGTGTACAACATTAGCTTCCAAAAGGTTTTGTTTTTTTGGTTTTTGCCCAGACATAACCATATAATCCTTCAACTCTATAGCCAAGTTCCTTTCTCAGTCCATACTGTATCTGCTACCCAGCTCTAGTATAGGAGTGACAGAGCTTCCAGTTTGCATTTTCCTTCTCCCTTTTCTGTGTCAGGCCTATCCCTGCCAGATCTAAGACCACTTCTTGCCCTAGAATATAATCATCCTTGAACATCTTAATGGCAGCTGAGGTCCTCTTTTACTTTTTCTATAAAGATCACAGAATAAGCTCTATTCTCATATTTCCATGGGTTGAAGCATAAGCCAAAGTAGAATTTATGAATATTCCACTAAGCCCCCATAATTGAATAATCTTGATCCCTTTCAAATTGTATATAGATTTGATTCTTCTGGTTTATGGACATATTCTTACCATTATGTGCTATCTTTTAGATGTGAGAGATACTAAATTAGCTTAGCAACATTTTTCTGAAATAAAGATTTACTAATCACAAGTAAGGCATTGTGCTAGGCACTTGGGGGATACCAAGACAAAAACAAAACAAAACAAAACAAAAACCAACCAAAACTCTAGTGCCAGGGAGCTTACATTCCACTGGTGGGTTTGTGATGGTGGTGGTAGAATAGAACATATACACAAAGAGGTAAATACAAGATCATTTGAGGATGGAGAACACACTAATAACTGAGGTGATTAGGAAGGGATTTCTATAGGAGGTGACACCTGAATGTGGGTAGCTAGGTGACTCAGTGGATAGAAGACTGGCCCTGAAGTTGGAAAAACCTGAATTGGAATCTGACTTCAGACACTTACTAGCTTTGTGACCCTGGGCAAGTCACTTAACCCCAATTGCCTTAAAATATCAGGGGTCATCTCCAGTAAACCTGATCTATACATTGCTACTGGACTCAGATGGTTCTGCAGGAATGAGTGAGGTTGGTAATTTTGCACAGAGCTCCCTCCTTAAGTTCAATTTACTGCAAGCCATAACATCACCCTGATGTCATGGTCCTCTTCTAGAATGAAGGACAAACAAAACTAAAAAAGAGAGGGAGAGAAAGGGGGCAGCTAGGTGCCACAGTGGATAAAGCACCGGCTCTGGATTCAGGAAGACCTGAGTTCAAATCTGGCCTCAGACACTTGACACTAGCTGTGTGACCCTGGACAAGTCACTTAACCCTCATTGCCCTACAAAAAAAATAGAATGAAGGACAAACAAAAACAGCAACAACAATGACAAAAACAAGAACAATGGCACCGGAGCCGCACCTTGAAGGATGCTAGGGATCTTAAGAGGTATGATTCAGGTACTATGAAATAGTTTCCCTTTTCTTAAAAGATAATGGTCTTGGGGCAGCTAGATGGTGCAGTGGATAGAGTACCAGCCCTGGATTCAGTAGTACCTGAGTTCAAATCCGGCCTCAGACACTTAACACTTACTAGCTGTGTGACCCTGGGCAAGTCACTTAACCCCAATTGCCTCACTAAAAAAAAAAAAAAAAAAAGATAATGGTCTTACCAAAGCAGCTAGCTCCTTGCAGGGGTGTATGTGGTGTTTAGGGAAAACTAGCACTTTTGGTGTTAGCACTTGCCAAGCCCTTTTTGGCTCTGCTCAGATAGGTTTGGTGTCCACCTTCACTCAACTTTCATCTGTCGCTCAAAGAAGTTGTAACATGTACAGTGGGCATATCCTGTTAAAACTGTCTAGGCACATGGGCTAAACTAGGTTGAGGGTAACCAACAGGCCTCAAATCTGCCTGTGAATTGGGTCATTTCAGCCCCGAGCATGTGAACACTTACCCTGATGAAATGACCATGAAGGAGATTGAAGCAGGTCCTGTGGCATGCTTAGAGCTTGGTCAGACATCACAGACACCATGGTTATTCACTGAATCCTGGGATCCTGCCAGGCATGGTGACTTTTGTCTTGCCACTGGACTTCAATGACTCTGAAAGAGAGAGGTTGAGGACTTGGTGCAACTCTTCCTCACTTAAATCCAATTGAAGCTAGTCAAGACATCACTCCATGATACCATTGGTTCTCTTTGAAAGGAAGGGCAAACAACAGCTTCTTGTATCACTTTCAAGAATTTTACTGGGTGTCTCATTGTTTCTTAATCCTTTTATCTCCAACTCTCTACCTTTCTCTCCACAAGGAAGTTTAAATCCTTAGGTGTTTTATATTGAAATGGTTTCCATTGTAAATTGCTTTAAGTTTGAAAAAGCACAACCTGTGTGGTAGACAGTTACAGGTGTTATTGACCACATATTATAACTAGAAAAACTGAGTTTCAGAGAAATGAAATAAATTATCCAAACTCTCACAGTCACTTTGTTGCAGACCCAGGAATCCAAACCTCCTGTTCTAATTTCGAGTCTACTGTTTTGGTTTTTCTTTTTTTTCCTCTCTCTTCAAGCACACTGGCTTTCACACTTTCAATAGTCCAAATAGATAACAACCTGAACAAGCATGAAATGAGATCAATTGAGCTCATGTATGTAAAGTACTTTTTAAACCCTGAAGTACTATGTAAATGCTAGCTGTTATTATTATGGCATGGCTGAAATAATTTCAGTCTTACTGCCTTGCCATAAGTGGCTCAACATTAACTTGAGTGTCTATTTCTGATAAAGATGGACCCATTTTCCTGCCAAATCAGAGTCATCTCCACAACAGATTGCAGTCTAGTCGATCTATCCCATAAGCTTTAAAAGGATAAGATGGGAAAGTTTTGTGTGTGTTTAATGGGAGAAGTAAAGAGAAAGAGTAGATATTCAAAAATATATTTCTCATTACCTTTCATGTAACTTTCAACTTTCCTCCATCACATTTACTAGCCACAATAGACAGTCAGAGTTTCTGCTTAAAGTTATTCCTATAAAGTTATTTGAAGTTATTAAAGTTAAAAGGGAAGGAAATAAGAAAAAGCAACATTAAAAAATTCAATTTTTTTTTCAGTCTTTTACCTGATATCCCTATATTTTCTTCCTATTTACAGTCTCTTCTCACTCCCATCCATTTTACACAGCTGCCAGATTCAACTTCCCAGAACACTACTTTCATCCATCATTCCCCTGTTCATAAACCTTCAGTGATTTCCCAATGCCACATAAAGTCCAAATTCCTTAGGGTGACATTCAAGGCCCTCTGCAATCTGCTACCAATCAGCCTTATCTCTCACTACACTCCTATATGAAGCCTCTGTTCCAGACAAACTGGTCTATTCACTGTCCTATGAAAATGCCACAAACTTTTCTGCCTCTGTGCTTGCCTTGTCTTACCCCTTATTTATGCTTGTAATCACCTTTTAAGGCCCAGATTACATCTTACTTCCCTTTTGAAATCTTCTCAGCTCACACCAGTATACTATCATCACTCCATTCCCTGAATTCATAGCCCTTAGTTATATTAACCAAATGGCAGTTAGCAGTTTATAACCTTGTGGTATAACTTACATTATTGTTTTATGCTATTTAGCCTCCAGTAAGGTCCACTCCTAATGCATTGTTTTCCCCTAATTCGTGCAGCTTCTTGATTTGTCTTTCATAATCTGTATTGACTAAAATAAATACCCATGGCACATAAATACTGGTTTTTCTCATTCTAGACTGAATTATAAGATCCATGAGGTTCTCTGACGATGGAAAGACCAAATACGGGTCTGACAATTGATTATATGTCTGTTGTGCCAGGGATATCCTAGCTACATTTAGAGGGACTTATCACTAGGCTGCCTGAAGAGTGATACATTTTTCATCCATAGCCACTTGGAAAAGCTGTCATTCTAAGGAATAGCAGTATTGTGATCTGCATTGGTGGGAGGAGGACCTACCTGTGCTGCTAAAATCATAGATATTTAAAATATTTGAGAATTATTTAATGATGTGTCAGACTTTTATAATAAGCTCATTGACATGGATTGTTTCATTCTTTGCACTTATATTCTCAGCACCTAGCATAATAGACATGTAATAAATACTTGTTGATTGATTGATGTTAGGCTTAGCTACCACTTGGAGAGATTTAACACTTCTCAGTTTTGTTCCTCTCTACAAGATAATCTTAAATTTTATTATCTGACACAACCACTCCTTCTTACCCAGACTGCTTTTAAGAACATGGTTTATAAGAATTGTAGAATGAATAGGCTTATTTAGAGGTCAAAGAAAACAACTTGAGTTCATATACATGGAAAATAACACTTGCCAATGAGTAGAACTCTACACATAGCATCATTCAATCAGAATCATGTCCTAGGTTTTGCTCAGGAGGTATTGCTTCTAGTTACAGATAAGTATATATCTCCTAATGAGACGCTCATAGTTGCTCCTTGTTGAAGCTCTCTCCAGTGGTTTCCTGTGACATTTACATGGTCTGTCAATGCCTGAAGTTCTTTTCAATTCCTAACAAATGACATCATTTTCACTTTCTGTCCACAATTACTCCATTGAACTGTCCACTGTTGCTCTGCCATCAGTTTTCCATCTAATGGCACTGGGTTTTCCCAGTCAATGGTATTCAAGTCTCATACCACTCTCCTATCTGAGGATGATCTTCTAAAGCTCCCTTATCTTGATATAAGCCCTTAGTCTCCCTGTATCCAATGGTTTTTTACAAAAAATTCCAATCAAATGGAAAAAAATTAACATTTTTAAAAAATTTTAATTCCAAATCATTTCTCTCCCTCCTTCTTCTGCCCCCTCCCTGAGACAGCAAGCAATTTGATATAGGTTATACATATGCCATGATGCAAAACATATTTCCATATTAGTCATGCTGTAAAAGGAAACATAGACCAAAAATAAACCCAAGAAAAAATTTTAAAAGTTAAAAAAGTAAGCCTTGATCTTCATTCAGACTCCATCAGTTCTTTGTCTGGAAATGGATGGCAATTCCTTTGGAATTGTCTTTGATCATTATATTGCTAAAAATAGCTAAGTCATTCACAGTTGATAATAGTACAATATTGTTCTTACTATATACAGTATTCTTGTTCTGCTCATTTCACTTTACATCAGTTCATGTAACCCTTGGCAGATTTTTCTGAAACAACCCTGCTTGTCATTTCTTAGAATATATAGTATTCCATCATAATCTTATACCACAACTTATACAGCCATTCCCCAATTGATGGTCATTCCTTGAATTTCCAATTCTTTGCCACCACAGAAAGAGTTGCTATAAATATTTTTGTATATATAGGTCCTTTCCCTTTTTAAAAAAATCTCTTTGAGATATAGACCTAGTAGTGGTATTGCTGGCTCAAAGGGAATGCACAGTTTTATGGTTCTTTGGGCATGGCTACAAAGTACTCTCCAGAATGGTTGGATCAGTTCACAACTCTACCAACAAACATTACATTAGGGTCCCAATGTTTCCACATCCCCATAACAATTGTCATTTTACTTTCCTGTAATTTAACCAATCTAATACCTGTGAGGTAGTACCTCTGAGTTGTTTTAATTTACATTTCTCTAATCAATAGTGTTTTTATATGACTATGGATAACATTGATTTCTTCTTTTGAGAACTAACTTCTTTTTTAACTCATTTTTTAATTTAGAATTTTATTTTTTCTAAATTACATGTAAAAACAAATTTCGATATCAATTTCTAAAAAAAACTTTGAGTTACAGCTTCTCGTTCTCCCTCCCTCCCCACCCCATACCCCAAGAGCTAAAGCAATTCAATGAAAGTTTTACATGAGTAATCATGCAAAAACATCTCCACATTAGAAAGATTGTGAAAGAAAACAGACAAAACCCAAACTTCAGATTAAGGAACTATCATAAAAAAATTATGCTTCAATCTTTTTTCAGATACCATCAGTTCTTTCTCTGTAGATGGATTACAATTTTCTTTTTTTTTTTTTTGAGGCAATTGGGGTTAAGTGACTTGCCCAGGGTCACACAGCTAGTAAGTGTCAAATATCTGAGGCTGGATTTGAACTCAGGTCCTCCTGACTCCAGGGGCAGTGCTCTATCCACTGTACCACCTAGCTGCCCTGGATTGCAATTTTGATAAGTCTTTCAGTGTTATCTTGTATCATTGAATTGCTGAAAATAACCAAGTCATTCACAACAGATCATCTTACAATATTGCTGTATACAGTACATTTCACTCTGCATTGGTTCATGTAGGTTTTTCCAGGTTTTTCTTTTTTTCTTTTTTTGTCTTTAGATAAAGGCCTCATTTTTCAAACATATAGTGAACTGAGTTAAATTTATGAGAATAATAGCCATTCCGCAATTGACAAAATGATCAAATGTTATAAAGTTTTCAGATGTAATTTTTTTAAAAAAGGCTATATAAAGCTATATTTTTTAAAAAGCTCACTATTGATTGGAGTTATGCAGGTCAAAATAATTCTGGGATACTACTTCTTAATTAGTGGATTGGATAATAGGAAAGCAGAGGAAAATGATAAATATTATAAGGGATATGGGGGGAAATGAGACATTAATTCACTGTTGGTACAGTTGTAAACTAATTCAACTATTCTATAGAGCAGTTTGGAAATAAAGGAAAAAGACCTATATGTACAAAAATATTTATAGCAGCTCCTTTCTGGTGGTAAAGATTTGGAAACTGAGGGGAGGACCATAATCTGGGGAATGACTGAACAAATTGTGATACATGTTTATGATGGAATATCACTATGCTACTAGAAATGATGAGCAGGATGCTCTTGGAAAAGCCTGGAAAGACTTACATGAGCTGATAAAAGTGAAATGTATTATGTACAGAATAATAGCAACACTATAAGATGATCATCTGTGAATGACCCAGCCACTCCTAGCAATATAAGAATCCAAGAAAACTCTGAAGAACTTATGCTGAAAAATGCTATCCATCCCCAGAGAAAAAAGTGATGGTTTCTGAATAGAGATTAAAGCATAATTTTTTAAACTTTATTTTTCTTGAGATTTTTTTTGCGTTCTTTCACACCATGACTAATATGGAAATGTTTTACATGACTACATGTAAAACTTAAATTGAATTGCTTGTCTCCTCAAAGGAGCTATAGAAAGGGAGGAAGGGAAAAAATCTGGAACAAAAAGTTTTGGTTTTATTTTGTTTTTTTGGAAACATTTATTTTTTCCAGTTAAATGTAAAGGTAGTTTTCAACATTTGTTTTCATTAGATTTAGAGTTCCAAATTTTTCTCCCTCCCTCCCTTTCCTTCCCCCTCCACAAGATAGCAACCAACCTGATATAGGTTATATATGTACAATCCACAAGTGCTCTTTTCCTTCTTTTCTTTTCTTTTTTTTTTTTAGTCTGTGTTCAATCAATATCAGTTCTTTCTCCTGGAGTGGATAGCATGCTTCATCATTAGTACCTTGGGATGTCTTACATCAATGTAGTGCTGAGAGCAGTCAAGTCATTCATAATTGTTCACAGAACAATACTGCTACCACTGTGCACAATGTCCTCCCAGTTCTAAACATTTCACTATAGATCAGTTCACTTAAGTTCCTCCAGGCTTCTCTGGAATCATCCTGCTCATAATTTCCCACATCACAACAATAATCCATTACAATCATACACCACAGCTACCTCAATCATTCCCCAATTGATAGACATTCCCATGATTTCCATTTTTTAGTGACCACAGAGTTTCCATATTTTATGTACATTTTTCCCTTCTCTTTTTTTCACAATTACTATTGTTAACTGTTTCCCTCCATCCTATTCCCTTCCCCATGATATTTACTCTATTGTCTATCTTCTTTCAGCCTATCCCTCTTCAAAAGGGATTTTCTTCTGACTATCCACTCCCCCAATCTGCCCTCCCTTCTTTTGCCCCTCCCTCTTTATCCCCTTCCCCTCCTATTTTCATGCAGGGTTAGATTATTCCACCCAACTGTGTGTATATATTATTCCCTCCTTGAGCCACCTCTGATGAAATTAAGGTCTTTGAGCCTATTCTTATGAGTGTAAAGTTCATTTACTGCCCTGCTTCTGCCCCATCTCCTCCCCCACTCCATAAGCTCTTTCCTGTTTCTTTCCTGTGAAATTTCACCCCATTCCACCTCTCCCCTTCTCCCTGCCCCAGTGCATTCTTCTCACCCCTGAATTTTACCCTAAAAATGTCATCATGGGTCAGCTAGGTGACACAATGGACAAAGCAACTGCCCTGGACCCAGGAAGACCTGAGCCTAGATCCAGCTTCAGACACAAGACACTCACCAACCCTGACTACCCCCCCCCAATAAAGATAAACAAAAAATAAATGCTTTACAGATATCATCCATTCATAATCAATTCCCACCTGTGCCCTCAGTCTAAATTTATTCCTATAATCTGCCCTAATACTCATAAAGTTCTTATGATTTAGACATATCATCTTTCCATGTAGGAATGTAAACAGTTTAATCTTCTAACATCTTTCATGTTTTCTTTTTTCTTTTACCTTTTTTATGCTTCTCTAAGATCTTGTATTTGAAAGTCAAGTTTTCTATTCAGTTCAGGTATTTTCATCACCAATACCTGTAGGTCCTCTTTTTCATTGAAATTCCATTTTTTCCTCTGAAAGATTGTACACATTTTTGCTGGATAGGTGATTCTTGGTTGTAATCCCATTCCTTTGCCCTCTGGAATATCATATTTCAAGCCCTCTGATCCTTTAATGCAGAAGCTGCTAGATCTCGTGCTATCCTGACTGGAGTTCTGCAGTACTTGAATTCTTTCTTTTTGGTAGCTTGCAATATTTTCTTCTTGAGCTGGGAGCTCTGGAATTTGGCTCTAATATTCCTAGGAGTTTTCCTTTTGGGATCTCTTTCAGGAGGTGATTGATGGATTCTTTCAATTACTATTTTAATCTCTGCTTCTAGAATATCAGGGCAATTTTCCCTGACAATTTTTTGGAAGATGATGTCTAAGGTCTTTCCTTGATCATGGTTTTCAGGTAGACCAATAATTTTCAGATTATCTCTCCTGGATCTGTTTTCCAGGTCAGCAGTTTTTCCAAGAAGATATTTCACATTGACCTCTATTTTTATTCATTTGGATTTGCTTTATTGTGTCTTGGTTTCTCATAAAGTCACTAGCTTCCACTTATTCAATCCTAATTCTTAGGCAATTATTTTCTTCGAGAGTTTTTGTGTCTCCTTTTTGATTTGGCTTCTCAAGCTGTTTACTTTTTTCTCATGACTCTCCTGCATCACTCCATTTCTCTTTCCATTTTTTCCTCCACCTCTCTTACTTTGTCTTTGAAGTCCTTTTTGAGTTCCTCTATGACTGTTCATATTTTTCTTGGAAGCTTTGAATATAGGAGCCCTGATGTTGCTATCTTCTTCTGAGGGTACACCTTGATCTTCCTGGTCACTAAAGAAACTTTCTAGGGTTGTCAACTTTCTCTGCCTGCGCATCTTGCTTATCTTTTACTTGACTTTTAACTCTCTCTTCCAGGGGGGCCCTACTTCCAAGCTACACTGTCCCAAACTTCAGAGGTTCCCATGTGTTTTGAATTGAGGAAGGGCATGTTTTTCTCTTGCCTAGCCTGTTTTCTGGTCCATAGACAACCTCAGGTCAACTTGCTAATTAACCAGGCAACAAAACTTTGTGTGCTGTGGTTGTTAGCTCAGACAAGCCTATACCCTTCCCCCACCTGGGCCACTACCACTCATGATTTTTATTCCTGATTCCCTGCTGGGGTAGGACTACCAAATTCCTTCTTAGGTATCGCAGACACCCCTGTATTCACACCCCAATGCCACCCCACTGGCTAGCCATTCAGCCCTCTCACGCAACCATAAGCTTAGCTCCAGAAGATGCTGGCACTGTAGCTTATTTGGAAGCTCAGTAGTAAGTTTCTCTGATGAAGCCTACCTGGGGCTGGCTCTGTGTTAACACAATCACAGGGTTGGACTCCACTCCCAGCCCAGCACAGGGGCTCCCTCTTATTGAACTTCTAAGTTGTCTTTGGGAAGAAAATAATCTCAGCCCATCTTTTTGAGGGTTCTGCTCTTCCAGGAGTTGTCTTATAGCTGTGTTTGGAGCTTCTTGGAGTAGTTGTGAAAGGAGCTCTGAGAATTTAATGCCTTTCCTCCACCATCTTGGCTTCTGGGATTTGAACTCCAAAAACTACCTCTTCTTATCCTTTTACCATTTATCAATTGGGAGAATGACTTGTATTATTATAAATTTAACTCAGTTCTCTATATATTTGAGAAATAAGGCCTTTATCAGAGAAACTTTTTGCAAAGTTTCCCCTCCAGTTTTCTACTTTCCCTCTAATCTTGGGGCTGTATCTGTTTTGTTTAGGCAACAACTTTATAACTTAATGTAATAAAATCATATTTATTGCATCCCATAATATTTTATATTTCTTTTTTTGTCTTCTAACAGGAAAACTATGCCATGTTCCCTTTATTTGTTTATGATATTGCACTTTTTTTGCATGGCAATGAGGGCGAAGTGACTTGCCCAGGGTCACACAGATAGTGTCAAGTGACTGACACCAGATTTGAACTCAGCTCCTCCCAAATCCAGGGCCAGTGGTTTATTCACTGAACCAACTAGCTGCACCTGGTATTGCTCTTTATATCTAAATTATGTACCTATTTTGACCTTATCTTAGTACACTGTATCAGATATTTATCCATGCCTAGTTATTGCCAAAATGCTTTCTAGTTTTCTGAGCATTTGTTTCTATTCCATCATTTTTCAGTGGTATCCAACCCTTGTTGCCCCCATTTGGAGTGGTTTGCCATTTCCTTCTCCAGATAATTTTTACAAATGAGGAACTGAAGTAAAAAGGTCCAGTGACTTGCCCAGGGTCACACAGCTAGTAAGTGTAAGGCCAGATTTGAATTCTGGAAAATGTCTCCCTGACTCCAGGTCCAACACTCTATGCAATGTGCCACCTAGATGTTCCAATTTTCCCAGTGTTTTTTGTCAAATAGTGCATCATTGTCCCAAAAACTTTTATCTTTGAGTTTAAGAAACACTAGATCACTATCATCATTTACTATTGTGTATTGTGTATCTAATCTATTTCACTTAACCTCACTCTTTTTCTTAGTCAATACCAAATTATTTTGATGATTATTGCTTTGTAATACAGTTGAGATCTGGTATAGCAAATCCATCATCCTTTACATTTTTTCATTGATCCCTTTGATAATCTTCACCTTTTGTTCTTCCAGATGAATTTTGCTATTTTTTCTGGATCTATAAAATACAGTTTTCGGTAGTTTGATTGGTATTACATCCAGCTCAACACAAAGCCAAAGAGGGGACCTTTTTGCTACATTTCTTCCCTTCTATTATTGTTCTTATGATCGTTGGTTTCACTGAAGTTTGGTCTGTGTTCAGTAACACATTATCTCTTATAATTTGTACGTTGGCCACAATTTCCGATAATAAGTTGGATCTGGTGGTTCCACACTCTGATATACTCCTGTTCCCCAAGCATGTAGATAGCACCCTCAGTGGGTCTAGACTAGGAGTTCTTAATGTGGGGCCCATGAATTTGTTTTTCCATTATATTGATAACTAAATTTCAGGATGATGGGTATCTTTTATAATCCCATTTAATTTATTTTATTCATTTAAAATAATTTTTCTGAGAAAGGCTACATAGGTTTCAACATACTTTCAAAGAGATCCATGCCATAAAAATATTAATAGCCTTTCTTCTAGAAGTTTTGCAGAAACCCCTATTTTTCTCCCCCTTTTTAATTGTTTCTTTAGGCCCTGCAAGTTCCTCTGGGGCCAACTTGGTAGAAATATTTAAATTCCTTAAGATTGTTTCCCATAATAACTGTTGAAAGTATAAGCTTAAGGTGAGCATGGAGGGGGGTAGTGGGAGCATGAAGCCAAACAGTGCTTTCCCATTACCCACCTCCACCACAAACACTGTGATTCTGTAAGGAATCCACCTCCCCTCTGCACTTTCATTCAGCAACATCTCCTTTTGGGTTTTTATCATTTATGTATACCCTTCTATTAAGATATAGGTCAATCAATCAATCTCTTCTTCAGAGATCTCAGAACCTGCCTCTCCACCCCAACTCCTGCCTTAAACCTTGGGAACTTCAATATGTACTTTTCAAATGACATATAAAATACTTTGGCCAACAAGTCAATCAACTTCCTTATTTCCCAGGAACTATATCATTACTTCATTTCAGTCCCATCCAGGGGTATTCATACCTATAATCTCAGCATAACCCACTACCATTTGACTTCCTTTATCTTCTTATACATCTCTGGAAATTCTATTTAGAATTTCCTCTCTCTAATCACAAACTTCTATCCTTACATCTCCAAACACACACCTTCTAAGCATATTTTTGTCCTAGTCTTGACCTTTGTTTACTTCATCCATTCCTGCTCTCCCTCCCCTCATATAGATTTTGCCTTAGTTCAAGTTTTTACCTGAGCTAGACTAGTTTTACCTATATTAATTATTTTCATTCATTCATTCACTCATCTATTTGTTCATCTATGTCTTATTTATATATGTATGTATGTATGTGTATATGTATGTATTTATTTAAAGTTTTGAGTTCCAAATTCTATCTCTGTCTCATTCCCTCCTTCCTTCCCTTCTCCCCTCCCCAAGGTTGCAAGCAATCAGTATAAGTTATACATGTGCAAGTATGTAAAACATTACCATATGTAAAAAATATTAATAATTAACTTAATCTGAAAAAATTTATAAGTGTACTTATATGAAAAATTATAAGTATATGAACAATTATATCTTTAGAAAAATTATAATTGGGCCGTAAATCCTGCTGAGGTCGCCAATCAACTGTAAAAATATTTTATTAACTTGCCTAATTTGGGGGGACTAATCTGACTGGAGGCCTAATCTGGGGACTTTTGACTGGCTGGCTATCTGACTGCCATTATTTTAATATGGGCCCTTAAAAAGTTCCACCACACTTGCTCCTCCCAAATTGATAAGCAAAAGATTAAGAAGCCTCTTAATTAAATAATCAAGGTAGAATTAATTTTTTAAAAATCCATGTAAAGATAATGGTAAAGAAATGCAAATTATACAACCTGTCTCCTTTTAATATAACAAGGACCTTTGCTGCCTCTTGCCTTAGGGTATGCTCCAGCTTTCTGAAACTTTCACCCTTTTTCTCCTTCACTCTAATTCTGCTTTTACTGCTCTGCTCCTGCTGTATTGTCCACCGCCCCTGCATCTTCTCCTCACTTGACCTCCTGTTCTCTTAATCTTCTGGCCTCTCTGCATTCTCCTAGTCCTCTGGTGTCCCCCCTCTCTGTTCGTCCCCTGCTGTCTTCTTAATCTTCTGGCTTCCCCCTTCACTGTCTTCTCTCCTGTATATATGTTCCTTCTCTCCCCTCAAACCTCTGGCTCCCTGCACCCCCACACGACAAATTAATCCGCCGGCCACCCCAGGGCTGTGCCCAGAGGGGCTTGAGGGGCCCATACCCCTGCTGCACATGGGCTATGCTAGGGCCTGGCAGGACAAGCCTAGGATCTTGGGGGCAGCTCCCCTCAGGGTGTAGGGAGCTGGGGCTTCTTTTTTTTTTTCCCCAGCCATGTGACCTGGCGTCCTGAAAAGCCTATGGGGCTTTTTTTCCTTTTTTGGCTCAGTTGAAGTGGAGGGGGAGGGGCACCATCCCCTCACACAGAAAAAACCCCTGAGAGTCTAAGGCTTTTTAATCTCAGCCCAAAGGCAGGGTCCCCAAATCAAAATAAATTTCCACAGTTTCCCCTTTGCTTTGACAAGAAACCCGGCATGTTACCTTGATGAATCAGCAAAACAAAATACCATAACCTATACTAGGATACAATGCTAATAACAACACAGGAAAAGAAAATTTTGTCCTGAGGGGCAATCCCTCATGGACTCGTGCTTTGACAATGTCCACAGAGGGAAAGCCTCTGCAGAAAATACACATTATAGATGGTGTATGTGGGAAGAAACAAAAATGTCCATTTAAAGTCCTTAAATCTTGTCTTTGAAGGAGGGTTGAGATGTCATCAGGGGAATCTGGACACTGGTCTTGATTATGACTGTCTCTGGATTTGGGCTGTCTCTGAAACTGCTGAGCTTTCATTAGTCGTTAGCATACGTTGTCCAAAAATTGTTCAAATTAAATACTGAAATTTCTTCAAAAAACAGTGAAAGTTCTTCCAAATATACAAAACAAATTTAAACTTGATATATATACAACATATTGGAGTCCCCCCTTTTGGAGGATGTTTATATCTACACACAAGACAAAATTGAGACCATTTTGAGATTAACACTTTTTACCACTATGTGTCTGGATCAAGGCCAAATATAGTAATGTGTCCATGATGACTCTTGAAAATGTTGTAGAAAGGTTACCGTACCACATCTCATGGTGCATAGGCATCCAGTAATTGTGCTAGGCTTCAGGTGGATGGATTCTAACCATGCCACCAGACTGAATGAAAAAGCCAAATTAAGTTAAACCAGGTGCATGGGCTGGAGCTTCCATGACACCAGACCATTTTTTGGAGTGAGAGATGAGTCCTACATAGCTGCTATTATCAGCAAACTATGAACTTACTTCATGTATTTTGACTAAGAGAATCCTGCCTCCAGGTTGCGCTGAATGGCTGTTCTCTCAGCCTCCTCAGGGCATCTTACATGTACCTGTATCTCCTCCTGTTGTACATATATTTTCTCCAAGGCCTGCATCATGAAATTGAATCATCTCCATCAAGCTCAATGTAAGAGCAATTAGTCTCTGAAATGGTAAGTTTCCACAATTCATAAATCTCATATTAATTTCACCAAAGACAATATGACAGTAAAAATGTATGTTATGCTGCATAACATAGGACACACTTGCAATATATATAATAATTCCAAACCATATCCAGAGTCAATTGGGAAAGTGGTAAAATGACCAATACAACAAAATTACTACTCTTTCAGTAAGGATAATAAAAGCTATATACATAGTCACAATGACATTTAAATGATAAATCAATATGTGACTGATAATATTAAATATTATTACAAAATCTTCATTAAGCCAATTAACCACATCATTTTGTCCATAAATTCTCTATCTAGTACAATAACAATTACAAATACTTAAAATGATAAACAATTTATCAAAAAAAGCTTAAACATCAGCATACTTGAAGTCATAAACAATTTACCAAAAGAACTAAAACATCAGCAAGACTCAATATGTACATTGTTTTACAAATTAAATGCTAGGGTTCAACAACCCTTTTTAGAAGTTAGAGCCATATGCTCTTGGTGAGAAAAGTTCTTCCCCTACAAATGGTACAGGTGGAATGAGATGGTGAGAACTGAACAGAGGTCAAGCAGGAACAGGAACAGCAACACCAGCAGGCCGGGGTACCTACTTCAATTCTGCCACAGCTGAAAGATGCTGGGAATCCAGCTGTAAAGATACTTGGATAGAATTTTTTGTTAGAGCCACAAGTGGCTTAGTGATCTCACCAAAACAGGGAATCCATTGCCTGTAATATCCAGCTGCTCCCAGAATGGCCCTTAGCTGCTTCTTAGTTAATTCTGCCACTCTTTGGACTTCTAATAAGCAATCATAATATGTATCCTCAACTTTGAGGGTCATACGAGGTTCATTACTCTCGGGAGTAGAATGGATTGGAATCAGAGGGTTAATGTATTTAAAGTCTGGAAAAATAAAATTTTCAGTATTTACTGTTGTCCATTCCTCCCCTGTGCACCATCATTTTTTCTATATTTCCCTGATCTGTAGCCTTTTGAGAGGGTCTGTGACTGTTTTCATTTTGTTCCTTTATAACTTTCTGAAAAGGCCTATAACCATTTTGACTCCGCCTCTCTGTATTTCCCTGAATGGATCTATATCTATTTTGATTTTGTTTATAATAGGGCCTATAATTGCCCTGATTCTGTCCTTGTGTACCTTCCTGAGAGGGTCTTCTAAAGTTATTCTGATTCTGTTGGTAATAAGGCCTATAATTGCCTTGGTTGTTCCCTCCCTCATAAAAGTTTCTCTGATTATTCCTGTTACCCCTAAAAAAGTCTTTAAAGCTTTTGGTCATTACCTGTTTCAATTCATACCTTCTAGTTCTACACTCTCTCAACAAGTGTCCTTGCTTCTCACAATATTGACACACTTTAGGGGTCTTATACTGATTTTTAACTGTTTGACCTGAGAGTGCTGGTGCTAGGATGATTCTGCTGGCAAGCTTCTCAGCATTCTGCATGGGGGGCTTCTGCTGACCTGATTTTAAAACTGGTCAACATATTTTTGTGAACTCAGGTTATTTCTAGCAGAGGGAGCTCTGGCATCCCTCTGAATACATGGCTCACTATGGGTACAATTCTTTCTCTCTCTCCATAGTTGTATAAAAAAATATCATGCTAGAATATTAGTAATGGAAAGAAAAAAATTACAATTGCTAGAGCTATTATTACTTTACCATAATAGGGCTTAAAATTAGTCAAATTGTCCCCAGTAATATTAAGCATGGGTTCAATGGATAAAACAGACATTATGAGGTCCCAGAACAACCCAATGAAAAAGGGCAAGAGATAAGACAAATATTCACTCATGGTTCAGTTTAAATGCTAAAGCTTTTCCCTGTAGAGGCTTTCAAAAAATTAAGGGAGACAGTGGGTGGGAAATTTTTTTTTCTTTCTTTTTATAAAAAAATTTCCTAGTGGCCCCTTTAAAAAAAAATTACCAGGTTAGGTTAGAAACTCCTAGCTGGCTCACCAATAAATATGCAAAAAAATTATTAACTATATCTGATTTGAAAAAATATAATGGGATTGATATGAAAAATTATAACTTTAGTCCTCCAGCGTCCCCCCTCTCTGTCTGTTCCTCCCTTACTGTCTTCTTAATCTTCTGGCCTCCCCCTTCACTGTCTTCTACCCTGTATATATGTTCCTTCTCTCTCCTCAAACATCTGGCTCCCTGTGGCCCCGCACATGCCAAATTAATCCTCTGCCCCTCCCCAGGGCTATGCCCACGTGGCCTGAGGGGCCTATGCCCCCTGCTGAGCACTCACTTTACTGTATATCAGTTCATGTGAGTCTTTCCAGGTTTTTCTGAAATCATCCTGCTTGTCATTTCTTATAGCACAATAATATTCCATTACAATCATATACCACAGCTTGTTCAGTCATTCCCTAATTGATGGACATTCCTTTGATTTCCAATTCTTAGCTACCACAAAGAGTTGCTATAAATACTTTTGTACATTTTTTCCCTTTTCTCTTTTTCACAGTTACTATTGTTAACTATTTCCTTCCATCCTATTCCATTCCCCATGATATTTACTCTATTATTTATCTTCTTTCACCCTATACCTCCTCAAAAGGCATTTGTTTCTGACTTCCCCCTTCCCCAATCTGTCCTCCCTTCTTTTACCCCTCCCTCCTTATCCCCTTCCCTTCCTACTTTCCTGCAAGGTTAGATAGATTACTCCATCTTATTAAGTGTGTATGTTATTCTCTCCTTGAGTCAAGTCTGGTGAGTGTAAGGCTCATTCACTGCCCAGTTTAGATAGATTACTCTACCCAATTGTCTGTGTGTGTGTGTGTGTGTGTGTGTGTGTGTGTGTGTGTGTGTGTGTGTGTGTGTGTGTGTGTGTGAGAGAGAGAGAGAGAGAGAGAGAGAGAGAGAATATCCCTCCTTGAGGCAACTCTGATGAGATTAGGTTGCCTAAATTATTTAAATATAGCCTGTCTCAACTCTCTCTGCATTCCAATGTATCCTCCATTCCCCTGCCAAAGGGATTTTTTTTCTCAGTCATAGGCCTGTTCATGTGCCATCTCCCACAAATAAAATCAAATGCCTCCATGTTATCTTCAGGAACAAATACAAAATTATCTGTTTTACATAAAGAAAAACCCAAAACTTTTCATGACTTAGTCCCTTTCTACCTTTCTAAATCTGTTTACACTTTATTTGCTTCCACTATAAGATCCAGCTACACTGATATACGTGTTCCTTTCACATGAGACTCATTCTTTTTCTACTTTCCTGATGATCCCACTCATTCCATTAGCTTTTCCCAAAACTTTTCTTCCTTCCTTAACTTTCCCTAACCCCCGCCCCCATTTCCCATCATAGAATCTCATAGTCTATTATTTTGTTGAAAAAATAGATGATCTGTTATGAGTTTCCTCTTTCTCCCTTACTATATACCTCAAAACCTCTTTGCTAATATCCCCCTTTTACTCCAATCTTCTGTAAAGAGGTGGTCTTTCTTTTATTTGCCAAAGCCAGTGCCCTTCTTACTCTTTTAATTCCCTTCCTTCTGGAATCATGCCATTTTGAGGATATATGTCCTCTCTCCAATCTTCAGTGTCTCTTTACTGGCTCCCTAACTGCTGCCTACAAGCATGCCCAAGTACTAAGCACATTTAAAGAAATTTTTATTTTACACTATCATTTCATCAAGTTATGATCTTATGTCTTCCCTCTCTTTCTTGGTTAGACTACTAGAACATTCCATTTACACTCATTGCCTCCACTTTCTCAACAACTACTTACTTCTCAACCACTTTCAGTCTGGCATCCAATTTAAACACCTGATTGAAAGTGCATTAACTATCCCCTAATTCCCCCTCCACCCATGAACATATACCGAAGCTTTGCCAAGGGCTCTTTTCTCTTCTCTATCTATACCGTATCTCAGTGATTTCATCAACTTCCAGGTTTAAGTATCATCTTTATGCAGATGACTCTCAAATCTAAAACCAATCCTAATATTTCTCTCTGGAGTTCTAGTCTCTCATCACCAACTGCCTGCTGGACATTGCCACCTGCTTGTCCTTTAGGCATCTGAATCTCCATCTGTTCAAAATGGAAATCATTGTTTCCCTCCTAAACACATCCTTCCTCCAAACTTCCTAATTTTTGTAGATGGACCTGACAATTTGCAATTTCAGAGTTGTCCTTCCTTAACTAGTCCCAGTCCCTAATCACCTGTAGCCTATCAGTTGTCAATTCTTGGTTTTGCCTCCTCAACATTTCTTGTTCCATCTCATCATAGGTCCACCACCTTCAATCAATCAAATATCAATAAACATTTATTAACCACTTACTATGTGCTAAGAACTGTGCTCAATGCCAGGAATATAAAAAGAGGCAAAAGACTGTCTGTGCCTTAAAGGAACTTATGCTCTAATGATGGAGACGATGTGCAAACAATATATACAAATAAACTACTGTAGTCAGATAAAAGGAGGGAGAATTTTCCAGGCATGCAGGACAAGCAAATACAGTGCCAGGAGCTGAGAGATGGAGTGTCTTGTTCATGTAACAGCCAATCTGATTGGATTGAAGAATACATGTTGGAGAAGAAGGTGTAAGAAGACTGGAAAGATAGGAAGAGGGCTTGGTTATGAAGGGCTTTGAATACTAAACAAAGCATTTCATATTTTATCCTGGACGCAATAAGGAGCCAGTGAAATTGATTAAGTAAGGAAGTGACATTTTCAGGCTTGTACTTTAGGAAAATCACTTCAGTGGTAGAATGGAGGATGGATTGAAATAGGAAAAATCCTCAGGTAGGCAGACTGGCATGGAGGCTCCTGCAATAAGCATGAGGTGATGAAGGTCTGTTATAGATGTTGACAGTATTAGAGGAAGGAAAGTGATATATTTGAGAGTTGTTTCTCTTTTTTGAACTTATATTCTAATACTTTATGCAGTTACAAACATTTTACCCAGAATAAAGCAGAATTATTTTTCTTTGAACTCGATTGAAAAAAAAAAGATAAAATCGAAATTACAACAATAATCCTCTCAAAGTATAACCTGTCATCCATTCCCTGTGGCTAAAGCTGAGGAAGAGGGGGAAGTGAAGTCAGCAGGCCTTGGTAACAGCTTGGAGATGGGGAATGAGAGTGAAGAATCTAGGATGACTCCTAGGTTGAAGACGACTTTTTCTTTAACAATAATAGGGAAGAAAGGATTGGGAAAACGATGAATTCTGTTTTGCATATATCGAATTTAAGATAACTACTGGACATCCAAATTGAGATCTTTAAAATGCAGTTGGAGATGTGAGACCGAAGGTCGGCAGTGAGATTGGGGCAAGAAAAGGCCCAGAAAAGCTAGATATGAGAATTGTCAACATAGAGATGGTAATCAAATCCATGGTAGTTCATGGAATCACCAAGTGAAGTAGTATAGAAAGAGAAGAGAAGAAAGCCCGGGATAGAACTTTGAGAGACACTAAAGGTTAGAGGGCATGTTCTGGAGGAGGATGCCAAAAATAAGACAGGAGAATGCTCATATAGGGAGGATGAAAACTAGGTAAGTGAGGCATCCTGAAAACCTAGAGAGAAGAGAATATTAAGGAGAAGAGAATGATCAGCCTTGTCAAAGGGTATAAAGAGGTCAAGGAGAATGAGGGATAAGAAAATGACTTTGGATTTGGCAACTAATAAATCATTAGCATAGAAAGCAGTTTCAGTAGAATGAGAAGAGAGTGAAAGGAGAGAAAGTGGAAGCACCTGTTGTAGATGGTCTTTTTGAATTTAGCTATAAAAATAATTGATATAGGATGTTAGTGAGGATAGAAGAATTAAGTGAAGTTTTTTTTTTTCAGGATAGGGGAGACATGGACATGTTCGTACACAATAGGAAATGAGCCAGTAGAAAGGGAGAGATTGAAAGTAAGTGATAGAATTAATGGGGTGGCCTACCAATTAAGGAATGGCTAAACATATGATTGTGATGGAATAATACTGTGGTATAAAATATGATGTGTTCGATGATGTTAGAAAAACATATTCTTGCATGAAATAATGAAGAGTGAAATAAGTAGAATCAAGAGAACATTGTATGCAGTAACAGCAATATTATTTTAAGACCAACTCTAAGTCACTAAGTAATTTTGACCATTATAAATATCCAAATTAACAACAAAGGACATAAGAAGGAAGACACTATCTGGCACCAAAGGAAGAACTGATAAATAGAAGCATATATAAAATATTCACATATATATGTATATCTAGACATATATATTTATGTATGTGTATATATGCATATATATATATATCCTATATATGCGTATCCCTATATACATATACATACATATTTGTGTATAATGGTGGCCATCTCTATGGTGGAGGAAAGGGGAAAAAAGAGAAAAAAAGAAGTTTACATGATAACTTTATTATATAGTTTAAAGTAATAGCAAGTTGTACACAATAAATTTGTAGTTTCATGTCTAATCATCTTTTTTGTTATACTGTATGATAGAAATGCTTGTTCTATTCCACAAATTAAAAAGAAAAAAAGTGATAGAGTAGGGATAACAGAAGCTGTTAAAGGAGATGGGATAAAATGGGATCATTTGAACAATTAGAGATGTTGGTCTTGGTGAGGAGTAAGGCCACTTCATCATGTTAAACAGAGGTGGATGAAGAGAAAGTGACAATAGGCCCCTGATTGATAAGAGGTGAAGAAGAGAGAAGAGAGAGTTCACAGTGAATGGCCTCAATTTTTTTTCTGTAAAATATGATGCAAGAGTCTCACCTGAGAGATGTAGGGACCGATTTTTAATTGGGGAGCGTTAGCTAAGTGGCTCACTGCAATATTGGGGCAAGGAAGGAGAAAGCCTCCCTCAAAACAGAGCAGGATTTATTTAACAAGAATGAACTTAAAAAAAACTCAAACAGGATCAGTAGGATCAAGGGAAAGGAAATAAAATGAGGAAAGGGAAATTATACAACCTGAACAACACTACCGCCCAGGAATCAGCTGAGAACACACAGCAGCGTCCTGTCACTTTGCAGCTTCAAGCTAGAATGGTGAATCTCCTCTCTCCTTCCCAGCAGACCCCAGGCTGACCACACACAGCCCCCAGCCAATTGGTTGGCCACACTGACAATCACATGACTGCCCTCACTAGGCTTCCAATCATTATAATTTTGCCAGGCCCATGTAGGCATTGGCGATGGTGATGACGTGAGGTATCAGCACCATGGTGACAGCTACAACCAATGGGTGGAGCACCATGCCGTTTGCAGAGCCCCAGGTCAGTGAGTGTGCTGAGGTTTTTAAAAAAAAATTCAAGCCAAAAGATGGGGTCATAAAAACCTCAAATAACAATTAATTCTTTACAGAGAGTAGGAGGAAGGAGAGCCATGAGAAGTTTAAGGAAGGATGAAAATGTTTAGAAGAGCTGTTTGGGAGCATAGGGTAATGAGTTGATTAAGTAGGCATAATAGGATTGCCTAGCAGCAGTGAGGGCCCAGTTAAAACTATGTAAAAAATTTTGCAGTGGACAGAATGGTTGCATGATTTTTTTCACCTTTGTTCATCAGCACTTGAATAGGAGCCAAGTCCTTGAATGGTGTGAGTAATCCAAAGTTTAGGGTTGGATGGGTATAATTAGAAATATGATGAGGCAGCTAGGGATAAAGAGTGAACAGTACAGAGTTGAATAGGTTCACCAAGTTCAATTGGTTCACTGTAGTTCATACGCTCACCTCCTTTTGCCTGGATTTTTGCAATTGTCTTCTAAATGGTATCACTGTTTCCAGGCTTTTTCCTCTTTAATCTAGCCTCTAAAAACTGCCAAATACTTTTCCTAAAACACAGGTGTGATCTTGTCACTCTTCTTCAATTAACCTAGCATCTCCCTATTGACTCTAGGGTCAAATATAGACTCCTCTATTTAGCATTTAAATCCCATAACAGAGCTGCAGCCTACCTTTCTATCCTTATATATTACTCCCCTTTATGTACTGTATAGGGCAGTCTATATCCTTGCTTCTTAAACTGTGGGTCATGATGTCATGATCCCATGTACTGTCATATAACTGAATGTGGGGGGATTGTAAAAAAAATTGCAACAGTAAAAGGTTATGTATAACTATTTTATAAACATATATATATGTA
This sequence comes from Dromiciops gliroides, assembly GCF_019393635.1. NCBI lineage: Eukaryota > Metazoa > Chordata > Mammalia > Microbiotheria > Microbiotheriidae > Dromiciops > Dromiciops gliroides. The sequence goes on along the minus strand of NC_057864.1, from coordinate 117,187,644 downwards.
TATATATATATATATATATATATATATATCTGAGGCCACATAAAAATTTCTTGGACAAAAAGGGGTCACAAATGGAAAAAGTTTTAGAAGCCCTATTCTATATGACTATTCCAATCATAGTGGGCTTGTGTCTTTTCTTCAGACATGGCCTTCCAAGATGTCCCACAGACCTGAAATATTTCCTCTCCCTTGCCTCAAAATCCCTAGTTTCCTTTAAAGCTCAGCACACTTATCTCCCTCATCTTTGGGAAATCTTATCATCCAGCAAAATTTAATCAGCCTTAGTATTCACACCTTACAACTACTCTCTAGCCCTCTTATTGAAGGGTGGAGCCATGAACTTTTCAACTGCCATTTAAGGAGACACCTGAATACAAACATCTCCTCTTTCCCCAGCTGCCTCACTCACTTTTGAATTCTTTGATTTCTCCAAGCTCTTACCTGTTACTTCCCCCATCCCTTTTCCAGGTTTCTTTTGTATGCTATCTTACCCCCATTAGACTGTAAGCTCCTTGAGGGTAGACAGTTTCTTTTTTTGTATTTGTATATGAAAGCATAATACATGACACATAATTATTGACTATTGACCTTCTCTAAGAGGACCTTCTTGTCCTCCAGTTTCTAGTACTCTGTCAAATAACACACCATGTATTTTATATATGCTTATATATATATATTTCTTTTCTTGACAGGAATATAAACTCTATGAGAGCACAAATTCTTTCTTTCTTTCTTTTTTGTCCTTGCACCCCCATTGCCCAGCTCTGTGAATGGAACATAATAGGTGCTTAATAAATGCAGTTCGATTAATTGACTCATTTACCCTATGTTCTAGCTAAAGTAACACTTTTTTTTTTTTGGTGGGGCAATGAGGGTTAAGTGACTTGCCCAGGGCCACACAGCTAGTAAGTGTCAAGTGACTGAGGCCAGATTTGAACTCAGGTCCTCCTGAATCCAGGACTGGTGCTTTATCCACAACACTTGATTTTTTTATAAAACCTTGAAAATATCAACTGCCTCTGTCTTTATACAGGATCTCTCTCTTGTCTGGAATGCCCAATATCAAACTTATTAATTGTGTAATGGAGGAAACTGAGATCCAGAGAGGTTAATTGATTTTCTTAAGGTGACATAATTATAACCTACCCTGCCCATATTCTAATTCCAAATATATTGCATTTTCTGCCATATTGACTGCTCCACAGGTTTAGGATAATGGATTAGGTTTATTACATGGACAGAAACTAAAAGAAATTGCTCCTACTGACTTCTTATCAGTCTATATTTAAGGAAGTTATAAGCCATTGTTTTCAGAAGATTCACTTTACATTTTGAAAACGTAGGGTTCTTTTTGTTTCTTTTCTTCACAACAGATTGGCCCATTTGATATAACACAATGATATATTCAGCCAAAGGCATATATAATGTCCTTAGGCTTGAGAGGGGCATATTAATTAAAATTATTTTTCAGTATATGTTCATAAATTTTTCTTAATCAATTTGGAATTCATAGGACAATGACAATATTTGTTGTTAAAATATTTTACAATTATAGCTATTTTTCAATTTTATAAGAGTATTAGATAATTTTTTTAAAAAATCATTTCTCTATTACTTAGATGCTATTTATATGAGGAAGTCTTCTAATATGAAATTGGGTAGTATATAAGATGACTCTTCTTAATGAAGCAATTAAGTACTCAGAATCATAAGTAAGCAGCATATTTTAAAACTGAACAAAAATATTAAGTCCTAATAGTTGAAACCTGGTACTGAATACTACAGGAAATGACTGAAACTCTTTCCTTGTTAAAAAGTAGTAGAGATATTCATATAGCCTATGTGATTCCACTTGGAGACAGGGGAAGTACATTTACAAAATATTTCAACCACAGCCTCAAGCAATATAACATGGGTAATGGCCACAGGTTATCCCCCAGTGTACTGAGGTTTTTCTTTTCAGTTGTTAACATTGAATGGATACCAATGGAGAAGCAGTTATCCCCAACGCTGAATAGATGACCAATCTACCCCCTTTTCTGAGCATATATCTCTCTGATGACATTCTTTATTTTGTGTGTAGCTTCTCCTGAACACAGACCCTTTGGATTACCTGCAACTTTAATTGTACTCAAACTGGTATTCCACAGGAATAATGACTTTAAAAATATCGGCTTTGCTTTTAGGGTGAAGTTTGGAATCCTTAAAAGTGCTATGCAGTTTGCCAGAGAAAATCTTACCTGATATCCTTCTTCTATTTAATTCTAGACTAAGCTAATTATGAATAAAAATAGTCCAAAACTGTATAACATATGCATATCCATATATGGTATATGGATATAACTATGTCAGAATCAGAGTCAGTAAATGTTTATTAAGTGCCTAGTATGTGCAAGGTAGTGTGTTAAGCTCTGGGAATACAAAGAAAGGGATAGGACAGTCTCTGCTCTCCAGTAGCTCACAATGTAATGGAGTAGACAACAGATTAAAAAAAAAGAAAGCTGAAAAGTGAAGGGTGAAGGCTATGGAGGGAGGAGAGGCTGCATGATGCACCCTGCAGTCAGAAGGAGAAATTCTCTATGGAAGTGGGTGTTTCAGAGTTTATTTCATCTTGTAGAGTAATGAGTTTCCAAAGACCATGAAGTCTAAAAAAGCATGATATCTATGAATATGATTATTCCACTCAGGTTTACATTGTGACTAGATTGAACTCTAATAATAATGTATCTCCTTTAGGAAGCTCTTCAGTCTTTTACACCTTAATCAGTATAGTATTACCCATGAACAAGGCCATCTGGAAAATGTTACCATATATAGGGAATCTACTTTTATTTGTACCCTGCACTGGACTTATTCCAAATATTAATGTTTCGAAATAGTCAAAGAATTTGTTGTTTCTGACACTTACCTCCTCAGTGTAGTCTAGCTGGTCAGAACATTTTTGCTTTAGTGCTAGTGCCATTTTTATTTCTTGTTGTAACATATTAAGGACTGTGTGGTCAGATTACAAATGCTCATCTGTCAATGAGATAGAGAGTTTGTTATGGAAATATGTTTAGATCTTTTCTGATTTTCATCCGTTTGTAGTCCTTTTGATTTTGTTATTTAACACTCTTGTTATGATTTAGCTTGAGTCTCTTGCCAAGCATTCTTTAACTTTTTGTCTTTTGTTCCATATGAGCATAATCTTTTAGTTATGGTCATGATCTTTCAATTGCCTCCTTCAAAAGATTTTATGAATGTTTATTCGAAACTAGTGTTTCCCTTGACCTCCATCTTGGCAGGAACATCAAGTATTTGTTGTCTAGGTAGTTTCTAACTGTTTTTGATCTCCTTCTAGTGACAACTGATTAAACAAGTTAAACTTCTATAGAAATAGTGAAAGTCTGTGTTGATATCTCTTCTTTTATCCATTTCCCATTTGGCTTCATTAGCTTGTTGAATAGTTCAGGTTGGAGTCTTCTCAATTATCTGACATTTCTTTTCATTTTTCTTCTTCTAATTTAGTTTTGGTTTTTATTTTCATCATTGGAAGTCAATGAGCTGAGTATATATAATCAATATGGCAATTTCTCATATCAATAGCAAGTTATTTAATTTGCATTAGAATAGGATACATATGACCTATGTGTCTTTTCATAAGGTCACTTAACTTCCTATCTGCTGACTTTTGTCTGAAGTCACTGACTGTTGAAGAGACAGTAGTAGAAAGAATGTTTGACATGCAGTCAGGAGAGATCTGAATTTTAATACCACCTTTGACACTTACTAGTTGTTTGACCTTAGTCAAGTCATTTAACTTTTGACTCATCTCCTATATATAAAATATGTCTATTAATAATTGTACTTTTTTCTTTACAAAGTTTTTGTGAAGCTCAAATGTGGTGACATTCTTGAATTATAAATATTAAACTTTATGAAATGTTAGTTATATTTTGATGTAATTTGAAGATCCTATATGTTTTAACAGAATTCATTTACCTTATTTTCATTTGTATCATATTGTTATAGATTTGAGTTCATGGGGTATATTGTTTTCATAATAGAGTTTTTGCAAACACATTATAAATACAGCTCTTTGAATTACTAAGGTTCTCATAACAAAACCAATTCTTCTTACCTCTTTATTTGAATCTTTAAGAAGAACCTATGGGGCAGCTAGGTGGCGCAGTGGATAGAGCACCGGCCCTGGAGTCAGGAGTACCTGAGTTCAAATCTGGCCTTAGACACTTAACACTTACTAGCTGTGTGACCCTGGGCAAGTCACTTAACCCCAATTGCTTGAAGAAGAAGAAGAAGAAGAAGAAGAAGAAGAAGAACCACCTATAGTCACTCTTCTATTTAGCAACAATTTCCTTTTATCTTCTGGTTTCTTTTACTGCTTGAATGTCAGGATTAATATGCTCTACTTTTTACAGTAATTGGTCCTTAAACCAAGAACTCATGTTTTGAGTACTAACAGGTTAAAGTCCATAGACAGTTTGAAACCTATGAATTTTAATGTCCTCTGGACCCCTTTCTACCACTTTAACACCATATTTGCAGAGATTTTTTTAAAAAAGGAACATGCAGGGTTAAGGGCCATTTAAAATTATTCTTTGTTTTATGGGTTGCTATAGCAAAGTAATTCATCAGAAAGTGACCAGCCTGGTCCTGAAACTCCACCTTCTTATTTTACTCCTTGGTAATGAGTTGCTGGAATTATATAACAAAGCTTTTTTCATGAGAGATCTTTCTAAGACTAGTGCTCTCCTGGATGGGCCTTTAATAATTCAGGGTCCCTTTCATGCTACAGATTGATGCTAGAGTAACACTTTGTGGAGGTTATAAGGAAAGTGTTTTGGGGGTTTCATTTTTAATATCAGTAGATGGAATAGGGCATATTGGAACTCATAATTGTATACAATATTGTCTCATTTTCCTTTTTATTCTGATTTGGTGTCTTTCAGTCTTTGCATTAAGGAGTCAATGGTTTGACTACACACAGGCAACCAGTAGAAGATTTATTCTTACTTCAGCAACCAGTCTTTCTATTTCTTATGAGTCAGTTTGATATTTGGCTATGATGTTTATAGCTTAATATTTCCAATGTCTAATGACCTTTTAAGAAAAATATGACATATACATTTTTTTTTTAGTGAGGCAATTGGGGTTAAGTGACTTGCCTAGGGTCACACAGCTAGTAAGTGTTAAGTGTCTGAGGCTGGATTTGAACTCAGGTACTCCTGACTCCAGGGCCAGTCCACTGTGCCATCTAGCTGCCCCCAGACATACATTCTTTTTTTTTATGTATAAGGTATTTTATTTTTTCCGTTACATGTAAAGATAGTTCTCAACTTTTGTTTATACAAGCTTTACAATTTCAGATTTTTCTCCCTCCCTCCCCTCCCTACCCCCTCCCCTATACAGCAGGTAATCTGATATAGGTTATATCTATATATCTCTATACATATACATATAGATATATACACACACATATATATACACATAATAACATTAATCCTATTTCTGCATTAATCCTGTTACAAGAGAAAAAATCAGAGCAGTGATGCAAAACCTCAAAATAGAAAAAAAAACAACAGCACCCAAAACAAAAGAAATAATATGGTTCAATCAGCATCTATACTCCACAGTTCTTTCTTTCTTTTTCTTTCTTGGATTTGGAGATCCTCTTCTATCATGAGTTCCCTGGAACTCTTCTGTACCATTGAATTGGTGAGAAGAATATAGTCCATCACAGTAGGTCAACACTCAATGTTGATGATACTGTGTACAATGTTCTTCTGGTTCTGCTCATCTCACTCATCATCAGCTCACGTAAGACCCTCCAGGTTTCTCTGAACTCTTCCTGCTCATCATTTCTTACAGCACAATAGTATTCCATTGTATTCATATACCACAACTTGTCCAGCCATTCCCCAATTGATGGGCACCCCCTCAACTTCCACTTCCTTGCCACCACGTAAAGAGCAGCTATAAATATTTTTGTACATGTGGGTCCCTTTCCCCCTTCCATGATTTCTTTGGGCAAAAGACCTAAAAGTGGAATTGCTGGGTCAAAGGGTATGCACAGCTTTATCGCCCTTTGGGCATAATTCCAATTTGCTCTCCAGAATGGCTGGATCAGCTCACAGCTCCACCAACAATGCATTAGTGTTCCAATTTTCCCACAGCCTCTCCAACATTTATTATCTTCCTTTTTTGTCATTTTAGCAAATCTGATAGGTGTCAGGTGGTACCTCAGAGTTGTTTTAATTTGCATCTCTCTAATCATTAGAGATTTAGAGCATTTTTTCATATGGGAATAGATAGCTTTGGTTTCTTCATCAGAAAACTGCCTGTTCATATCCCTTGACCATTTCTCAATTGGGGAATGACTTGGATTCTTATAAATTTGATTTAATTCCCTATATATTTTAGAGATGAGGCCTTTATCAGAAGCACTGGCCTCAAAAATTGTTTCCCAGTTTTCTGTCTCCCGTCCAATTTTGGATGCATAGCTTCTGTTTGTACAAAAATTTTTTAATTTAATATAATCAAAATCATCCATTTTGCATTTTATAATATACTCTATCTCTTGTTTGGTCAAAAACTGTTATCCTTTCCAAAGATCTGATAGGTACACTATTCCTTTCTCTCCTAATTTACCTATGGTATCACCTCTTATGTCTAAGTCATGTATCCATTTTGACCTTATTTTAGTATAAGGTGTAAGATGTTGGTCTATGCCTAATTTCTGCCATACTATCTTCCAGTTTTCCTAGCAGTTTTTGTCAAATACTGAGTTCCTATCCCAGAAGCTGGAGTCTTTGGGTTTATTAAACACTACATTACTAGTGTCATTTACTACTGCATTTCCTGAGCCTAGCCTATTCCATTGATCTACCACTCTATTTTTTAGCCAGTACCAGATAGTTTTGATGACTGCCGCTTTATAGTAAAGCTCCAGGTTTGGTACCGCTAACCCACCTTCCTGTGAATTTTTTTTCATTATTTCCCTGGATATTCTTGATTTTTTGTTTTTCCAGATGAATTTTGTTATTATTTTTTCTAGCTGTATAAAATAATTTTTAGGTAGTCTGATTGGTATGGCACTGAACAAGTAAATTAATTTAGGCAGTATTGTCATTTTTACTATATTAGCTCTGCCTATCCATGAGCAATTGATATCTTTCCAATTATTTAGATCTGATTTGATTTGTGTGAAGAGTGTTTGGTAGTTGTGTTCATAGAGTTCCTGGGTTTGTCTTGGCAAGTAGACTCCCAAGTATTTTATATTATCTACCGTTACTTTAAATGGAATTTCTCTTTCTATCTCTTGCTGCTGGACTTTGTTGGTCATGTATAGAAATGCTGATGATTTATGTGGATTTATTTTATATCCTGCTACTTTGCTAAAATTGTTAATTGTTTCAAGTAATTTTTGACTTGATTCTCGAGGATTCCTTAAGTATACCATCATATCATCTGCAAAGCGTGATAGTTTTGTTTCCTCCTTGCCTATTCTAATTCCTTTAATTCCTTTCTCTTCTCTGATTGCTAAAGCTAACATTTCTAGGACAATATTAAATAATAGGGGTGATAATGGACATCCCTGTTTCACCCCTGATCTTATTGGGAAGGTCTCTAATTTATCTCCATTGCATATAATACTTGCTGATGGCTTTAGGTAGATACTGTTTATTATTCTAAGGAAAGCTCCAGCTATTCCTAAACTCTCTAGTGTTTTTATTAGGAATGGGTGTTGTACTTTGTCAAAAGCTTTCTCTGCATCTATTGAGATAATCATATGATTTTGGTTGGTTTTCTTATTGATGTGGTTGATTATGTTAATAGTTTTCCTAATGTTGAACCAGCCCTGCATTCCTGGTATAAATCCCACCTGGTCATAGTGTATTATCCTGGTGATCACTTGCTGTAATCTCCTTGCTAATATCTTATTTAAGATTTTAGCATCAATATTCATTAGGGAAATTGGTCTATAATTTTCTTTCTCTGTTTTTGCTTTGCCTGGTTTTGGTATCACCACCATATTTGTGTCATAAAACGAATTTGGTAGAACTCCTTCTTCACCTATTTTTCCAAATAATTTGTATAATATTGGAATTAATTGTTCTTTAAATGTTTGGTAAAATTCACCCGTAAACCCATCTGGCCCTGGGGATTTTTTCTTAGGGAGTTCATTAATAGCTTGTTCAATTTCTTTTTCTAATATGGGTTTATTTAAGGATTTTATTTCCTCTTCAGTTAACCTGGGCAGTTTGTATTTTTGTAAATATTCATCTATTTCATTTAGATTGTCAAATTTATTGGCATACAGTTGGGCAAAATATTTCCTAATTATTGCTTTAATTTCCACTTCATTGGTGGTAACATCACCCTTTTCATTTTTGATACTGGTAATTCGGTTTTCTTCTTTCTTTTTTTTAATCAAATTAACCAATATTTTATCTATTTTATTGGTTTTTTCATAAAACCAGCTCTTAGTTTTATTGATTAATTCTATAGTTTTTTTGCTTTCAATCTTATTAATTTCTCCTTTAATTTTCAGGATCTCTAATTTAGTGTCTAATTGGGGATTTCTAATTTGTTCTTTTTCTAGCTTTTTAAGTTGCATGCCCAATTCATTAATCTCCTCTTTCTCTTCCTTATTCATGTAAGAATTTAGAGCTATAAATTTTCCCCTAAGCACTGCTTTGGCTGCATCCATAGATATTGGTATGTTGTCTCATTATTGTCATTCTCTTGGATAAAGTTATTGATTGTTTCTATGATTTCTTGTTTGGCCCATTCATTCTTTAGAATGAAATTATTTAGTTTCCAATTGATTTTCATTCCACTTTTCCCTGGCTCTTTCTTACATGTAATTTTTATTGCATCATGATCTGAGAAGGATGCATTTACTATTTCTGCCTTTCTACATTTGACTATGATGTTTTTGTGCCCTAATACATGGTCAATTTTTGAAAATGTGCCATGTACTGCTGAGAAAAAGGTATATTCCTTTCTATCCCCATTCAGTTTTCTCCAGACATCTATCATGTCTAACTTTTCTAGTAATCTATTCACCTCTTTCACTTCTTTCTTATTTATTTTTTGGCTAGATTTATCTAATTCTGAGAGGGGGAGATTCAGATCCCCCACTAGTATAGTATTACTGTCTAATTCCTCTTGTAACTCATTTAACTTCTCCTCTAAGAACTTGGCTGCTATACCACTTGGCCCATACATATTTAATATTGATATTACTTCATTATCTATAGTACCTTTAAGTAAGATGTAATTTCCTTCCTTATCTCTTCCCCTGCCTCCCCCGATCTGCCCTCCCTTTTTATCACCCCCCTCTCTTTTCTTTACCCTTTTCTCCCTTGCTTTTGTCCTCCCTTCTATCAATCCCCCCTTTCCCTTCCCCTTTTGTTTCCCTAAAGAATGAGTTGTTTCTTTATCCCAATGAATGTATATGTTATTCCCTCTTTGAGTCAAATCTAATGAGAATAGGGTTGAAACAATGTTCCCCCCTCCTTTCTTTCCCTCTATTGTAATAGGTTTTTTTCCACCTCTTCATATGATATAATTCATCCCATTCCACCTCCCCTTTCCTCTCCTCCCCATAGACTCCCTTTTTAACCCCTTAATTCTTTTGTATCATCACATCAAAGACAATTTATATTTATACCCTCTATATAAAGTCCTTCTCTCTGCCCAAATACATTTACAGTTCTTAAGAGTTATGAGTATTATCTTCCTGTGTAGGGATATAAACAGTTTAACCTAATGGGGTAACTTTTTTTTTCCCCTCTGTTTACCTTTTTAAACTTCTCTTGAGTCTTGTATGTTGAGATCAAATTTTCTATTCAGTTCTGGTCTTTTCACCAGGAAAGATTGAAAGTCCCCAATGTCATTAGATGTCCATATTTTCCCCTGAAAGAAAATGCACATTTTTGCTGGATAATAGAATCTTGGCTGCAATCCAAGCTCCTTTGCCTTCCAGAATATCATATTCTAAGCCTTGCAGTCCTTTAATGTTGAAGCTGCCAGGTCCTGAGCAATCCTGACTGTGGCTCCATGATATTTAAATTGCTTCTTTCTGGTTGCTTGGAGTATTTTCTCCTTCACCTGATAATTCTGGAATTTGGCTACAATATTCCTTGGAGTTTTCCTTTTGGGGTCTCTTTCAGGAGGTGATTGGTGGATTCTTTCAATGATGATTTTATCCTCTGATTCTATGATATCAGGGCAGTTCTCCTTAATAATTTCCTGGAATATGGTATCTAGATTCTTTTTCTGGTCATGGCTTTCAGGTAGTCCAATGATTCTCAAATTGTCTCTCCTCAATCTGTTTTCCAGATCAGTTGTCCTTCCAATGAGGTATTTCATATTTTCTTCTATTTTTTCATTTTTTTTATTCTGCTTGACTGATTCCTGGTGTCTCATGGATTCCTTATCTTCCAACTGTCCCACTTTAATTTTTAAGGTATTGTTTTCTTCAGTGAGATTATGCAGCTTTTTTTCCATTTGGCCAAATGAATTTTTTAAGGCTTTGTTTTCTTCAGCTTCCTTTTCCAAGCTGCTGATTCTTTTTTCATAGTTTTCTTGTTTTGCTTTCATTTCTCTCCCCATTTTTTCTTCTACCTCTTGCAATTGATTTTTAAAATCCTTTTTGAGCTCTTCCAGGAAGGCTTTTTGTTCTTGTGACCAATTCACCTTCCCTTGTGAGGCTTCAGATGTAGACAATTTGAGGCTATTGTCCTCATCTGAGTTTGTGTTGGCTTCTTCCCTATTGATACAGAAGCTCTCAATGGAGAGGGCTCTTTTTTGCTTCTTACTCATTATTGCAGCTTATTTATTTATTCTTTAAGTTGAGGTCTGCTCTGGGGGCACCAGGGTCCCTGTTTTGGGCTTCTTGTGCAGGGGTATAGGTGCTGTGTGACCGGGCTTTTACTCTGAGGCCTTTATGGTGTGTGGAGATCCCCCGCCCTGCACTTCCTGTCTGATTGCACTCGGCCAGCCAGGTGCCAGACCCCGGTGTCTGATCCCGCCTGACCCGTTCGTCTCGCTCCCGGCCGGTGCAGGTAGGTTTTTCCACTGTCCTTCTTGGCCACCAGATTTTTGAACCAGGTTCCGGGAGCCTCAGTTGTTCGGCTGTGGCCCGCAGCTCCTGCTGACTTGCCCCGACCCCCTCGGTGCTGGGTTGCTGCTCTGCGCTGGGCCTCCCTTTTGCCCGAGTCAGACCGACCTTTTCCTGAAGTCTTCTAAATTATCTCTGGTTGGAGGACTGTGTCTCTTTGTCTCTTTGCAGGTTCTGTAGTTTCAGAATCCGTCCAGAGGCTTGATTTAATGTTCGTTTTGAGGGAACAGAAGGAGAGCTCAGGCAGCTTGCTGCTTCTTCTCCGCCATCTTGGCTCCGCCCCCCCCAGACATACATTCTTAAGACTTTTGAATAGGATATACAATTTTGGCCTTTTTTCATTCATTTTTTTTATTTGTAGGAAACAATCAATATTGATATTGTTCAGCCCCTTTAGTAGTATGACAACTCATTGGTCATTGGAAAAAGACTTTACATTTAGAGTACCACTAGTCAACTTACCATTTATAGATTATTTTAAAGTAATATCTTTCTTAATCTTCTCTGTTATCATCTCAAGAACTCTATCATGATCATTGATGAAGTAAAAGGGAAATACTTAAGATCAAGGATACTTTTGTATTTTTTATAGTTGCATTGTTTTTTGAGGTCAGATTTGGCCTCAGATACTTACTATCTGGGCAAGTCACTTAATCTCTGTCTGGCTCAGTTTTCTCAACTATAAAACACTGATAATAATAATACCTACCTTGCAGCGTTGCTGTGAGGATCAAATGAGATAATATTCATTAAGTGCTTAGTACAGTGCCTAGCACATAGCAAAGACAATATAAATGCTAGTTATCATCATCATCATCAATTATTTTTGTCCTTTGCTGTACCCATATTTGAAGTTTTTCTAGTTTGTACTTGTCACAGCTTGTGGTTCAACAGCCAGACCTCATGACCCCAGAATCACCTTTGCCTCAAAGAAACACCAGAATAGAAAGAAGTGGTATAAAATTAGTGGTAACTCAAAGAAATTGTATAAAAATACATTTAATCTAATCTACTTACTTTTGAACATTTAATTATGGTGATAGCTACATTGAAATAAGAAGACTAGTGAAAGTAAAGAAGAGTTCTGGACTTTGAACAAGGAGTTGTAACTCATGATGTCATATTGCATGAATCCCTAGAACCAAGATTCCTTCTTTGTCAAATTTGGAGGTTGGGATAAATGATTTCTATCATCTCTTCTAGCTGGGACATTCTACAGGTCAATGATTCATTGCTCCTCTACAACTCTAACCCCCTTCAACATAAGCTATATTCCTCTGACATACCTATCTAAACTATGGAAGTCATGCTAATGGCAGCTTATTGCTTCCCTAGGTATTTTAACAAGTTATGGACTGTACATAGATGGTGTACTAATGCAGAATTCATCACACCTCAGCTATTATGCTCATGGATTTGCTCCTTGGAGTTTGCATTCTTTCAGAGTCCAGGCATGCACAGCCCAAGGTTGTGCTTTGGGGCCAATGGTAAGTATTTTAATTTATCTCGTGAGAGTGTGATCCTTGGTGAATGGCACTGAATGTCATGGTAAATGGTAATGCTTCATTATGGTCACTACCACCCCATAAGGCAAAATGTGACATATTATATAACTTGCCATTCAGGAGTTACAAAGGATTTGGTAGATCATCCTTCTGTCTTGTCACAAAAAAATAGATAGGTTAGGTTGCAGTAGCTGTGAAGGAAGGAATAAGACATACACACTGAAATGAAGAAAAGTTAGTAAGCTTAAAGTTTAACCTACCCTATATAGAAAATATAAAGAGGGGTCAGCTAGGTGGCACAGTGGATAAAGCACTGGCCCTGGATTCAGGAGGACCTGAGTTCAAATGCGGCCTCAGAAACTTGACACTTACCAGCTATGTGACCTTGGACAAGTCACTTAACCCTCATTGCCCCACCAAAAGCAGACAAAAAAATAAAGAAAAAATATAATTAATAATGTAAAAAGGGGAAGGTCTTAATAAAAGGAATAAACCCAATTGAAGGGATATACTTGATAAAACATAATTATCCAAACAAGAAGGTATCCTGATTTATAAATCCAGAGAGTTGATCTAGTGTATAAAAATAAGCTATCATATCAGTATGATAGAGTGCCATATGTGCAGGATTTAGGATTATGTTGACATCAGTTTGTCCTATCTGAAAAGAAGAAATGTGAAAATTTAAATGCTAATCCCTTCTTACCAACCATTAGCAATTATCAGAATGGCAAAAGTCATTTTGCTTTTATAACACATCTTCATAACTATTCATACTTAATATTTATTAATATTTTAATTAATATTTTTGTGGGTGATCTTAATTTTTTCTCTTAAATTTCCCCCTTTAGATTTGTTTTAAGATATGTTTGCTATGTTCATTGGCACTAGGAGATCAAACCTCTTAATGATTTGAATCAGTCAGTTAGTCAACAAGCATTTATTAAGCACTCTCTGTGTGAAAGCCATTGTGCTAAGCCCTGAAGATGCAAAGAAAAGAAAAAACACTGTCTTTAGTCTCAAGGAACTCACATTCTGAAGAGAAGACAATAGATTTTTTTTAAATGCATGTAGAAAATGCATATAGAGTTGTAACCCATTCAGACTTGGTGGGAGCATCGTGGATCTGTGCTGCTAACTGTGAGTAGATCCTTTGTCCAGATTGTTGAAGAGAATGCTTATTTGAGATCTTCTGTGACTATAGGAAGGGTGGAGATGGTGCTAGAGTTCTAGAGAAGAGAAACATTCCTGAGAAATGAAGAATGCCTCTCCTCTACAAAGCCCTCACACCAATTCTAGCCCTCAGACAATCACATCATTTTCTCCACCCATCCAGGGTCTTATTCTGCAGCCAGCCTGAGACACAAATCTGCCCTGCCCCCACTCAGCTTGGTTAGGAGTTAGGTTGTGCAGTGTATTTGGAAGGTAATCTTATAAGAAAAGTATTAACCATAATGAAGATTCACTCTCTTCATTATGTAAAATAAAACATAAATATCTCCTTGAAAACTGGTTTTGAGTTTTAATTTTTGTTTTTTATTTTTATCTTCCCATGTTCTTCCCAAGATGAATTGCTTTCAATGTGGCTAAGGCATTATCTTTCCATAGAGCAGAATTGTAGACTTTATTATCATTAAAAGTTTAATAACTGAAATTATTTTGTGATGGATATTAATATTTAAAAGCATGAAGGGCTTTTAGTCAACTTTTCACTATTTGAAAACTAACTCTCTCTCTCTCTCTCTCTCTCTCTCTCTCTCACTCACACACACACACACACACACACACACACACTCCCCAGAAACTTCTACAACTTTTTAAGAATTAAAACATTAAATTGTTATTAGGGCTTTAGAATCATTTCCCTCCTTTGAAAAAATCAATATAGCCATGCCCTGAACACATGGGATTGTTACACATATAATTACAGCAATGTTTGGGAATGATGTGAGCTTTAAAGGATAAGTTGCCACAACGTACTGTTAAGGGGAAAATCCTAGAATTGGTTTCTCAGACGTCCCCCCCACACACTGATTTACCAAATTTCAAGCTCTATCCTGATTTGGAATACAATTGAGTGCATAAGTTGATCTCCTTGGTACTTTATTCATCCTTTTACTCAGTATGCAATCTCTTTTCCCAAGCCAGCGATTCATCTTTAATCACAGGCATTGAACAGCCACATCTTTATTTAGAACAACTCCACTAAATTCTGCCAGGAAGTTAAAGTCCCCATCTTCATTTGATTTCTGAAAGATTTTTATATCTATTACAGTAAAAATCCTGCTTTGAAAATTTTGCATCTCTGAGTACTCTAAATAATGCTAGATAACAATCCCAGTAGTAAAACAATATTACATAAGCAGCTATTTTTGTTGCTAATCTTTTATTTAACGTGTATTATTGATTGATGACAACAATGCAACTATCTTTAGTGCACGTTTTTCTGTTCTATAATTACAATGGTGTGGCAAACAAAATTTAACCAATTTTAAACAAGGTATAAATCTCTGATAGTGTATTCTTTAATGTATACCTCAGTGAATATATTTTAAGCAAATATACATTTCATTGAAATGTGTAATGCATTATATATTTCCTTGCACCAAACATTAAATAAAATTTCATTCATTTTACTCTGTTTCAATTGATACTTTTCCTCTTAGAATGTATCTGTGTATTTTTTATACGTGAAGAAGCTAATTTTTCTAGTCTTACATTTTGAATACTTCTTACTTAGTTTTTGGAAACTATAACAGACTTCTCTGTTTCAACAGCTATTCATATGTAGTATCTGTTTAGTTAATATACATGGTAAGTAATTTTAAAAGATGTAAGGAAAAGACAATGCAACCTATTCTATCTGTCCCATCTATTTTTACCATTACTAACTTTTTTAAGTTGGTAAACACAATAATTTCCTTGTATTATGCTAAATAAATAAGAAAAGGAGCTTTGATAGTTGGTTCTGTGTTTGTTTTGAAAGAGAATTCCTTTTATCCCATTTGGGATAATTTTCCTTTGTGGTTTATAACTCTATTGTTTCCTTTATTATTTAAATTTTGTTAGAATAATCCCAGTGTGAACAGTATCAATTCTAAATAAATGGAATTGCAATTAACATAAGAAAGAAATAAGCAATTTTAGTATGTGAACTTTTTAGCAAAATAACTGAGTTTCATCATTAGTTTTTTTTTTAATGGTTGAAACTGTATTTCCCATAGAATTACACAAAAATTAGTAACTTGCAAAAGTGTTTTCCCTTTTCTTTCAGATACTTTAGAGAGGTAGGATTGCGTGCTTTGTCATTCTCTATAGTTATGTACTATATATAAACAAAATATTCTGCATTTTATCTGACTAATATATTGCTTCATGCTTCAGAAAATATTGAATGACATCAATGGATTATAAAACTAAATCCTCAAAACTGTGGCTCACTCTAAACATTCATTCATCTCACTTCCCTCCAGTTGTTTTTGATGGAGAAATAATCATAAGATTTAGAGCTAAACGGGACATCATGGTCATGATCATGATCATCATTTCAGGGCAATGAATGTTAAGTGACTTCCCCGGGGTCACACAGCTAGTAAGTGTCAAGTGTCTGAGGCCTAATTTGAACTCAAATCCTCCTGAATCCAGGCCCAGTGCTTTATCCACTGTGCCACCTAGCTGTGCCCTGGAAGGGACTTTAGAGAAAATCTAGTCCATCATTTTATAGATGAGGAAACTGAGGCCCACAGAGGTTAAGTAATCTCCCAGTGGTCACTCACATAGTCAATAATAGTGGGACAGAAAATCACAGTTCCTCTATTTTATTGTTGCTTGTATTCTTTCTATTATTACCCACATATTAACAGACTTTTCTTCTTACAACTTGTTTGGACTTCAATCTAGCTAGCTAGAAAACCAACCTTACCCCACTCATGTACACTGTAAGCCATTTTCACTTTGTCAGATTGAAACCTTAATGTACTGGGTACAATAGTGTAGTATAGTTGTTCAGTACTTAACTTGATTTAGTGGAAAGGAACAATCATTAATTAATTTCCTACTATGTACCAGGCTCTGTGCTAAGTGCTTTATAAACATTTTTTCATTTTATCCCCATAAGAACCCTGTGAGTGAGGTGCTATTATTGTCCTCATTTTATAATTGAAGAGACTGAAGCAAACAGATTTGAAGTGACTTGTCCAAGATCTCATAGCTAAAATATGTCTGAGACCCAGTTTCAATTCCAGTTTTCCTGACGCCATGCCCAGTGCACTATAAATATATACTTTAAATGGCACATTTTTCCTTACTTATAACCCAGGTTACTGAAGTTTAAATATACACAAGGAATTTATGAGGGCTGTGCATATGTATGTGTTTGTATGTATTACTTTAGTGGCTCGATACGATGGCAAGCCAACAATTTTCCATGACCAGAAGCTAACAACTATACACAGCACAAAACAAAAATGTGTTAAAAGTGAACCTCTCTAGAGTTCAAAAAAAAGGTTTACTTTAATGCTTTTTGTTTGCTCCAAGCTTTTATAGTACCCTTTCTTCATTCAAAAGGATTTTTACCCAACAAAGCCTATCAGTACATGAAGACTATTTAGCTTTAATATCCACTAGAATACCACATATATGAAAATTAAAGAACTGGGATAAAACAAAGCACAACTTTGTGGCCACAGCAATCCAGTGTATTTGGGAAATATGTCTAATATATACACAGCTTAAGTAATATTGAGAACTCAAATAATCATAAATGTAATTTTCTTATTGAAAAAAGTCAGTCTCATTATATTGCAATTCCTATTTTTATTTCTTGGTAAACTATTAACAAATATAATTATAATGTACAATGCTGGCTGCTTCTCCACATGCAAATAAAATGAAAATTGGGGTTATTAGCCCAACAATTGCAGCTTAAAGATAATTTTGTCTGAAATAACCAAACAATTGAGGCAAAAGTATTTGGGGAGGGTTGGTTTAGCCACAATTACTTTAATTCTTTATTTCATTTTTTGGTCCAATTATTTTTAGAACAATTTATACCTAGTAAATCCCAGTAACCATGAATTTAAACCAATTTCTTTGTAAAGCTATCTAAAAGTAATAAAACAATGACTTGACAGTTTTTCTTTCGGAGATATGGTATTTGCATACATAGCTGCTGCCCTAATTTCTGACATCCTTAAGAAGCATAATAATTTCAGATAGAAAAGACATAATTAAAGTATCTCACTTAAAGTCAGAACAAAGTATATAGACCATAATGAAGGAGAGTTTTGTTTGCTTACCTTCAGATTGGATCACCTGTTTTGTGAGGGCATGATCCTTTTCTCTCTTCTCTCTGTAACGGCATCATATTTATCAGTGTAGTCAATAAGTCTTAAAAGGTCATGCAATTATAAATGTTGCTTATGAATTTTAGTTAATTAGTTTCCATATGTTAGAAGCTGTGTATTGTAGGAGACAAACAGAAAGACTCAAATCCTTCCTTAGACACTGACTATATGAATCTAGGCAAGTCACTTGCCACCTCTGTGCCTCAGTTTCCCCATCTATAAAAAGGGAGCTAAACTTGCTAATTTTAGAGATCAATTCTAGCTCTAAATCTATGATGCTATAAATATATAATTGAGACAAACAATAAATTATAAATTTCTTCATCTTTTTTTGTTTTTCTTGTTTGCTTTCTCTTTTGCCTTGTAGTTTGGTGATTTTAATTATTTGCTACTATTGACTTATGATGTTGCTATTAATTAATTTCAGGTCACTGTAATTAAGTCCATTTATTTCAAAGCCCTTTTGGAGGATGCATAATCCTTTTCCTTGCTTATGCAATAAAAAGCACAATATTCATAGAGCAAGTTTTCACAGGTTTACCCTTGGAGCCACATTTTTTTCAAAACAAATTATAATTTAGGGAACGAATAACCAAAGTACAGTTTAGGAGTCTTTATTTGTTGACTGTCCAATTGACTGGGACCATCTCTACAAGCAGAGAAGCAGAAGGGTTCTGTGAACTGCTCTGATTCAGTCAAGTTGATTGGGAAGGTTTTTTGATAGACTGGTAGAATCAGCAGAAAGCCCAAGGTAGCTGTCATTCCATTCATACCACTTTATAAACAAATCATGGCATGTTGAGTTATGTAGCCTAGTGCAGCAGAAAGTGAATTGGCCTTGGAGTCAGACAAATCTGGGTTCATATCCTGTTTCTTCTATTGTATACTATGTGACTCAGGGCCAATCACTTCTGTTTTTAAGGCCTCAGTTTCCCTATCTGTAAAATAAAAAGTTTGATCAAGATTTTATCTAACCTTTCCAGATCTGTTATTCTGTGATTATTGCCTGGAAAAGAGTTATGAAGCATTTGTTTGGAACTGCTCTATTGCCATGGCATACATAGGCACAGTCTGTAATTATGGATGTTAAGGTCTTCTCCAGCGCCCCCTCTTCTCTCATACTGTGCTTTAATGCACGATTTTGCGTGGGATACCTCATTCAGTCACTTCAACTGCAAGCACGGTAGCAAGAGACAGCAAACATGGTGTTTGTTTTGATTCTGATGGCAGTGTGTAGCACTCAGACAAGATGCTCCTGTCAAAAGAGTTTATTTCACAATAAGGG